>NW_006921721.1:7610920-7623399 GCF_000298275.1 Orycteropus afer afer
AGTAGGATTGCCCAACCTTCCTTCTGAGGAGTGGCTGGTGGGTTTGAACCGCCAGCCGTCTGGTTAGCAGGCAAGTGTCTTAGCCACTATGCTAGAAAAGGAGGCTGGAATATAAACTCATGATCACAATACCATCACATTCCAATGTTAGCAGTGTTGAAATGGGCATGTAAACAAAGGTAGAATGCAAAGGAGAAAGTAGCTCCTTTTCAACTAGTTGCTGTGGAGTTGATGCTGAGTCCTGTTGATTCAATGTGTCAGGTAGAACTGAACTCCACAGAGTTTTCAATGGTTGATTTTTTTGGAAGTAGATCTCCAGGCCTTTCTTCTGAGGCATCTGTAGTTGGACTTGCACCTCCAACCTTTTGGTTAGCAGCCAATCCTGTTTACTGTTTTCACCACCCAGGACTACAGCTCCTTCCAAAGTTGGGAGTGAGGTGAAACATTTAAATTCTCTGTTTGTGAGGTCCAGAGGACAGCCTGAGCAGAGGTGGACAGCCCTGGGCACTCAGGCATGTTTTAGGGAATTCCACATGTGGTATGTAGGTAGTGGTTAAGAACGAGAACCCTGGGACCCTATAGATCAGAATTCAAATCTGACCTCAGCAACATACATGCTGGATGACCTTGGCTAAGTTACCGAACCTCTTTAAGGCTCAGTTTCTCATCTAGAAAATGGGAATCTTACTTGTAGATGTGCTTTGAGGGTTAAATGGGGTGAAATATGAAGAAGGCTTAGCCCAGTACTTGGTCCATAGTACATGGACCTGAATGCAGCCAATGGTGATAAAAGAGGGAGGATGCTGGGAAAGGGCCTTAAAAGGCAGACTGTAAAAGACATGGAAATTTATGAAGGAATTTATACTCTGTCCTCTGTTCCAGTGACTTGCAATCTTGAAGATTATGTGTAAGAATCACTAAAAGTTTGTTATGCAGATTTCTGAATCCTTCCCCAAGAGATTCTGTTTCAGTTGATCTGGGGTGGGGCCCAGGAATCTGTATTTCTAATGGTTCTGATGTAAGCGGTGCAACTGACAATTTGAGAATTGCTGGGAGATCTGGTGGTGTAGTGCCTAAGGCATTTGACTGTTAACCAGAAGGCTGGTGGTATAAACCCATCAGCCACTTCTTGGAAGGAAGGTTGAACAGCTTACTTCTGTAGAGATACTACCTTAGAAACCCAAGCAGGGGTTGCTATGATTCGGATCTGACTCAAAGGCAGTGAGTTTGGTTTTTGTTTATTTGTGAGATCATACGGCTTCTTGCAATTGTTCTGCAATTGATAAATCAGGATTTCACAGATGCGAAGACTGCAGAAGAGCAGTTTATGGCTTTTTCAGGTTGAGTCAGAGGAGATGTAATCAAATCCTGGGCCAGCTTCTGACTCCTTCTTCCAGCCGCCATTCACACAAGATGAGTGAACACCAAACCCAAGCTCACTCCTGGGACTAAAAGTCTAGTTGAACAGCTTGCTGCCATGGCCAACACGGAGTCTGTGACAGGTCTATGCATTCAGCATGTGCAACTGTGCTGAATTGAGCACTGTCCATGTGAGCACTGCCATCCAGGGCATTGCTTTCTTCCTACTTGATACATGGAAAGTGATAATGCTTACAAGTGTCAAGCATCTAGTCCTGGAATCTGACACTGTAGCTAAACTGAACACAGTCTTTCAGAAAAGGAAGCTAAGCACCTTTCTTGGAGAGGGTGCACATGGCGAGCCTCACCTGGTTCTTCATTACAGGCATTGGATATGCTCTCCTCTCTGTGTAGAGTTTTTCCTTGTATCCTACCTGCTCACTCCTGGTTCCTATGGCTATAAGGAATTGTTTCCACCTCTTATAGAAGGGAGCTCCTGCCTTTTCATAGCAGATGATCATTTCTCTGAGTTCAAGTAGCTGCTGCTGTCAATTGCCGTTGATTTACTTCCGACTCACGGCGACTTGACGCACAGCAGAATGAAATGCTGCCTGCTTTCGCCATCCCCGTAATCACTGGAAATCAGACTTTTGTGATCTGTAGAGTTTTCATTGGCTGATTTTGGAAGTGGATGCCCAGGCCTTTCCTATCTGTTTTCGTCTGGAAGCTCTGCTGAAACCTGTTCAGCTTCATAGCACCATGCAAAACTCCACTGACAGATGAGTGGTGACTGTACATGAAGTGCATTGGCCGGGCATGGAACCCATGTCTCCTGCATGGAACGCAAGAATTCTACCGTTGAACAGCCACTGCCCTCTTAAGTAGCTAGTATGCTCTAAATACCAACAGTTTACAAAGAGCCAAATGCCCCCTTTCTAGAAGTGGATCCTGAAAATATTAATTGAAGTGGGGTCTTGTGTCCCCAGCACAGAAAGCTTCCAGTGAATCCTAGAAGTTCCTGACCTAGTTTCCAGTTCACCCCTAAACCAGCCAGCCCCTCTCTTTAAGTAAAGGCCACAGGGCCTCTCCTGACCATCTGGATTTTCCTGGCAGAGACATCTGAGAGCAGATCAGTAGCACTGACTGGGTGCTCCCTCTCTACTCCCTACCCCTATGCTAGGCCAGCATCATGGAGCTAGCCATGTTGGCCACAGTCACCACAGAGCTTATAAACTAACAAGTGCTGAAAGCAGCCATGAAGGGCCTGACTTCAGAGAGCCCTGGACTCTGAGCCTGCGGCTGGCATAGCCCATCGGGGGCCCAGTTACTGGGGCCAGCCTTTGAGCTTTCTGGATACTAGAAGCTTTGCAGAAATGGCAAATAGTGTTTCCCATAGCCAACTATGGCAATGAAAGCACAGACCCAGCCATTGTTTTCTACAGGCCCAGTTTTCCAGTGGGATCTGTGGGAGCAGGGGGACTGGGAGAGCTGTGAATTCCTCTCCTCTCTGTCTACTTTCAGGAGCTCTGGTGGTGCAGTGCCTAAGACATTTGACTGCTAACCAAAAGGTTGGCCATTCAAATCCACCAGCTGCTCTGCCTGTAAAGATTTATTTACTACCTTGGAAGCCCAATGGGGGTCACTATAAGTCAGAATCCACTCAAAGACAGTGAGGTTATTTTTTGTGTTGTATCTACTTTCACAATGTCTGGACCCTCTCAGACACAGCTTGATCTCCACACTGAGCTCCTTGTGGCCATTGCCCATTGTTCTCTGGCTGACATGAACTAAAACAACCCTGTAAGGAGCACGGACTCTGGCTACACATGGCACTTTATATGCATATCTTGAATCGTAAATGCTGGGAGGTGGTGGTCACCACCCCACACCCCTTTCACATTATTGTTACTGTTGGCTGCCATGGAGTAGATGCTGGACTCATGGTGACCCCATGAAACTCTGCCTAGTCCTGCACCATCCCTACAATCAGTTGCAAATTGGACCATTGTGATCCATAGGGTTTTCATTGTTTGATTTTTGGAAGTAGAGTTCCAGGCCTTTCTTCCTAGTCTATCTCAATCTAGAAGCTCTGTTATAACCTGTTCAGCATCATAGCAACACATAAGTCTCCACTGACAGACAGGTGGTAGCTGCACATGAGGCACACTGGCCACGAGTCTAACAAGGCTTTCCTATGTGGAGGGTGAAAATTCTACCACTGAACGACCAATGCGTCATCCATTTGACATACAGAGACCAAATGATTAACCAGAGCAACTGCAAACTGGGGTTCAAATCCAGGCTGGCAAATATCTCACTCTGGTGGGTATCCTTCCACCCAAGATCCCAGGTGGCTTTCCCTGCAAATAGAGTCAGGGCATTATCCTGAGTGACAAGGAGGTTGGTTAGTAACCCAAGTCAGTCAAAAAGCATGAGCTGTAAAATTAAAAGATTGCTCAGGGTAAATTGGTCCTGGTCCTAGGCATGTGCAGTTCTGGATGTTCCCAGAAGTCATGGAATTACTTAGAAATAAGACAGCAAGAATGAATGAGAGCTGGAAGAAATGGAGTGCTAGAACTGTATGTTGACAAGAGTTTTTTTGCATAAATATGTAGGTGTTAAATTACAGTTGCCTTGTACTGTCCACTTTTACTGTGGCTGCTGTCTGAGATTTCAACTGTTGCAGCATGTCTTCAAGGAGTGACAGTTCAGTGGTAGAATCCTTACCTTCCATGTGGGAGACCTGGGTTTGATTCTGGCCAATGCACCACTTGTACAGCTGTGTGTTGCTGTGATGCTGAACACAGCAGAACACTGTCTAATGTAGTGCTGAAAGGTGAGCTCCCTCAACAATAAACTCAAACATACCAAGGATCGTGAAGATGGTGCAGGACTGGGCACCATTTTGTTCTGTGCATGAGGTCACCATGAGGTGGGGGCTGACTGGATGGCAGCTGATCACACTGTGTTAACTTACCAGGAACGGCAGTGCCTGGGGCCACTCACTGATGGGCCAGGGCATCCAAGACTAGAACTAATTTATCTTAGGTGGTCTATCCAGTAAGATTTCACATTCAACATTATCATTGTCAGTTACTATTTGGACATGTATTTTGGTTTGTGACTTTGGTTTTGATTCTAGGAGTGAACTGGTACTATTATCCTCCATAAACCAAAAAAAAAAAAAAAACAACAACAACAAACTCACTGCCATCGAGTCAAATCTGACTCATAGTGACCCCCATAGGGTTTACAAGGTTGTAACTCTTTACAAAAGTAAATTGTCCCATCTTCATTCCATGGAGCAGCTGGCGGGTTTGAACCACTGACCTTCTGGTTAGCATCCAAATGTCTTGCTTATTAGGCCACCAGAGCTCCATCATCCTACATAGATACCTTAAAATACACACTACTGACACCCACATGTGGGGGTGAGTAAGAAGAGACACTGACTGGACCAGCAGTCCTCCAACTGCATGTGTAACATGACTGGGAGACA
The DNA here is from genome assembly GCF_000298275.1 of Orycteropus afer afer. Taxonomy (NCBI): domain Eukaryota; kingdom Metazoa; phylum Chordata; class Mammalia; order Tubulidentata; family Orycteropodidae; genus Orycteropus; species Orycteropus afer. The sequence goes on from NW_006921721.1 coordinate 7,615,779, forward strand.
AACAAGCAAACACACACCAAATACATGCAACCGACAGACAAATCCTTAAATCTTGCCAAGCCCGGAAACTGATTTATTAGAGAAATTATATTTTGAAAGAGGCCCATGTTTCACAGTCCAGTTTGTGAACCTTGAATGAACTGCCTTGAATGAAGGAAGCAATTTTAATTTTTTATTTGCAAGCTTTTCTGTTACCCGTCTTTGACATGGGAAAGTAATATTAACCAAACTCCCTAGGTCAAGGTGATAGCAAAACAACATAGTATCTGGTGGAACCTTGAAACACTGGACCTTGATGAAAACAAGTGTGGTGTTTTCATAACCACGATGTCAAATGAACTGAATGTAGGAGAGTTCCATTTGAGTTCCAGCTCTGTCAATAAATAGCTGGGTGGGCACTTGGGTCAATCATTTCACTTCTCTCAGTTTCCTCCTTGACAAAATAAGGGATTTGCTCCATTGATTTCCTAGTTTACTGCTAGGTCAAAAATTCTTTGATTAGAATCTCTGCTCTCTGGAACACCCCTTTATTCCAACAAATTAAATCCTATTATCAAATATTTATTGAAATATTTATTGTACACTTATTTGGAAAATTGGATCTTGGAAGGAAAAACTGGGTAGGGAAGGGGAACAAATATTAATGGAGAAAAATAGAGATTGACTAATAAGAATCTCTAAACTCTTAATAGCATATCTGCTTTCTTGTTTGAAGCCATTTTGTGTATTTAAAGTGCAGGTTACAATGAGATGATAGACTGAAAGCAGCAAACAAACAACTCAATAGATGGTAACTGTGCTACTCAGCCCTTTGGATGACAAATATTGCTAGGAGATAAAAAGCACTAATGCATCAGGTGCTAATCTGGTGCTAAAATGCTGCTTCAGGAAATACTGGTGATTTGAATGACAGGAACAGCTGGAGGCCCCTGTAATTGCCCAGATAGGAAGCCTGGGGGGAAAAAAAGAAAAAGTTGTATGTTATAGGGAAGAAACTGGTGTAAGCCTGTGTCTCTAATGTTCTTGTTTATGAAGTTTTCTGAAGGTGGTTATTATATTATCTCTCATTCTCTTCCGGGGCTCAGATAGATGTTGGGTGTTATTTCACAATGAAAGCCTCAGCAGGTGAAATGGCCTCAGAACAGTGATTTCTGTGGGGAAGTTAGTGGTCTAGGGTTATTGTTGCTGGTTGCCATGGAGTCGGCTCCCACTTATGGTGACTTTCCATCCAACAGAACAGAGCATTGCCGGGACCTGCATCATCTTCATGGTCATTGGCATGCTTGATTCCATGTTGCAGCCATTGTGTCAGTCCATCTCGTTGTGGGTTTCCCGTGTATTCACTGACCATTGACTTCGCAAACGTGGTATCCTTTTCTAGCAATCGATCTTTCCTGATGACGTCCAAAGTGATCCAAGGAGGGGGCTGTCCAAAGCTGTTTTAGAGTTTCCAGAGGTGCTGAAGAGGGAGGAGAGGGAGAGGGACAGATGAGGGGAGGGGAGTCCTGGACTGCATCTCCTCAAATCAGAGCAATGCTCCTTTTATTTGCTGTCTACACTGGGATCCTCCATAACACTTTGGGACTCACAGGATGTCAGCTAGAGGATTTCTAGCTTGGAAGAACTCATGCACTACTTTTGTCACCCATTTGGCTAAATCAGGTTGGGCAGAGCATGAATAAGCCTGTGGTGGCGGTGAAGTGACTGACAGTGTTTGGGGTGAATTTGAGGATAATATGACCAGACTTCCTGGTACAGAGAATTGGGCAAATGGTCCATCTGTTACCCATCTTTCCCACCCTATCACTGTCCTATCTTCTGAGGGGTGGTGTTGGGTGTGGAACAAGGGTGGGGCAAACTCATTTAGTCCTCACCTCACAACAGCTGGGTTGGCTGCTATCATCCACAACTTTAGAAAGTTCAAGCTGTGAACTTCCAAAGGGAGGTTCTGGGGAATCATCACCTCCTGGACTGACTCCAGGAATTTCCCAGAATAGCTTAAGTCTCAAAGCAACCAGAACCTTCTCTGTGTACCATGGAACCAACAGCCTGGAGGCAGACTTGAATGGGAGGCTTGAGGCTTTGAGAAGAGGAAAGAGTAGGAATCTGCCCTCTGCCTGGCCTAAGTGGGTCCCACTTAGGGACCCTGATATTATCTGTAATTCTGATCTGGCCTGAGATGGGGATGTCCAGTAAGAACTCTGTATTTAATCTCAGCTTGACCACAAACCTCCTGCAAACACTAAGCAAAATCCCTTCTAGCAACAAAACCAGGGTCATAAAATACTGAGCTGCACCATAGGAATAAAGTGAACAATAGATGGATTTCCAAAACATATGAAGAGTGATGGAAATAACTCATTATTTTCTCTCAATATATGTTGGTTCATGATTCTTCAAAGTTTAGGGATTGCAGTTTTACTCTCTAAGGTGAAGAAAACATAATATGAGGAATTATTGTTATGGAGTTGGCTCCAGTTCATGCTGACCTTATGCATACCAAAGTGAAATATTGCCCAGTGCCGCACTGTTTTCATGGTCATTAGTGTTTTTGAGTCCCTTGTTGCAGCCATTGTGTCAGTTCATCTCATTGATGGTTTCCCTCATTTTAACTGACCATCTACTTTACCAAACGTGATATGCTTTTTTAGGGATTGTTCTTTTCTGATGATGTGTTCAAAATAAACGAGTCTCCCCACCCTTGCTTCTACCAAGAAGTAGGTGTTGATAAACATTCATTGGTTGAATAGATGAAAAAGGAATAGAGCTATGCAAGACATTCTTTCCGTCTTGGGATAAATGCAGGAGATTTTGCTTTTCAGAAGAGAGCATTCATAGTAACCAAAAACATGCTCTTTACTTCTATGAAGCTGCTGAAAACTTGGGGAAATTTTCTGGTTGTTTATTACTGTTTAACTTTGCATGCCCAACATAGGCTTGATCCTATTCTGGATGGTCTGCAAAGAAACTGAATAGATTGTTATCAATGGCACAGATATCTTCTTCCTTCTTCTTCTTTTTTTTCTTTTTTTTTTTCTTTTTTCCTGGTAGACATTCAGATAGAGTTTCCCTCTGGTATCTGTCTCAGTATATTGACCCCCAATAAAACGTATGGCCTGACATACTGGGGGCCTCACTGAGCTGCCAGACACATGGTTAGAATTCCTTAGTCAGCTATGAGGCAGGCAAAGCAAGCCCCAAGGAAGAAAGGCAGACACTAGGCACTTTTCAACTTATTCTGGGTATTAAAGGAGAATTAAATGTGAAATGGTATGTGAAAACAGCAGCCAAAAATTCCAGCTGACTCAAGAGATAGTTGTCATAGGATGGCGTGGGTGCAAAGCCATGTTTGCAATGTTCACATTTAGGAGATATTTTCTAGACAAATCGTGTTAAATCCTCCATGTTTGTCTGTTGTCTTCTTGATCAGAATAAAAGTTGTACAAAAGGAGTGGACCAGTGTTGCCTTGTGTCTAGACTTCCTTCAGGATACAGAGATTCACAGCAGGTTGAGTTTTTCTGTACCCCCTGTGTACATGAGGATGGCAGACTGGTCCTCTACAGCCAGTGCCCATTCTGACTGGTCAGTGCCTGTGTTGAATATGTTGTTAAATATTTTGGCTATCACCTCTGGTCATAAAACCAAAACCAAACCAGTTGCTGTTAAATTGATTCCAATTCATGGTGACCCTATAAGTGTTAGAGTAGAATAGTGCTCTATAAGGTTTTCAATGGCTGTGACTTTCTGGAAGCTGATCACCAGGACTTTCTTCCAAGGTACTTCTGGTGGGTTCGAACTACCAATCTTTTGATTAGTACTTAAGTGTTTAACCATTCGCACCACCCAAGGACCTCCCCCAGGCCATATCCTCCATGATACAGATTAGTGGAACAACATCAAAGGAGTAGAGGATTCTAGTCAGATCCCATAGACCTCTATCCTTGTCCCTGTCCTTATCTAACGATTTTAAAGAAATGGTAGAAAATGCCATTTGGAGATAAGATAGTTGTTTTGTTAGTTGCTATGGAGTTGGTTCTAATTCATGGTAATGGCATATACCACAGAATGCACTGTTGCCCGGTCCTGCACCATCTTCATGTGTTTGAGCTCATTGTTGTGACCACAGTGTCAATCCATTTTATTGAGGGTTTCCCTCACCTTCACTGGCCCTCCATGTTACCCAACCTGATGGGTAATTGGTCCCTCCTGGTAATGTGTCCCAGGTAAGTGAGTTGAAGTCTTGGACAATATTCCGTGATCCATAGGGTTTTCATTAACTAAGATTTGAAAGTAGATCTCAAGGCCTTTGTTCCTAGTCAGTCTTAGTCTGGAAACTGTATCTGTCTACTATGGATGACCTTGCTGGTATTTTAAATATTGGTGGCATAACTTCCAGCTTCATAGCAACACATAAGGCACTACAGTGGCAAGCTACCACAACAAACTGACAGATGTGTGGAGTGGAGATGAGATAAGCTTGATAAATAGCACTCAATCTTGCTCTTCACTGGGATAATTTCTTGGGTCTAGGCTTAAATGTTACTTCTATACAGACACCTCATCCTTAGTCTAGATTAGGCTCCTCTGGTGGCATAGTGGATAAGGCATTTAGCTGCTAACCAGAAGGTCAGTGGTTCAAACCCACCAGCTGCTCCATGGAAAGAAAATGGGGTGATCTACTTCCATAAAGACTTACAGCCTTGGAAACCCAGTGAGGGTCACTATGAGTTGGAATCGACTTGGTGGCAGTGAGTTTGCTTTTTTTGGTTATATGCTCCCATAGCTCATAACACTTCCTCTGACAAAACACTCATTATGCTTCATTGTTTTAGTGAACATCTATCCTGCTAGACTTATGTAAGGGCAAGAACTTCATAGACTTTGTTTACTCCACATGCCAGAGACTAGCACTTAATAAGTGTGCAATCAATGTTTGTTGAATAAATAAAATAAAGTAGGTGTTGGATATTTACTAGATGGCAAATATATACCTACCCTAAATGTAGTAATTCTGTTGGAGGAGACAATGAAATGTCAGCATATATCGTGTATGCAAATGGAGCATATACGAGATGGTGTGGGAAATGCAGAGAAAGGAAAAATTAGCGAACTGTTCTGGACTTATGGGAATAGGTGGTATGGAGTGGCACAATTGATGAGAATTTGGGGAAGACTTGTCATGGAGACAAGTCTGAAAGTTTGAAATAGAAGCTTGTGAAATGGGGAAAAGTGTTTCAAACCAAGGAGATTACAGGTAAAAGTGGTGAGGAATTACAGGGGGCACTGAAAAGGCAATATTTCAAATGAACAAGAGTTAGAGTATAAGGGAAGAAAGAATGAAACAGCAGATTGGAAAGGTGAGCAGAGTCTTCTAAGGCTATGGAGACTGGGGTCTATCTTTTGCAGAACGGAAAACTTTGAAAGGATTTTAACAAGCGGAGTTACATTTTTCAAAAACAAAGTATTAGTGGTAAATATGGAAGATGGATTGAAAATTGGAAGATCCTAGAAACAGAGATAGTTACTGGAGGGCAGGTACACAGAGGTCTCTCTCCTTATAGAGTATAAGGGGTAAGGGAGATGGAGTAATTAGAGGTGACATGACATTTTTACATAGTAGAATGAAGTCTATGTCTTGACAAACTAGAATGCAATGAGACTGTCATTCGGGCTTTTTTGTAACCTCAGTCCCTGCTGCATCTTTAAAATGCAGGGACTAGACTGGAAGATCTGCAGGTCTACTGGGCCCTAACATTCTATGTTGTTGTCATTAGGTGCCGTCGAGTCATGTCCGACTCATAGCGACCCTATGCACAGCAGAATGAAACACCGCCTGGTCCCACACCAGCTCCATGATCCTTGCTATACTTGAGCCCATCATCACAGCCACTGTGCCAATCCATCTCGTTGAGGGCCTTCCCCTCTTTCATTGACCCTCCACCTTACCAAGCATGACATCCTTCTCCTGAGAATGCTCCCTTCTGACAACATGACCAAAGTAAGTGAGATGAAGTCTGGCCATTCTCGTTTCCAAGGAGCATTCTGGCTACACTTCCTCCAGGACAGATCTGTTGGTTCTTTTAGCAGTCCATGGTACTTTCAGCATTCTTTGCTAGCACCACAACTTAAAAGCATCAATTCTTCTTCTGTCTTTTTTATTCACTGTTCACCTCTCACATGCATAAAAGGCGATTGAAAATATCATGGCATGTGTCAGGTGCACCTTAGTCCTCAAAGAGACATTCTTGCTCCTCAGCACTTGAAAGAGGTCCCTTGCAGGCAACTTGCCCACTGCTGTATGTCATCTAATGTCCTGACTGCTGCTTCCATCTATTGTAGAACCAAGTAATGTGAAGTCTTTGGCAACTTCAAACTTTTCTCCATTTCTTGTGCTGCTGCTTATAGGTCCAGTTGTGAGGATTTTTGTTTTCTTTATATTGAGATGTAATCCATACTGCTGGCTATATTCTTCAGTCTTCATCAGTAAGTGCCTCAAGTCATCCTCACTTTCAGCAAGCAAAGTTGTGTTGTCTGTGTATCACAGGTTGTTAATGATTCTTCCTCCAATCTTGATGCCATGTTCTTCTTCATATAGTCCAGCTTCTCAGATTATCTGTTTGGCATACAGATTGAATAAGTATGGGGAAAAGATACAACCCTGATGCACTCCCTTCTTGATTTTAAACCATTCAGTGTCCCCTTGTTCTCTTCGAACAACAATCTCCTGGTCAATGTACAGGTTCCTCATGAGCACAGTCTCATTCTTCTGAATATCATCCACAGTTTGTTATGATCTACACAATCAAGTGCCTTTGCATAGTCAATAAAACACAACTAAACATCTTTCTGGTATTCTTTGCTTTGAGCCAGGATCCATCTGACAGCAGCTATGATATCCCTTGTTCCATGTCCTCTTCCAAATCCAGCTCGCACCTCTGGAAGTTCTCTGTCAATATACTACTGCAAACATTTTTTAATTATCTTCAGTAAGATCTTATTTGTGTGTGATATTAATGATATTGTTTGATAATTTCCACATTCTGTGGGATCACCTTTCTTTGGAATGGATCTCTTTCAGTCATTGGGCAGGTAACTGTGTTCCAAATCTCTTGGCATAACTGAGTGAGTGCCTCCAGGGGGCATTCTGTTTGTTGAAACATCTCAATGAATATTCCATCAATTCCTGGAGCCTTGTTCTTTGCCAATTCCTTCAGGGCAGCTTCAACTTCTTCCTTAAGTACCATTGGTTCTTGATCATTTGCCACCTCCTGAAATGCATGAAGATCTACCAGTTCTTTTTGGTACAGTGACTCTGTGTATTCCTTCCATCTTCTTTTGATGTTTCCTGTATCATTCAATATTTTGCCCATAGAATCTTTCAATATTGCAACTCGAGGCTCCAATTTTTTCCTCAGTTCTTTCAGCTTGAGAAATGCTGAGCATGTCCTTCCCTTTTGTTTTTCTTATTCCAAGTCTTTGCACATTTCATTACAGTAATGGGCTTTGTCTGCTTGAGCTGCTCTTTGAAATCTTGTGTTCAGCTCTTTTATCTTGTCATTTCTTCCATTTGCTTTAGCTACTCTCCACTCAAGTGCAAGTTTCAGAGTCTCTTCTGTCATC
>NW_006921721.1:7624917-7634122 GCF_000298275.1 Orycteropus afer afer
CTTTCTCACCACTTGGGAGGATCTTAGCCTGGGTGCCTGGCCTTACCTGGTGATCCCTGCCTCTGCTTCCTCGCATTCTGTAATTCTATAAAATCATAGACTAATATGATGAAACAAAAGTATAGGAATTAGTGGAAATTCTCACACAAAAAAAAATCACTCCAAATACTGGGCTAACAACAATTCTTGTGAAAAGACCTAGGACTTTCACTGAAAAGTCAGAATGAATTGGCAGTGTGAAAGGGCTGACCAAAAAGAATGGATGGAGAAACAGAATCTCACTGCCTCTCTGTGCACAGAGCATATTGAGGCTTCACTGTTTAGAGGGACATGAACAATCAGGAATGAAAAAGTGGACAGGATGGTAAAGGGTTTAATGTCCAGGTTTTAGAAAAATGGAATGAAAGAACCAGGAATAATTATCTGGAAAACAGAAAATGGAAGGAAAATGTATTTTCTGCCTTCACATATTTGAAAGATTTCCATGTAGAAAAGGGACTTGATTTTACTTAACTTCAGAGATCAGAATCAGAACTGATGGTTGGAAGTTTCAGAAGGCATAATTTGGCTGAATGGATACAAAAGTCTTCACACAAAGTAGATTTATGAAAAATGAAAGGGACTTTTGTATGTTTGGCTCGTCAGCCATAGAAGTTTCCTGAGAGAAGAGACGAGTTCTGTCTTGCTTCATGTTATTTCCATGGTGCTTGCACAGTGCCTGACACACAGCACCTATTCAACAAATATTTATCAAATGAACACATGGCTAAAAGTTGTATTAAATGAACTATGAGGTCCTTTCTATCCCTGACATTCAAATATATGTCTCCATCCCCAACATTTTTGTTTATATAGCCATTACAACAAATAAGTTGTCATGAAGTTGACTCAGACTCATGGTGACTCATGTGTGTTAAAACTAGACCTGTGCTCTGTAGGGTTTTCAATGGCTGATTTTTGGGAGCAGAACGCCAGGACTTTCTTCCAATTTGCCCCTGGATGGACTCAAACCTCCAACCTTTTGGTTAGAAGCCAAATGCATTAACCTTTTGCACCACCCAGGAATATACTGCATATAATTTTTTCTTTTAAACATCTTATTTTCTTACTAGACTATAAGCTCATCAGTGTCAGGAATTGTATTTTAATGGTCTCTTCAGTGTTGAGTCTAATTCCTCGTATGTAGCAGGTGTTCAAGAAGTAAGGTGACCATATAATTTATTATCTAACCAAGACACCTGAAGAGTGAAGGGGGTACTGGCCAAATGGGAGTAAATACCACAGCATCAGCTGGCACTCTGATGGGCAAACCAGAATGTCTTCTTACAGCGGTCAGTAAGTGTTTGCTGAATGAATAAAAAGTGAATGAGTTTATGGAGTCAGTAGAGGCAGGCTGTCCTATTGTTTTTCCTTATATTGAGATTAAAAATCACTCCCTGGGCTGAGACTATAGCCCCTAGCTACCCTTCAGGTCTGGAATTGAACTAATTTCTGTGGCTTCCAGCCAAATAATAGACAGTCATATGGGCTGAACATTTACATCAGGTAGATCCACTACTTGGAGCCATCAATCGTGGGAGAACAGAAGGGCAGTGTATGCACAGGGAGACAACTAGGGAGCAGGAGTGCATGGGAGGGAAGGAGACAGGGAAGAGCTAACTATAGGGAGGAAGTAGGAAGAGAGCTATTACATTGTGGAGAATTGCAGTCAATGTTGTGAGACAAAATGCATATGAACACTATATGGAAAATGAATTTGCTCTGTAAACTTGCACCCAAATCACAATAAAAATTAAAAAAGAAGAAGAAAACAAAACAAAACAAAAAATCACTCCCTGGAAATCCCACCCACTGGACTCAGTTCTGTGTGACTAGACACACAGAATGTATCTAGAGTGTTTTTCATGTGGTATTTAAATATTTGAATTCATTTACTGATTTTTCTCTTCCAGACTACATATTTCTGGTCTCTTAACCATTTCCTGCTTCACTCTTGCTTTAGCATTCCTGCATCTGAGGCTTTCTGGTTCTGATCGGCTTCCATTTGATAAGGTCAGTTTGGGGCTGTAGGTTTTGGCTCCCCAGCACCCCACATCTCCTTCCTCCCACATCAGACCACTCATATCTGTCTGCACATCTATCTTTTCCCCAAGGTCAGTTTGAGGTTATAGGTCGTGGCTCCAGTGTCCCACATCTTCCTCCTGCATGAGATCATTCACAACTGTCCACGCATCCATCTTCTCCTCACACCTCCAGCTCCTTGAGCCCACCTGTTCCCTGCCAACTCACTTTTCTCATGGCCTCTGGAACCCCTTGTAACCACAGACCAGAAGGCTTAGGACAGTCTAAGCCAACATTCTGTAGCTCAAGCTCCTGTCAGCCTTACCACTGGTCCAGCCCTCACCTGGAGATCTAATTGTCATCCATGTGCTCTGGACTTGTTCCAAGTCCCAACTCATTGTGGCCAGTTACAGTTAGCATGCTTCTGTTCTGATTCCTTGGCCTGCGTCAAGTGCAGAGGGCTTGTCTTGTTCTTGCTAGTCTATCTCCCTCCTGCCCCAAGGAGGAGGTATTCCCCCATGAAGCCTTCCTGGACAAGTGTCCAATTCAGCAAACATTTGTGTGTCAGATCCCAGCACTCATCACCTATCTGCCAGACTGGGACTTACTTAGCTCCTTGCCAATGATCTAGAGAGAAGGGTCTGCCTGCTGGGTTGGACACCTTTGCAACACCTGTAATAACTGGTGCCCCACATCTCATCCCTCAGGTCAGATGCCCAGGGAGTGGTTTTTAATCTCAGTAACCCCTAGTATGGTCTTCTTTCATCTTCCTTTCTTTCTTCCCCACTCTTTCCTTTCGTTTACTCTTACTGTTTTTCTCTTTCCCCTGTTCATGTTGTTTTTCCTTCATTTTTCTAGATTCAGTTAATTGCTTCTTTAAAGAATGCAGATAGTCCTCATCCATTCACTTGGCTCTGACTCATGGAGACCCCATGTACAACAGACCAAAATATTGGCTGGTTCTGGGCCATCTTCACAATCATTGGTATGTTAGACACTATTATGGCCGCTGTGTGTTTTGAATGTCTTTTGACCTAAGGGGCTCATTTTCTAGTCTAGTGTTGGATTACTCAGTAAGCAAGGTAAACACAGGCTCACTTGTGCTTACTTATTAATTTGTAATGAACAATTTCACTTTTTTTTCCCCTACATCAAAGATTCTGCTTCTAGGTATGCCTGGCATCTGTCTCTCTTCTAACCCCACAGCACTTCCTACAGAATCAAAGCGTCTTTTCAACTTTACAATCCCTGACAGAGATGGAGTACCTGGTAAGCAAGGTAAGCACAGGCTTACTTGGGCTTACTCACTAATCTGTGGTGAACAATTTCACTATTGTTCACTGTCTGTGACATTGTTCACCACAGATTAGTAAGTAAACCCAAATAAGCCTGTGCTTACCTTGCTTACCGGGTAATCCTCCCCTGTCCAGCCAGTTAGTTGTTATCATTTTTCCTCATCTGTGATATGGTGGTCTTGGCATCAACCATCTGTAAGGTCTGATGCAGCTCGGAAGAGTTGTAATTTTTATGGCTTTGTGGAAATGTGGTGGCAGATGACCTCCAGGATGTGTGCTTAGCTGGAGTTTGGGGAATTAGGCCAGAGTTCAGATGATAACACCAAGTCTATGCTGGCAGCAAATGCTATTTTTGGGTTTTGTTCCACTTACTGAAATAATGAAGATTTTTTAAATTAAGCATAACTCTAGGACACACTCATATTCTGTGATTGTACTTATATTTTTCTGGGAGGTGGGGAAGTCAGGGAAGTATTTTGTGATGCCCCCTGCCAGAAGCTAAAGACTTAGAGCTGCCAATCTCTCTGAAATGCCCTGTATGAGGAAAATGGTTTCTTTAGTGAAGCTGAAATGATCACAAAGGAAAGTAAGTTCATAGCTAGGCACTGACCTGGAAGCTTTGGCTCAGGGCTATGTCTGGCCTTGCTGACAACCCAGTTCTGGGCCCAAAGTCCAAAAGCCTGTGGCTCTTGACTTGTCTGTGATGTGTGTGAAGGGTTGTTCTTCTGGGTGCCCTGTCTTATACTCTTCCGGTGCTGGAACGTCAGTGGAGACCTTTACAACGTGCTTTCCAACTTATGACGTACTTCTGCCTGGACCTCAGCCCACAGCATGGCATGCTGGGCAGAATGGTGAAAGGTGGCTTGTGTGTGTGGGCTGGTGTGACTGTGCTTGGGAGGCCTCCTGGCAGAGGCATAAGTGACTCTGGCCACACATTCTGAAACTCATTGTAGAGTTGTTGTTGCTGTCAGCTGCTGTTGAGTCAGCCCCTGAGTCACAATAATCGTGTGCAGAATAAAACGAAATGCTGTCTGGTCCTGTGCCATCTCCATGATTGGTGTGGACTGAACTGTTATCACCCACAGGGTTTTCATTGGCTGATTTTTGGAAGTACACTGCCATGGCTTGCTTTCTTCCTAGTCTGGCTTAGTCTGGAAGTTTTGCTGAAACTTGTTCAGCATCATAGCAACATACAAGCCTCCACTGACAGACAGGTATTGGCTGCAGATGAAGTGCACTGGATAGGACTCAAATCTGTCCTCCTGCATGGAAGATAAGAATTCTACCGCTGAATCATCATTGCCCAATTCAATGCACAGAGTAACCCTCTATTAGGGACCCTTGCATTATTATTGGCCTTAAATCTGTTGTCTGACTTTTAAGGTAAGATTAAAAATGAAAAGTTAAAACTGAAAAAAGTTTTTTTTTTTTTTTAAACGTTAATCATACCAAGTTGTTGAGAGAAACAATGTGTATCATCACATAGGCTATCTGTACTGAAAAGTAAACAACAGAATCTGCAATCCAAATCAACTGACTTTCTATCTGCATGTAAGAGGAAATTGAGGTCCATGCAGACTTTAGAAAAGCACTGGCCCTGATATGTTTAATTTGGGACATTACATTTTAGACACCCCCTCCATCATAAAAAAAAAAAAAAAAAAAAAAAACCAAACTCACTGCCATTGAGTCAGATCAAACCCATAGCAACCCCTCCTTGGGTTTCCCAGGTGGTATCACTATGGAAGTAGATTGCCCAACCTTCCTTCTGAGGAGTGGCTGGTAGGTTTGAACTGCTAGCTTTCTGGTTAGCAGTCAAGTGCCTTAGGCACTATGCCACCAGAGCTCCCCCCCCTTCATCATAACCCCCCTGTAATTCTCTCTTGATAGGCAATGCCAAAGCAAAGAGTGATTGCTTTTCAAAATTAGAGACTATCCAACTTTGCCGTGGCCTGGGCCTTTCTGTTGGCTTCAGAGTTACCCCAGGATCTGTAGGACAGTATAATCAGACTGTTGACTATTAAGGTCAATGATACGATTGAAGACATTTAGATGAGTAAGATTAGGAAAAAAAATTCAGGCATTAATTTTAAGACCATTTCATTGAAATACAATTAGAAGAGAAATATAAATTGAAAACTAAAATTGAAGAAGTAAAATTGAAACACATTTTGACCCATCAGCTCCTTCCAGTGACGTTTTATTTCTCAGTCTCCAGAGCAACTGACATGCTTCTCCCTGGAGTGGCCTGCTTAGGCAGATCCTACACCCTCCAATTCCTGTCTCCACCCTGTTCTTCCAGAGTGTTTGATGATCCAGCAGGGCACATTCCTTCTTATCTCCACCACCTCAGTCTTACCAGGGCTGATACCTAGCTCTGTTTTTTGTTGTTGTTGTGTTTGTTTGTTTTTTCTTTCTTCCCAGTCTGATAATGTGGATCCACTCACAATCTCTCTAATGTGACTCCAGGGGTCCTCTCCTTCACCTGGAATTGGCTCCTGACACACCTATCTGTCACAGGCAGGAGCTGAGTCAGGTCGAAGGTTTGCTGCTTAGATTGCTGGCCTGAGCGTTGACCTCCTGACTTGCAGTGACCTCTGGCACATGTGTTCTTTCTGGCTTTCCACTGCTCACCTGCTTCTACCCCTCGGCTATGTCCCAACCTGTCAGTGTCTGTGTTCACCCTTAGGTTCAGCATGTTCCTTACCCTAGCTTGCCTAGACACTCCTGTGACTGACTGTCTTTCACTCCCTCTCCTTTATGTTCTGCTGTGTCTCCGTGTGACAGCACCACATGCCCAACCACTCTCACTCCAACTCTCCCACAGGATCTGTCCTAGAATCACTGTTCTCTCTCTTAATTCTACATCATGTTATGGAAAACACTACGTCCACAAAATAGACTCCTGTCCAAATGTTCTACTTGCTTAAGTCACTTGACTTTCTATCTTAAGTCACTTATGCAAAATGGGAATAATCGTAATGATACTACTGCTACTATCTGTTCAACTTACCATAAACATGATTACAAGAACTAATAATGATGAGCAACTTTCACGGATTTATTTGCTATCCATTTATTTTCTCTGGTGAAAGCACACGTCTTTAAATTAGAATTTTTGTTTCTTCTTATTGAGAGTTCTGTATATATCCTGGGTAAAGTCCTTTACCAGATAGCTGCCTTGGAAAAAATTCTCCCAATCTATATATTGGCTTTTTATTCTCTTAATAGTGTTTTTAGAAGAGCAGAAGTGTTTTTAATTTTGATGAAGCCTAATTTATCATTGTATAACTTCTATAGTTTTGTCTTTTGTGTTCTATCTAAGAAATCTTTGCCTATTCAAGTTTGCAAAGATTTTTGCCTATGTTTTCTTCTAGAAGTTTCATAATTTTTGTCTGTACACTTTAAGATCTAGAATTTATTTTGAGTTATATTTTAAATATTATGTGAGATCAGATTTATTATTAGTTTACCATTAGTTTTTAAGGAAATAACCACCATGAGATATTACTTCACATCTATTTGAATGGATGCAATTTAAAAGGACTGAACAAAACAAGTGCTGGTGAAGATTTGGAGGAGCTGGAATGCTTGTACACTCCCACCAGAAATGTAAAATGGGTTCAACCAAATTGAAAAATAATTTGGTAGTTTCTTAAAAAGTCACGCATTCACTTACCATATGATGTAGCCATTACACTTCTAGGTATCTCTTCAAATAACTGAAAGTATATGTCCCTACAAAATCTGTACATGGATATTCTTAGCTGCTGTATTTTTAAAACCCCCAAATGGAAACAACCCAAATGATCATCAGTAGGAGAATGGATAAACAAATTGGGACATATCCATACAATGGAATTTTAATACACCAAAAAGGGAATGGAGTATTGAATTACACAGCAACATGGAGGAACCTCAAAATAATTATAGTAAAGGAAGAAAGACAAAATGAATATATACTATATGGATTCATTTATATAAAATTCTAGAACTTGCAGATTAATCATAGTAATAGAAAGCAGATCAATGGTTGTTGAAGATGGGGTGTGGGGAAGAGGTGGCAGAATTACAAAGGGATATGAATCAAGTTTGTACACGTGATGGATAGGTTCACCACCTTGATTGTGGTGACGGTTTCATGAGCGTGTACTTATATCAAATCTTATAAAATGGTACATTTAAATATGTGCAGTTAATTGTATATCAATTATACCTCAACAAAACTGTTAAATACAGGGAAATATTAGAACAAATATCCAGCAAAGTAAAAGAAAGTGATTACAAGTCCCCCATGAGGTAATGCCCAGGAAATTGCAATGATAGCCATAATCTACAAATGTGGACTAGAATTATTATCTATGGCACATAGTCTAGGAAAGTTTCCTGTAGGAAAGCTAGACACAATTTCTAGGCAGCCTCAGACTTTAGTTTTCCCAACCCCACCTAATGGAAAATGTCAAATGGAAATTAGAACACACATCATTAGACACCAGCTTGGTTGCATGCTAGGACACTCAGACTCAAAGTATTTCATTTCAGGATCATATCCCAGCCCCCTCCCCCAGTCGCTCAATCTGAACAAACAAGAAAATCATAGCTTAAAGTGCTCAGGTCTTGCTTTCACCTATTAGAGGAGTTCTTAGCACTAGAAGTACATTGAAATTTACTGGGGAGTTTTGGAAAATGCTGGTGCTTGGACCACGTGTCTGGAAGATCTGAATCACGTGATTTGTATTTTTAAAGCTCTCCAGATGATTCCACTGTGCATCTAGGACTGAAAATCACTGAGGTAGAGCCTGCGCCCTATGTTATCATCTGCCCCACCCTGGAGGCCATAGCATTCCCTGGCTCATTCTCTGCATTTACAACTTTCTGTTCAACTAGTGTAAGAATGCAGTCAGGCAGAACAGATTATGATAATTACAACAATTAACATTCAATTGGTGCTTGGCCTTTTACAAAGGATTTTCACAGGCATTTTGTCATTAAATTTCATAGATAATCTAAGAAAGAGGTAAAATGGGATTATTTATAGCATTTTTATCTTTTTCTGAGTTAATTGTAAATGCAGTAAATGACCGTTTAAGAATATTTTATAGAAAACAAGAAAACAAATACTGTTTGTAAACCAATCTCTCATAGAAAATAATGGTTAACATTTGTTTTCTATTTATGTAGAAACTTTATTTATTTTTAACAACATTGGGTGAAATATGTACCAGTGTTTTGTAACCCCATTTTTTTCATTTTGTGCATTATAATAATTTCCCCATATCCTTAAATATGTTTTGAGAATAATATTTTTAATGACTGTTTTCTAGAACTTTGCATGGAAACGCTATATTTATGTAAGTAATTCAGCATTGTTTGAAGTTTGTTTCTAGTTTTTCTATATTAAAAATAAGTATATCCTTATGTAGAGTAAAGGAGCTCTGGTGGCATAGTGGATAAGGCATTTGGCTGCTAACTAAAAGGGCAGCGGTTCAAACCCACAAGCTGCTCCATGGAAGGAAGATGGGGCTATCTATTTCCATAAAGATTTACAGCCTTAGAAACCCAGTGGGAGTTGCTATGAGTCAGAATCAACTCAATAGTGGTGAGTTTGGTTTGGTTTTTGTGTAGAGTAACTAGGATTCCTACACATTCTGTGTGAATGTGTATTTATACAAGTATTTGTAAAAATATTTGCTAGTATCAGCTAAAGATGAATATACATATACCCTATGATTCAGCAACTCTACATCCAAGTATGTTGTTGTTGTTATTTGCCATCGAGTCGGCCCCGACTCATAGCGACCCCTCCTTGGGTTTCCAAGGCAGTATCACTACGGAAGTAGGAATGCCCA
>NW_006921721.1:7634222-7669000 GCF_000298275.1 Orycteropus afer afer
GCTCCTTACATCCAAGTATATACTCATAAAAAAAAAAAAAGTACACGTGTTCAACATAATACAAGTACAAAAATACTCATAGTAGCACTATTAGTTATATAGCCTTAACAGGACAGCCCAAATATCCATCAACAATAGAATTCAAAAATTAACTGAGATATATTCATGCAATGGAATATAAAGCAAGTGTGAGACGTAACTAGAATAAAATGCAACACATGGATGACTCACTCAAACATAGTTGTTGTTGTTGTGGTTAGGTGCCGTTGAGTCAGCTCTGACTCATTGTGACCCTATGCACAACAGAATCAAACACTGCCTGTCCTGTGCCAGCTTCACAATCCTTGCTATACCTGAGCCCATCATTGCAGCCACTGTGTCAATTCATCTTGTTGAGGGCCTTCCCCTTTTTTGTTGATCCTCCATTTTACCAAGCATGATATCTTTCTCCAGGGAATGTTCCCTTCTGACAACATGACCAAAGTAGGTGAGATGAAGTCTGGCCATTTTTGCTTCCAAGGAGCATTCTGGCTATACTTCTTCCAGGACAGATTTGATCTTTTGGCAGTCCATGGTACTTTCAGTATTCTTTGCCAACACCACAACTCAAAAACATCAACTCTTCTTCAGTCTTCCTTGTTCATTGTCCAGCTCTCACATGCATATGAGATGAATGAAAATACCATGGCTTGTTTTAGGCACACCTTAGTGTTCAAGGAGACATCTTTGCTCTTCGGTACTTTAAAGAGGTCTTTTGAAGGAGATTTGCCCAATGCTATATGTCATCTGATATCTTGACTGCTGCTTCCATTGGTGTTGATTGTGGAACCAAGAATATGAAATCTTTGACAACTTCAATCTTTTTTCTATTTATTGTGAAGTTGCTTATTGATCCAGTTGTGAGGATTTTTGTTTTCTTTATGTGGAGATGTAATCCATGCTGCAGACTGTAGTCTTTAATCTTCATCAGTAAGTGCTTCAAGTCATCCTCACTTTCAGCAAGCAAAGTTGTATCATCTGCATATCACAGATTATTAATGAATCTTCCTCCAATCCTGATGCCAGTCTTCTTCATATAGTTCAGCTTCTTGGATTATTTGCTCAGCATACAGATTGAATAAATATGGTGAAAGGATACAACGCTGACACACTCCTTTCCTGATTTTAAACCATGCAGTGTACCCTTGTTCTGTTCGAATGACAGCATCCTGGTCTATGTACAGGTTCCTGATGATCACAATCAAGTGTTCTGGAATTCTCATTCTTCTCAATGTTCTCCATAATTTGTTATGATCCACACAATCAAATGTTTTGACATAGTCAATACAACACAAATAAATCTCTTTCTGGTATTCTTTGTTTTCAGCCAAGATCCATTTGACATTGGCAATGATATCCCTCATTCCACAGCTTCTGAATCTAGCTTGCATTTTGGAAGTTCTCTGTCAATATACTGCTGCAACTGTTTTTGAATGATCTTCACCAAGATTTTACTTATGTGTGATATTAGTGATATTGTTAAATAATTTCCACATTCTGTAGGATCACCTTTCTTTGGAAAGGGCACAAATATGGATCTCTTCCAGTCAGTTGGCCTACTACCAGTCTTCCAAATTTCTTGGCATAGACAAGTGAGTGCCTTCAGAACAGCATCTGTTTATTGAAACATCTCAATGGCTATCCTGTCAATTTCTGGGGCCTTGTTCTTCACCAATTCCTTCAGTGCACTTCAATTTCTTCCTTTAATACCATTGGTTCTTGATCTTATGCTACCTCTTGAAATGGGTGAACATTGACCAATTCTTTATGGTATAGTGACTCTGCATATTCCTTCTACCTTCTTTTGATATTTCCTGCATCATTCAACATTTTGCCCATAGAATCTTTCAATATTGCAACTTGAGGCTTAAATTGTTTCTTCAGTTCTTTCAGCTTGAGAAATGCTGAGTGTGTTCTTCCCTTTTGGTTTTCTAACTCCAGGCCTTTTCACATTTCAGTATAATTGACTTTGTCTCTCAAGCTGGTCTTTGAAATCTTCTGATCAAATATTTTTTCTTGTCATTTCTTCCATTTGCTTTAGCTACTCTCCATTCAAGGGCAAGTTTCAAAGTCTCTTCTGACACCCATTTTGGTCTTTTCTTCTTTTCCCAACTCTTCAATGATTTTTGCTTTCTTCATGGATGAGGTTCTTCATGTCATCCCACAACTCAAAATAGTCTGGTTTTCAGCCATTAGTATTCAACACATCAAATCTATTCTTTAGACGGTCTCTAAATTCAGGAAGGATATAATCAAAGTCATGCTTTGGCTCTCATGGACTTGTTTTAATTGTCTTCAGCTTGAACTTGAACTTGCATATGAGCAGTTGATGGTCTGTTCCTCAGTCAGCTCCTGGTCTTGTTTTGGCTGAAGATATTGAGCTTCTCCATTGCCTCTTTCCACAGATGTAGTTGATCTGATTCCTGTGTACTCCATCTTGGAAAGTCCACGTGTATAGCCACTGTTTGTGTTGTGGAAAAAAAGGTATTTGCAATGAATAAGTTGTTTGTCTTGCAAATTTCTATGATGCAATCTCCAACATTATTTCTATCACCAAGGCCATATCTTCCAACTACCAGTGATTCTTCTTTGTTTCCAACTTTTACATTCTAGTCACCAGTGATAACCAACATAGCATCGAGTGAGAAAAACAGATAAATAAAAGAATATATATAAAAGTAAGCAAAATTAATATTTTGTGTTAGAAATTAGGATAGTGGTAACCTTTGAAAGGGTGAGGGTTGTATAGAAAGGGGCAAGAGAAGACTTCTTGATTTGATTCACTTTATGAAAACTTATTGAGCTGTACATTTATAATCGTTTTTTTTTTCTTTTCTTCTCTGTGTTTGTTTCAATAAAATTGACACCTCCAACAATATTCTTATACATAAATCTTAAAGGGAACTATTGTTGACTACTACTTTTGGCTGGGGAAAATGAGGCTTTGAGAGTTGAAGTGACTTACTAAAGATCATGCATATAGTAAGTGGCTGACCAAGGCTTGGAAATCAAATTTTACACTCTTGCCATTGCCCCCAGTTTTCTTTTGGCAAAAGATTGATACTATGAGACAGCAAAGGGAAGCATTACCTCCATGGGTCAACCACTGCTCTAAAAAAGAAATATGCATTGTGCCCTTATGGATTGAATAGTTTCTCCCCAAAATATGTGTTTAAATCCTAACCTGGTACCTGAACATATGACCCTTTTTGGAATCAGGAGCTTTTTGTGTTATGTTAGTGAGACCATACATACTAAAGTAGTAGAGTGGGTCCTAAACCTAATCATGTCTTGGTTATAAAAAGAGGAGAATGGCACACACCAGGGGAGGAGGAAGACAGAGAATGGAGACTATAAGCCTAGGAATGCCAAAGATTGCTGGAAGCTACTAGAAGTTGAACAGAAAAGAAAGGACTTCACCTAAGAGCCACATTCTGAATTTGGATTTCTTGTCTCCTGAACTGTGAGCACATAAATTTCTGCTAATTTAAGCCATGCACTTGTGCTATTTCTACCATGACCGCACTAGGTAACTAAGATAGTGCCCAACAGATCATTTTTAAAAATAAATCAATACTTTTCTTTTACCAAATTCCTTGCTTGGGTGTTTCTTTGGGGTATTATAGTTGTTACAGTCAGAGAAGGAGAATTGTTTGAGGAAGGGGAAGTTTTTTCCCCAAAAAAATCAGAACTTTTCAGAGTGCAGTGCTATTTAGTAATTATTGCTGTTCATTAGAAGTTTTCCCAGTCTTATGATACATCTCAGGAATTGACTGTAGGTGATTATAACTCCATTTCCTAGTCCCCCTGTTACTTCTTACCCCATGGATTTGGCCTTCTGGGAGCTAAAACATTTTGGTGTGAATTTATCTTTTTCTTGTAGTATTGTAAGTTTCACATTCTTAGGGCTTATCATATTAGGGTTTTCCAGGATATTAAAACACCTGTCTCTAACTTTCAAAGATAAGAGGAAGAAATAAAACAAAACAAAACAACACTTACTTGACTTTTAATTCTAAATGTAACAGGAATAAAATACATATTAACCTGGCCATCTTCTGGAATACTCCTGATAAGCAAGCAGAAGAAAGGAATGCAAAGAGATTTGGAATATGAATTAGAGAAGTCATTCCATAAGATTTTTTTTTTTTTTAAAGAATACTTTATTGTGTTTTAGGTGAAACTTTATACAGCAAATTAGGCTCTCATTTAATAATTTTTGTACAAATTTTTCCATGACATTGGTTACAATTTCCATAATGTGTCAACATTCTCATCATTTCCATTCTGTTTGCATCAATCTAGCTTCCCTGATCCTCCTTACCTCCTCATCTTTGTTTTAGGATAAATGTTGACTGTTTGTTCTCATGTAGTTGATTACTTAAGGGAGCATAGTACTTATAGGTAACATTGTTTGTTTTATAAGCTAATCTATTATTTAGATGAAAGGGATCACTGGGAATGGCTTCAGTTCAAAGTTCAGAGGGTATCTTAGGATGATCGTTTTGTAGGGTTTCCCTAACTTTCTATCAGTTCATTAGATCTGGAATTTTTTAGGAATTTGAGTTTTGCTCTGCATTTTTTTCCCATTCTATCCAGGTCCTTCTATTGTGTCCCTGGTCTGATGATGGTCATGGTAGCCAGGCATCAGTTAGTTCTGGTCTCAGGCTAAATGAGGCTGTGATTCATATGGGCTATGAGTTCTACAGACTAGTTTATTCTTTTATTTTCAGATGAGTAGAGAGTAATAGTTATATTTTTGTGGTTAATTGCTTGATGTGGCCATTCTAGCCATTATCCTCCATTCTGTGATGTGTTGTAAACCCTATTGTCCATGCCTGTGTAAGGTGGGGTGGTAGTTAAGATCGTGTGTCAACTTGGCTGTGCAGCTGGTAGTATTTATTTCCTATAATGACTGGCAATCTACTCCATGGTGAAATTTCCCATGAGCAACTGAATAGCTACTTTTAAACTCCTGATTGTTATAGTCATCTACTTGGGGTATTTCTGTTGAAGCATCATATAGTAACCAAAACAGGTGGGATATGTCTTGAGTCCCACCTTGTTGGAGGGGGTAACTCAAATCACCACCACCCTTAGCTTCCTTGAGGGTATATATAGGAATCTTCTGGGGATATTTGCTCTCTCTCTTGCTCTGGTTCTGCGTTTTGGCTCATTATCATCTCACCCCTGGATTTGAGACAGCAGCCATCATCTGGTCTGCTGACTCAGGTTCGTCAAACCCTGAGAATTGGGAGGATCCTCCAGACCTACTTACAGACCTGGAACTTGCCAGCCTGATAGCTTCCCAGCCTCCACAGCCACTATGTGAGATGATGCCTTGGGTGTCTGTAAGTTCTGTGAGATGTTACAGTGACATACAGAATCCTAAGACAGGAGGGAGATTACTGAGAGGAGGAGGAGCTGTTAGTGTCTGAAATGATGGAGTGGCATGATAGTTTGGACATTTGGGACATTTTTAACCTCTGCCTCATGGGGGCCATCCTTGTGTTGATCTTTCTAGGAGAAATTGTTCAAGCAATCTTGGATAGCTGTTTGCAAGCTTTTAAGACCCCAGATGCTCCTCATCAAACTAAGATATAGAACATTACCTGTATGAACTATTTTATGCCAATTGACTGAGTTATCCCATGAGACTATAGTCCCAAGCCTTCAAACCCAGTAAACCAATCCTGTGAGGTGTTTGCTTATGTCTAAGAAGTATCCATAACTGTGACCCCATGTGCTTTATTATACATATGAATATATATGCAGCACACACAACAAATATACATATGCCTACAAAGACACCATTTGCTGATGTGACACAACTCAAAATGGAGAGAAACAACTGCAAACATTGGAACATGGGATGTACAAAATATGGATGTAGGAAAATTGGAAGTTGTCAGAAATGAAGTGGAATGCATAAGACCACTATCCTAAGCATTAGTGAGCTGAAATGGACTGGTATTGGCCATTTTGAATCAGACAATCATATGGTCTACCATACCAGGAAAGACAAACTGAAGAGAAATGGCATTATATTCATTGTCAAAAGGAACATTTCAAAATCTATACTGAAGTACAGTACTGTCAGTGACAGGATAATAGCCATACACCCGCAAGGAAAACCACTTAGTACTATTATTCAAATTTATGAACCAACCACTAAAGCCAAAGATGAAGAAATTGAAGACTTACTGGTAAGGTGTCTAATTTGCCCAAATTGACATATAGATTCAATGTAATTTCAATGAAAATTCTACCAGAATTTTCTCTTAAAGCGGTTGATGAATTGTATATAAAATTCATATGTAAGTTCAAAAGAATCCAGAATAGCCAAACAACTTTGAAAGAGAAAATAAATTTGGAGGACTAACATTACTTAGTTTTAAGACTTATTATAAAACAGTTGTAAACAAGAAAGTGTGAGATTGGTATAAAGATAGACAAATAGACCAATGGAAGAAAAAGGAGAGTCTAGAAATAGACACATACATATAGTCACCCCACCACTTGTCTGTATGTTGTCATACTGTGGTGGCTTGAATGTTGCTGCAACGCTGGAAGTTATGCACTGATATTTCAAATACCAGCAAGGTTACACATTAAAAACAAACAAACAAACAAACTCACTGCCTTCGAGTCTGTTTGACTCATAGTGACCCCTCCTTGGGTTTCCAAGGTGGTATCTCTACGGAAATAGATTGCCTAATCTTCCTTCTGAGGAGTGGCTGGTGGGTTTGAACTGCCAGCCTTCTGGTTAGCAGTCAAATGCCTTAGGCACTACACTACCAGAGTACCTAAGGTTATTCATGGTGGACAGATTTCAGTGAGCTTGCAGACCAAAACTTCCAAGACTTGGAAGAAAGACAGGTCCATCCTCTTCTGAAAATATCAGGCACTGAAACTTTATGAACACTAATGAAACATTATCTAATATAGTGCCGGAATATGAGTCCCTCAAGTTAGAAGACTCTCAATATATAACTGGGGACGAGCTGCCTTCTCAAAGTAGAGTCAACCTTAATGATGTGGATGGAGTATAGTTTTCAGAACCTCCATTTGCTGATGTGATACAACTCAAAATGAGAAGAAACAATTGCAAAGATCCATTAGTAATCAGAACATGGCATGTAAAGAGTAAGAATCTAGGAAATTTGGAAGTTGTCAAAAATGAAATGGAATGCATAAATATAGATATGCTAGGCATTGTTGTTGTTGTTGTTGTTGTAATGTGCCATTGAGTCTGACCCAACTCATAGCCAGCCCTCCTTGGGTTACTGAGGCAGTATCACTAGGGAAGTAGATTGCCCAGTTTTCCTTCTGAGGAGTGGCTGGTAGGTTGAAACACCAGCCTTCTGGTTTGCAGTCAAGTGCCTTAGGCATTACCCTACCAGAGCTCCATGCTAGTCATTAGTGAGCTGAAATGGACTAGTTTTGGCCCTTCTGAGTTATATGATCTCCTATGCTGAAGATGACAGATTGAAGAGGAATGACATTACACTCATTGTCAAAAATAACATTTTAAGATGTATCATGAAGTACAATGCTGTCTCAGGATAGGATAATATCCATACACCTACAAGGATGACCAGTTAATACTACTATTTTTCAAATCTACACACCAACCACTAAAGCCAAAGGTGAAAAAATTAAAGATTTTTACCAACTTCTGCTTTCTGAAATTGACCAAACATGCAATCAAAATGTATTGGTAACTACTGGTGATTGGAAAGCAAAAGTTGGAAATACAGAAGAATCATTTGTAGTTGGAAAATATGGCCTTGATGGTAGAAATGATGCTAGAGATTGCATGATAGGATTTGGAAGACCAATGACTTAATCATTGCAAATATCTTTTTTCAACAATATGAACAGAAATTACACATATGGACTATAACAGATAGAATACACAGGAATCAAATCCACTACATCTGTGGAAAGAGGCAATGGAGAAGCTTGATATCATCAGTCAGAACAAGGCCAGGAGCTGACTCTGAAACAGAGTATCAGTTCCTCATGTGCATATTTAAGTTGAAGCTAAAGAAACTTAAAATAAGTCCACAAGAGCCAAAATATGACCTTGATTATATTCTACCTGAATTTAGAGAATATTTGAAGAATAGATTTGATGCACTGGACACCAATGACTGAAGACCAGATGAATTGTAGGTTGACATTAAAGCCATCATACATGAAAAATGCAATAGATCATTAAAAAGACAGATAAGGAAGAAAAGACCAAAGTGGATGTCAGAAGAGACTTTGAAGCTTGCTCTTAAATGGAGAGTAGCTAAAGCAAATGGAAGAAATGATGAAATATAAGAGCTGAACAGATTTCAAAGGGCAGCTCAAGAAGATAAAGTGTTACAATGTAATGTACAAAGACCTAGAATTAGAAAACCAAAAAGGAGGAACATTTCAGAGTTTCTCAAGTGAAGAGAACTGAAGAAAAAATTCAAGCCTTGAGTTGCAATATTAAAGGCTTTTATGGGCAAAATATTGAACGATGCAGGCAGTATCAAAAGAAGATGGAAGGAATACACTGAGTCACTGTACCAAAAAGAAATTATCAATATATAATTATTTTAGGAGATATTATATGATCAAGAATCAATAGTATTGAAGGAAGAAGTTGAAGCTGCACTGAAGGAATTGGCAAAAAAATAAGTCTCCAGGAATTGACAGAATACCTACTGAGATGTTTCAACAAACTGATGCAGTGCTGGAGGCACTCATTGATTTGTACCAAGAAATTTGGAAGACAGCAACCTGGCCAACTGACTAGAAGAGAATGATAGTTGTGCCCATTCCAAAGACAGATAATCCAATGGAATATGGAAATTATAGAATATTACTATCACATGGAAGTAAAATTTTGCTGAACATAATTAAAAAACTGTTGCAGCAGCATATTGACAGGAAACTGCCAGAAATTCTAGCGAGTTTCAGAAGAGGGAATGGAATGCGGGATATCATAGCTGATGCCAGATGGATCTTGGCTGAAAGCAAGGAATACAAAAAAGATGTTTACCTGTGTTTTATTGACTATGCAGAGGCATGTGACTATGTAGATCATAACAAATTATGGATAACAGTAGGAAGAATGGGAATTCCAGAACTTAATTGTGCTCATGAGGAAACTGTACATAGACCAAGAGGCAGTCATTCAAACAGCGGGATACTGCATGGTTTCAAATCAGGAAGGGTGTGTGTAATGGTTGTATCTTTTCACCATATTTATTCAATCTATATGCTGAGCAAATGATCCTAGAAGCTGGACTATATAAAGAAGAACGCAGCATCAGAATTGGAGGAAGACTCATCATAACCTCTGATATGCAGATGACACAACCTTGCTTGCTGAAAGTGAAGAGGACTTGAAGTACTTACTGATGAAGATCAAAGTCTACAGTCTTCAGTATGGATTACATCTTAACACAAAGAAAACAAATATCCTCACTACTGGGCCAGTAAATAACATCATGATAAATGGAGAAAAGATTGAAGTTGTTAGGGATTTCATTTTACTTGGATCTGTGATTAATGCCCATGGAAGCAACAGTCAAGAAATCAAAGGATGTATTGCACTGGGCAAATCTGCTGGAAAAGATATCTTTAAAGTTATAAAGAGCAAAGATATACTTTGAAAACTAAGGTGAGCCTGACCCAAGCCATGGTATTTTCAATAGCCTCATATGCATGTGAAAGCTGGACAATGAATAAGGAAGACTTAAGAAGAGTTGATGGCTTTGAATTGTTTTGGTGAAGAATATTGAAAATACCACTGGACTACTAAGAATGAACATCTGTCCTAGATGAAGTGCAGCCAGAATTCTCCTTAGAAGTGAGAATGGCCAGACTTCCTCTCACATACTTTGATCATGTCGTTGGAAAGAGACATTCCCTGAAAGAGGATACCAGGCTTGGTAAAGTAGAGGGTCGGTGAGAAAATGGAAGACCCTCAATGAGAAGGATTAACACAGTGGTTGCAATGATGGGCTCAAGCATTACAGGAATTGTGAGGATGGCACAGGACTGGGCAGTGTTTCATTCCTGCATACAGAGAGTCACTATAAGTTGGAGTCAACTTGAGGGGACCTAGAAATAACAGTGCCATTATATGGTTGTTTAATTTTCTGCTAAGTTTCAAAGGCATTTCAGTGGAGAAAGAATAATCTTTATAACAAATAGTGGTGGAATCACTGAATATCTATATGGAAAAATATTAACTTTTTAATATATTCAAAATTAGCTTAAAATGTATCACAGATTTCAATGTAAAGCCTAAAACTATAAAATTCCTAATATAAAATGGGAGAATCTGTGATTCTGGGTAGGCAAAAATGATTTCTTAGTTATGACATCAAAAGCCTGATGTATAAAAGAGTCAACTGATAAATTATCAAAGGCCTAGAATAGCCAAAACAACTTTGAAAGAGAAAATAAAATTGGAAGATTGATGTTACCTGATTTCAAGACAGTATAAAGCTATGTTAATCAAGATGGTGTGATATTGGCATAAAGATAGACAGATAGATCAAAGAAAGGGACCAAAAGTAAAAATTCTCTGTTCTTACAAAGACAGTGTTAAGAAATTAAAAAGATGGACAGAATCTAGATGAAAATAATTGCATATCATGTATCTTATAAAGGACTTGTAGTCAGAATATATAAAGGACATTTAAAACTCAATAAGTAAACAAGCAACCCAATTGAAAAATGGGCCAAAGATTTGGATAGACACTTTATACAAGGAGATAATACAGATGCTAAACAAGCATATGAAACAATTACTTTCCCAGTGAAGCACTACTACATACTGCCTGCGATGACTAAAATTAAAAACATTTATCATACCAAGTGTTTATGGGATATGGAAAAACCTAAACCCTCATGCACTCCTTGTGGTATCATAATTGGTATAATCGTTTTGGAAAACAGTTTGCAATTTCTTAGGAAATCAACCATAAACCAGTTGCTGTGGAGTCCACTCTGATTCATAGAGACCCTATGTGGTCAGAGCAGAACTGTACTCCATCAGGTTTTCAATGGCTAATTTCTCAGCGCTAGATTGCCAGACCTTTCTTCCAAGCACCTCTGGGTGGACTCGAACTTCCAAGTCCAAAATGTTAACCATTTGCATCAATCAGGGGCTCCCTGTTCCTTATGGTATAACCATCTCACACCCATGTATTCGCCTAAGAGAAAAGCCTATGTTCCTACAAAAACTTGTCTACAGATATACATAGCAGCTTTATTTATAATAGCCTCAGAGTTAAAAGAACCCAAATATCCATCAATAGAAAAATAGATAAACAAAGTGTGATATGTCAATGGAGTAGTACTCAGAAGAGGATTGCTGTGAAGATTAAATGGGGATAATGAATGCTAAACTCTTAACATTCTGCCTGACAGAAAATAAGTGCTAACTGCATATTAGCAACTATTTACATTAATAATTTTAATCATAAAACTGTTATTCCATCAACCTATAAATGAATGTTACAGATAATATGGCAACAGAAGATAAATCTAGAGTGTGCTGGAGTGGTGGGGTCTTCCAGGCAAGGGGAAGAATAATAGCAAGTATGTATAGATAAAACAGCATGATGTCTCTGGGACAGTAATAGTCAAGGTAAGTTTACTTTCTTTCTTTTTTTTTAAATCCATTTTATTGAAATATAATTTATGTTCAGTGAAATACACAAAACTAAAGTGACATTGGTCAATGCATTTTTTGTTTTCAGTCTTCCCTCTCTCCCCTCCCATTCTTGGCAACCAACAAAGAAAGTTTCCCTCCATATAGAAACCTTTCCTTGACCCTCCACAACAGTGAACTAGTACTATATTTGTCCTTCTGTGATTGACTTATTGCACTCAGCATAATGTCCTCCAAGTTCATCCATGTATGTGGTGTTTTGCAGACTCTACATTATTCTTTAGTGCTGTATAGCATTCCATTATGTGTATGTTCCATAGTTTGGTCATCCAATCTTCCATTGTTGGGCACGTAGGTTGTTTCTGTTTTTTTGCTATTGTAAATAGTGCTGCGATGAACATGAGTGTGCATATATCTGTTCCTGCCCTGCTTCTCACCTTTCTAGGATATATACCTAGTAATGGGATTGTTGGGTCAAATGGTGTCTCCAATTCCAGCTTTCTAAGGAATCACCATGCTGCTTTCCACAGTGGTTGTATCACTTCACAGTCCCACCAGCAGTGTATGAGAGTCCCGATCTCTCCACATCCCCACCAGCATTTGTTATTTTCTGTCTCCTTGAACCTCGCCATCAGTGCTGGGGTGAGATGGTATCTCATTGTTGTTCTGATTTAATCTCTCTGATGGCTGATGA
Source organism: Orycteropus afer afer (assembly GCF_000298275.1). Lineage (NCBI taxonomy): Eukaryota > Metazoa > Chordata > Mammalia > Tubulidentata > Orycteropodidae > Orycteropus > Orycteropus afer. The sequence goes on from NW_006921721.1 coordinate 7,646,624, forward strand.
TCATGAGCATCTCTTCATGTGTTTGGTGGCCACCTGAATATCTTCCCTGGTGAAGTGTCTATTCATGTCTTCTGCCCATTTTTCAATTGGATTGTTAATTCCTTTGGTGTTGAGGCATTGGAGTTTTCTATAAATCTTAGAGATAAGTCCCTTGCCAGATATGTAATTATCAGCAAATGTGAATTTGTTGCTGTCAGTTTTTTATGTGTTTTTTCATGGTGTCAATTTCTTTGTTTCATATAATTTTCTGTGCTGAGCTTATTTTGTTTATGAACTGTATTATCACTTCCTTTGTTGCTATTATTTTAGTATTTGCTAAATATTTGTACTGGTCCTCTTTTTCATTTTGATGTGAAGGTTTATCATTTTTCTTTGAGGTTACCCTGTGATTTATAGTTTTCTTTCGAAGTTTAGGACAGTCCATTCTATCTTGTAGTTGTCTTGACTTCCTTACCATCTGGAAGTTCTGTAATGACACAGTTTTTTCCCTGTTTTTGGTTTGCGGTTGTCCTCATTTGTCAATTGATGTCTCTGGTTCCCTGTTTACAATCTTGTAGACTTATTTACTTTGGATACTTCCATAGCTGGGTTGGTTTCTGGGTTATGTTATCATGTGTGTTAACGGCCACTTGTTGTTTGCTGTTGTTGTTTCTCTGTCCAAAGGGCTCCCTTTAGCATCTCTTGTAAGGTTGGTCTGGTTTTAACAAATTCCCTTAGTTTCTGCTTAGCTGTAAATGTCCTAATTTCACCATCGTATTTGAGGGACAATTTTGCTGGGTACATAATTCTTGGTTGGAAATTTTTCTCTTTCAGGGTTTTATATATACCATCCCCTTGTCTTCTTGTGGGCATGGTTTCTGCTGAGAAATATGAGCTTAGTCTTATTGGTTGCCCCTTGTAGGTAACTTTTTGTTTTTCCCATGCTGCTCTTATGATTCTTTCTTTGTCTTTGGTTTTGGTGAGTTTGATGATGATATGTCTTGGTGATTTTCTTTTGGGTTCTATCCTATTTGGGGTCTGTTGGACTTACTGAGTGGATATATTCTCATCTTTCATCATACCAGGACAATTCTCTTCCAACAAATCTTTGGCAATTTCCTCTGTGGTTTTATTTTTCTCTGCCTGCTCTGGAATTCCGATTACATGTAGGTTATTCCTTTTGATGGTATCCCTCATGAACCTTAGGCTTTATTTTGTTTTGATCTTTTTTCTGATTTATCCCTTTCCAAAGAAGTGTTCAGGTATTTGCCTTCAATCTCCCTAATTCTGTCTTCCATTGATTCAATTCTGCTCCTTTGCCCATTCAATATCTTATCTATTTCTGAAAACTAGTATTAATCTTCTGGATTTCTGTATGTAGATTTTGTATAATTTCTAATTTTTCATTTATTTTGTCATTTTGTTCTTGTATTGTCTTTTGAAATTGTTCTAGGGTTTTCTCTGTGTTTTCCTCAATCTTGTCAGTGTTTTCCTTGATTTGCCTTTCAATTTGTTGAAGGTACTTTTTAAATTCCTTATCAGGGAACTCCAATGCTGTGTCTTCCTCAGGGGTGTATTTTGGGTCTGTATTCTTGTCCCTTGTTTCTTCTGCTTTATCTTGTTTCTTTGTATGGATTGTGATGCTATGTTAATTCTGAGGTATTGTGACATTTTTGTGTTTATATGAAATTGGTGATTGTATGCTGGAGTGACTTGCCTAAATTTTTTTTTTCTTTGTTTTGTTTGTATGCTACCTACATAAGCAGGGTACTGTGCGTGCTCCTCTATTCACTAGTTGACAGCACTTGTACACTCACCACCTGTCTCCTTTCCTGTTGTCAGCCTCTCATATGTCCCTGCCAACTTTGGCAAACAGAGCCTATTGTTAGGTCCCTGGAATCCAAATGAGAATACTATCACTTTAAAATCCAAAATGGCTGTCACTTGTAAACATTCAAAATAGCTGTCCCCTCAGTCACTTTAAATATTCAAAATGGCCACCACTTATAAACATTCAAAATGGCTGCGACCTTGGTCACTTTAAATATCCAAAATGGCTGCCACGTGTAAACAATCAAAATGGCTGCAACCTCCCGACAGTGGAAAGTCCACAGCTCAAGTTGTTTTCCCCCTTGCTGTTTCCCTTCCTGGTCATAGGCCACTAGTGCTGTCATGCCAGCAGCCATTGGTGACCAGGGCTGATCTTTAGGTCAATTCTCAGGTCTCAACACCACTTGGAAATATTCAGGCTGTTGGTCCTATCAGAGTAGCTGATAGTCTGCAGCTCCGACTGTCTCTGTACTTACTCTTTTTGTTCAGGTTTTTCTACTAGTTGGCACCTAATCCACTTCTGTATGCTTCCTTTCAAAGCTCAGGGCACCAGAATTATCTTCTGTATCTGTGTCAATTGGTTTCTCTTTTATTTGTTGAAGAGGATCTGTGTCACTTGTCTGCCTATTCCTCTATCTTACCGGAAGTCAAGATAAGTTTAAATAGGTAATTGTTCTTGGAATTATTATTTATTCATTTATTTTTACTTCCATAATAATAATAATGCATCATAGTAAACTTTAGTATCTAGATTCTGGCCTCTGTCCCATTCTGGGCTTGGGACATCTCCAGTCCTAAAAATAACAAAATAAAAATCCAACAGAACCTCTTTGCTAATAAGAAATTAGCTCTGAAATCTGAGCAAAAATGAATATAGCCAAGACAGACTTAGCCAATGATCCTGCTGGGTACAATCTAATCGGTTCATTAAGAGGTATGCTATTTTATGAAGGAAGATGGCCTTTGGAGTCACACAGGCATGGGGTTGAAACTCAGCTCAATGTTTTACTAGGTGTAAGACTTTGGGTAAGTAATATAACCTCTCTGAATTTCATGTTTTTCATCCACAAAGTGGGTGATAAAAATTGCTATATATGGCCTTGCACATAAGATAATTGAGATCATGTAAATAAAGTGCCTGGTGTATAAAGGTGTTCAAAATTTGCTGTTGCTGCTGCTGCTGCTGATGATGATAATAATTGTGATGATGGTAATGACAAGTCATTGTCAGTATTAATATTTTATAAAGTTAAAAAAAATCCTCTGATTTATCCATCATATCTGTGAAAGGAGAAGGCATTTGTTTGACAAAATTGAGTCAGCAGAAGACAGAAGAGATGTTAAGCAGGAAAGAAAGAAGTCAAATGAAGAAGCTGAAGAATGACAGAGGTGAGTGGTAGAACAGGTTGCTGGAATTAACTCATGGGGATGAGGGAAGTCTAGCAGACCTTAGAAAAGAGAGAAGAAGCAGAAGAACCACCCAACAGGACTGACTCTGCCATCCTGGGAAAATTAAAAAGATTGGAGGCAGTGACGGGAAATCAAACAAGGAAAAGGTTTTTGTGCTGCCCTTCCAATATGTGTAAACTCAAGATGTTGAGTGAGCCCAACATATTTTCTCTGTGTTCAATCACCAAAGAAAGCCATAATACATACCTATGAAGGTATACCAGCCAGCATAGGTTAAGCTTCAAGAAGGTCATTCATTTTAAATGGGATTGTGGCAGAACACAATGGGCAGAGAAGATGGCACACTGGAGGTACAGTTCCTGTACAATAGGGGGTATGAAAGCAGTACACAGCTCCACACTTAAAGGCTGGGTCTTACATTTTGCATTAGAGTACTTTGCTCATTAGAGGCAAGGTTAGGAGTAGAACACAATATATGTGGAAGAAGTGGAGTATGTGTGAAGAACAAACTTCTATTAATACTATACTATGTGCCAAGCACTGTTAGACACTTGACATGTGCTGTCTCATTTCATTTATATAACAATCCTTCATACATAGGTATTATTTTCACCTTATAGACTCATGGAAGTTATGTAACTTGTCCGAGGTCAGCAGCTGGCAAATGCTAGTGCTCAGATTTGTCTGATTGCTATTTTCTATTATATTATCTGTCTCCATAAAAGCAAAAAGGTTGTGCAAGGTTGCAAAGAATGGATATCTCTCCAGGATTTGAAAAGGATGAGTCTAGGAAAAATCTATCCTTTATTTTGAAATGGCAATTGTTAAAAATCCTTGGCAATTGTTGAGTCTTCTAAGTGCTCTGAGTGAGGTAATACACCCATTTAAATGGGAATATTGGGATGTGTTCTCTGGGTGTTTTAAGGAAAAAAAAAAAAATGTGAGAGTGACCCTAATTTGGCCCCTAAACAAAAGAGATTTATGAGAAAATGTAGTCTTAGTGATTCCAATAGGACTCAGCATTGCAAGACTAGGTAGAATTGATGAAAAGCAACAAATCATGTTGCTACAGAAGAGTTTTGTGACTCTTTCAGGGAATTTATTTCTGATTCCAGTCTATCTATTGAGCAGATTTGCAATACTGGTGGAAGTAGGCTTCTGTGGCATTGCTTGTCAAGTTAATTTTGATACATTTGGACAAGGAGCTGTGAATCAAGTGCCTTGGATTTTAAGCAGAGAGCTGGACTATTCATGCCATAATAATGATATATATATACCTATAAAATAAAAACTTTGACCAAAATTTTCATTATTCTAGAGCTTCCAGTGTGGTCACACATCAACCAGTTGTTTTCACAACTGAAAACAATGCATGAATAGGCTAAAGAAAAAATGTTTCCCTCTTACTGGCTTTATTATATTCTAGTACGTTCAGTTAAATACTTTTTAAAAGCCCCTTTTGTTGTTAGCTGCCATCAAGTCAACTCTAACTCATGGCAACCTTACATACAACAGAATCAACATTGCCTGGTTCTGTGTCATTGTCACTATCACAAACATGTTTGAGTCCATTGTTGCAGCCATTGTGCCAATCCATGTCAGCAAGGGTCTTCCTCACCCTTGCTGGCCCTCTACTTCACCAAACATGATATCTTCCTTCAGCAATTGATATGTCCAAAGCATGTGAGTTGGACAATGTTATGCTGTGATCCATAGGGTTTTCACTGGATGAGTTTTGAAGGTAGATCATCAAGACTTTCTTTCTAGTTTGTCATAGTCTGGAAGCTCCACTGAAACTTGTCCACCATGGGTGACCTGCTGGTACTTGAAATACTGGTGGCATAGCTTTCAGCATTGCAGTAACATATAAGGCACCACAGTATGATAAGTTGAAAAATGGGTAGTGGTAAGGCCCTTACTGTATTTTAAAAATATATTTTTTATTGTGGAGGCTTTCAAAAATACACAATAGTAGATAATCTTTAGTTAGATTCAATGATTGGTAAGATCTGGCAATATTTGCTTCATTTATTCCCTTTTTTCCCCAATTGATGAATATTTTTACCTTTACCTCATTGAATATGCACCTGTGATAGGCTGAATAATGGTCCCCCAAATATAGGTGTGTCTTAATCCATGGAACCTATGAATATGTTACCTTACTTGGCAAAAGGTACTGTGCAGATATGATTAAATGAAGGAGCCTGAGATGAGGAAACGATCCTGGTTTACTCAGGTGGGCTTCATGTAATCACAAAGGGTCCATGTAAGCAAGGGTCCTCTGCTGAAAGCACAGGGTCAGAGCCAGAGAGGATATGTGATGATGGAAGAAGAGGTCAGAGAGATACAGGATCATGAGCCAAGGAATGTGGACAGACTCCAGAAGTTGGAAAACAAAGAAACAGGTTCTCCCCTAGAGCTTTCAGAAGGAGCCAGCCTGCTGACATCTTGATTTTAGCCCAGTGAAAGCCATGTTGGGCTTCTGACCTCCAGAATTGTAGGGTAATAAATTTGTATTGTTTTAAGCTATTATGTTTGCAATAATTTGTTATAGCAGCAGTAGGAAGCTAACACAGTATCTCTAAAAAATGTGGATATTGAAAGATCTTTTTCAGTGAAATAATCATTTAGAACTTGTCTTAGGCTGGGTTCTCTAGAGAAGCAAACCAGTGAAGCTTATATATATGTGTATATAGAGAGATTCAGCTCAAGGAAATGGCTTATGTAGTTGTAGAGGCTGGCAAGTCCCAAGTCTATGACAGCTTCTCCTGACTCACGTCGCTGCAGGGGCTGCTGAACCCAAGATTGGTAGATAAGATGGCAGGCTGCTGGCTTACAGCCTGCAGAGGCTAACCAATCTCACTATCAGCAGGCTAGATGGCAAGCTGCTGGCACAAATTCAAAGAACCAGAAGTCAGATGGTGAAGAGCCAGATGCAGGCTCCAGAGGGAGCAAAAAACCAATGAGCTTTGCCAGAACATCCATATGCATTATATGCAGGACATCCTTTGAGGAAACTTCCCCTACAACTGATTGGCTGAGCATTCAGATCACATTGTAAAGGTGATGACATCACATCACAAAATGGAGGCTAACTACATCATTACACAACTGCCAAATTACGTCATTACATAACTGTCCAACCACAGAGATTCATGGCCTTGCCCTATTGACACATAACCTTAACCATCACAGAAACTTTGTTAGGTTTCAGGTGATTAAGGTAACATTAATACTCTTATTAGGCATTTAAGACTTTGTTCGGTTTGGATCTAGCTTCCTTTTGTAGCCCTTGCCAATATGCCCCTATATAAATTCCATATTATAAACAATTTTAATTAATTACAGTCTCTGAATAACCAGTTGTCATCAAGTTGATCCCATGTGTATTAGAGTTGAACTGCACTTCATTTAGGATTTCAAAAGTGTATCATCAGGACTTTCTTCCAATGCACTTTTGGGTGGACTTAAACCTCTAACTTTTCAGTTAACAGTTGAGTCCATCAACTGTTTGCACCACACAGGGACTGCATAGTCCCCAAATACATATTGAACATTTCTGCCCCTACTTATGTCATTCTTTCTACCTGAATGCCTTTCTTCACTCTATTTCTGATGAGGAGTTTTACCCATTGGGCAGAGCCTGGCTCTCTGTTGGTTCATCTAATAGCTAGACTCTTGCAGTTAGATGTGGTTGGAATTGGTTTGCCCCACTTCCAGGCTGGCCTAGAGCAACCTGCTGCATTCACTCTTCCTCTATTCTTTCTCTGTCTGCAAACTGTATGTGAATACCAGGACAACTGTGCAAGCCCCTGCTGAAGGCAGCAAAATCTTCATCTGACTTGTCCCTAAAACTGAATAGAGGGACAGAACTGTAATGCTGGATCACAGTACTGTGACAGTACTGTGCTCTCCTGGTTGATCTTCTCCTTGCCCATCTCCTTGGCAAATTCCTCTCCTTCAAATTCAATTTGCAAGCAAGATACAGATCACAGATAAATTTTGCTTGACCTGCTTAATTAAAAAATTTTTAGAAGTAGTTTTCAATGTTTAAAAGTGGAAAGATTTCACACACACAAACACACACACACACACACACACACACACAAAACAACCCCAAAAAACCACATGCCTCACTTGCCTTGAACAACCAGAAGATCTGGCAGCTCTGGGTTGGAATTCACCTGTGATCACTGTCACTGGAGCTGGTCTCCACTTTTAGAAGGACTTGTGCTCTCCAATTTGCCATATCCTACATTTGCATTTGCAATTCATGTTTACTGGCAACCCTGTTCAACTCTGCTTGCTACTCCTGCCTTAAATGCTAATGATCTGATAGTCCTTTCTTGGCCTCTGGTATACCTGCTCTGCATGTTCTCCTGAAGAATCTCTCCCTTCCAGCGCTTTCAGTTTCATTCCTCTCCAGCCCCTCCTCCCTGTCTGCTTGCTGATTGATGTGATGCTTTAGGTCCCAGCATCTTTTGATGGATTTTTTTTCAGCCTCCTAACTGCTCCTCCAGCCTCTAGCTTTGCCCTACTCTGCTCTATCTTTGAACAATTAACACTGTGATTTTTTATGAAGCCCTGGTGCTTGTGTAACCACCCTCTCCCTGTCCTCAGCATACATTTTAAAATAGCATGCCATTGCTGTGGGAATGAGTCCAGTGTCTCCTTTATGTGGTTCTTTCTGCCCTGCCCTCCTCTCCAGACTGCCTGCTGGCCCTCGTGCACTTTCACTGTCTGTTTCTCTCAAACTGAACTACTTTCATGAGTTGTGCTCTTTGACTCTGATCTCTGCATGTGTTATCCTTTATTTAGTGTGGGCTGCACCTCCTCCTCTGAGAAGCCTTCTTCAACTGCTCTCGCTTTCACCTAGGCTGGGTTAGGTGCCATCTTCATGCTTCAGAATCACCCTGGATCTCCTCTACCATAGTCCTTAATACATTTAGTTATAACTATTTCTCTACTCTGTAGTTCCAGTTAGATAATGATCACTTTGAGATCAAGTGTTGTTATTGTTAGTTACTGTTGAGTTGGCCCCTGACTCACGGCAACCCCATGCTCAGCAGGATCAAACCATTGCGATTCACAGGGTTCTCAATGACTGATTTTCAGAAGCAGCTCACCAGGCCTTTCTTCCTAGTCCTTCTAAGTCTGGAAGTTCCATTGAAATCTATTCAGCATCATGACAATACTCAAGCCTCCACTGATAGTGGGGTGGTAGGTGCACATGAGATGCATTGACTGGGAATCGAACCCAGGTTTCCTGGGTAGAGGGGAAAACTCCACTACTAAACTTCTTGGAATCCTAAACCATATGTCCAAAGTGTGTTACACAGTATATGCAAATTAGGCATTTATGGAGTCAATCAAATGATAATTAAAATATAGTTTGAGAGGGGTTAGTTTGATATGGTAAATTTGGATTTACCTAACCTATAACAAAGAGCCCAACTATAAAAGAGTTTGCACATCACAGATGCTCCAGAAAAAATTGTTGGTTGGTGATCAATGGTCATATCATAATAGTGTTTTGTATTTATAGAAGCTTTTCTTTGGCAACAGAAAGGGTCTGGTTTCCATTAATACTACATTTTGAGAGAGACTATAATTGGGAGTTTCTAGAAGAGAACACTGAAGTGGAGGGGGCAGGCAGCTTGCCTAGGACCAGAGTGAACCCTTGGCCAGCCAGCAGGATGAAGAGGCCAGAGCACTCCTGCTGGCCACCTGAGAGCTGGGTCCTACAGCTCATCTTTGTGAAGATACCTCAGCCACACTGTCTCTGAAATGGCAATTGACCTGTGATATACCTTCTGGGGTTATAGTAAGGGAAAAAAAAAATAGAGCTGTGAGGGGGATGAAAGATCACGTTGCCAATTATGGAGTTTATATGACAGCAAGCATCTGGGCAAAGTGAGTGCAGGGCCAAGCAGACAGCCGACTGTTCTCTTTCCACCAATGTGACAAACATGGCAATATCTGGATGCATCTGGATGGCAAGTAGAAGGGCTGGTGTTTTTCCACATGTGTGATATGGACTTCTATGGTCAGAAGGGGCAGGCTGACTGTTGCCACACTCCCCAAGGGGTTCCATGGAGTGAAGAGGAGAGATTCAGGTTGGGCTGTGGTTTAACAGGCACGTGCACATCCCACAAAAATATGTGTGTGAAACTGTGGACACAGAAATACAATGTGCCAGGACTTCCACAAGGAAGTTGTTGATAGCTACCGTTCAGTCAATTCTGACTCATGGTGTCCCATTGTGTGGCAGAGTAGAACTGCTTCATAGGGTTTGAACTGTCCGTTTTTTTTTGGTTTGTAGTTGAGTAATTAATCATTTGTGCCCTCCAGGGACTCCTCTAGAGGGAAGAGGTATCCCCTTTTGACTGAAGAACAGCCAGACCAGTCCCTACTAGACCCATACTGTTCTGTGCATTGAAGCACTCCACATCTGTCTCAGGAGCGATATTAATAGCCATTAGTGTCTGCAGCAGTCAGAGAACACCTACAGGGTGATGTACTCAGATAAAGATTCAATGTAGCCCTGGAGATGAAGCCAGTGGTAAAAGTCTAGATGGTCAGGGTGGTTGACATGGATGGGAGTGAGAAGACAAGCTTCAGTATCACTTCTTAGAAAGAGCACTTCTTTCTTGCCCCCAGTAAGCAAGGAAAGCTTCCTAGAGAAAGGGGTGTGTGGCCCACATTTAGCACATTTTGCTGCTGACCTCTGGAGTTGTGGGCTTGCTGGAATCTAGAGGGTTCTTGAGACCAGAATAAGTCATGTCATTCCCATGCATTTATTCCTTCTTCATTTCTTTGACAAATATTTATTGAATGCCTATAGTGAATGTTTACCACTCATCTGTTAGTGTGTCATACTGTGGTGGCTTATGTGTTGCTATGATACTGGAAGCTGTGTCACTGGTATTTCAAATACTAGCAGAGTCATTCATGATGGACAGGTTTAAGCAGAGATTCCAGACTAAGACCAGGAAGAAACATCTATTGATCTACTTCTGAAAATTAGCCAATGAAAACCTTATGTATTACAATAGAACATTGTTCAGTATAATACTGGAAAATGAGCCCCTCAACAATGGACTCAAACATACCAATGATCTTGAAGATGGTGCGGGGCTGGGCAATGTTTCATTATGTTATATATAAGGTTGGCTATAAGTCCGAGCTGACTCAATGGCAACTAATAATAATATAGTACATTTATCAAGAGCTATGCTAATTAGTGTGGATTAAATAGTAATCTTCTAGATGTTGTTATTGTTAGGTGCCATCATCTCAGTACCAACTCATGGCAACCTTATGTTCAACAGAATAAAACACTGTGCAGTCTTGTGCCATCCTCACAATCACACTATGTTTGAATGGATTGTTGCAGCCACTATGTCAAACTATTTCACGGACAGTCTTTTTTTTCCCTGACCTTCTACTGTACAAAGTATGATGTCTTTTTTCATAGACTGCTCCCTCCTGATAACATGACCAAAGTATGTGAGACGAAGTCTGGCCAATCTAGCTTCTAAGGAGCATTATTCTAAGATAATTTTTTTTGTTCTTCTTGCAGTTCATGGTGTGTTTAATATTCTTTGCCAACACCACAATTCAAAAGCATCAATTCTTCTTCAATCTTCCTTATTCATTGTCCAGCTTTCACATACACACGAGGTGATTAAAAATACATAGCATGGGTTGTTGTTGTTATGTGCCGTCGAGTTGGACCTGACTCACAGTGACCTCTCCTTGGGTTTCTGAGGCATTATTACTATGGAAGTAGATTGCCCAACCTTCCTTCTGAGGAAAGGCTTGTGGGTTTGAACTGCCAGCCTTCTGGTTAGAGTCAAGTGCCTTAGGCACTATGCTACCAGAGCTCCATGGAATGGGTTGTTGTTGTTGTTGTTGTTATGTGCCATCAAGTCAGCTCCAACTCATAGTGATCCCTCCTTGGGTTTCCAAGGCAGTATCACTGCAGAAGTAGGATTGCCCAACCTTCCTTCCGAGGAGTGGCTGGTGGAATGGGTTAGGCATACCTTAATCTTCAAAGTGACATCCTTGCTTCTTGAAACTTTAAAGAGTTCATTCATAGCAGACTTGCCCAGTGCAATATAATGTCTGATTTCTTGACTGCTACTTCTGTGGGTGTTGATTGTGGATCCAAATAAAAAGAAATCCCTGACAACTTCAATCTTTTCCCCATTTACTGGGATGTTGCTTATTGGTTCAGTTGTGAGGATTTTTTATTTCTTTATGTTGAGATGTAATCCATACTGAAGATTGTAGTCTTGATCTTCTTCAGTAAAGGCTTCAAGTCCTCTTCACTTTCAGCAAGCAAGGTTTTGCCATCTGCGTATCACAGGGTGTTAATAGTTCTTTCTCCAACCTGATGCCACATTCTTCTTCATGTAGTCCAATTTCTAGGACTATTTGTTCAGCATACAGATGGAGTAAGTATGGTGAAAGGAGACAACACTGACATACACCTTTCCTGATTTTAAACCATTCAGCAACCCCTTGTTCTGTTTGAATAACTGCCTCTTGATTTATGTACCGATTCCTCATGAATGCAAGTAGGTGTTCTGGAATTCTCATTCTTTGTAAAGTTAGTCATAATTTTGTTATGTCCCACACAGTCAGATGTCTTTGTATAGTCAATAAAACACAGGAATACATCTTTCTGGTAGTCATCTACTTTCAGCCATGATCCTTCTGACATTGTATCTGTCATTCCACATCCTTCTCTGAATCTAGTTTGGATTCTGGGCAGTTCCTTGCTGATGCACTGCTGCAATTATTTTTTAATTATCTTCAGCAAAATTTTACTTGCATGTGATATTAATGATGTCATTCAATAATTTCCACATTCTGTTGGACCACTTTTCTTTGGAATGGGCACAAATATGGATCGCTTCCAGTTGGTTGGCCAGGTAGCTATCTTCCAAATTTCTTGGCATAGATGAGTGAGTATTCCAGTGTTCTATCCATTTGTTGAAACCTCTCAGTTGGTATTTTGCCAATTTCCAAAGCCTTGTTTTTCTCCAATTCCTTCAGTACAGCTTGAACTTCTTACTTCAATACCATTAGTTCTTGATCATATGTTCCCTCCTAAATGGCTGAATTTCACCTAATTCTTTTTCTTATGGTGACTCTATATTCCTTCCATCTTCTTTTGATGGTTCCTGCATCATTCAATATTTTGCCCATAGAATCCTTCAATATTGCAACTTGAGGCTTGAATTTTTTTCTTCAGTTCTTTCAGCTTGAATAATGCTGAGCATGTTCTTCCATTTTGGTTTTCTAACTCCACATCTTTGCATATTTCATTTTCATAATTTCTCTTCTAGATCTGCCTTTGAAATTTGCTGTTCAGCTCTTTACTTCATCATTTATTTCATTCACTTTAGCTACTCTATTTTCAAGAGCAAGTTTCAGAGTCTCTTTGACATGCATGTTGGTCTTTCCTGTCTTTTTAAATGACCTTTAGTTTTCTTCATGTAAGACTTGTGTGGTCTTCAGTCATTAGTGTTAAGTCCATCATATCTTTTCTTGAGATGGTCTCTAGATTCAGTTGAGGTATACTGAAGGTCATATTTTGCCTCTTGTGCCTTAGTTTTAATTTTCTTGAGCTTCAACTTGAACTTCCATAGAGCAATTGATGGTCTATTCCTCAGTCAACCCCTGGCATTGTTCTGACTGATGGTATTGAACTTCTCCATCATCTCTTTCCATAGATGAAGTTTAAATATTATAGCCTAGAGGAGAATAGAGAGAACATGAGCAGGTAATTGCCATCCAATGTAATCCATGCTCTGATGTTAGAGCTGTGGTGGGCTATGAAAATTTTTGTGGGGTAGATGATTCCTGGAGGGAGTAATAGCCACATTAAGATCTGAAGGATAAGTGGAAGTGAGCCAGGGAAAAAGAGAGGACAATACCTGTGCAGCTGCTGAGAAAAGGAAAAGTCAATAGGTCAAAAACTTTGGAACAGTCTTCAAGGAAGGGAAGTGGAGAAGTAAACACAGCTGGGCACTGGAGAGCTTGCTCTTTCTAGAGGTAAGGAAGAACCACTAGCAGACTGAATTTTCCTGGTGGTCTAGTGTGGTGGACTGAAGTCTCTGGTGATACAAACATTTAAGGCATCCATCAGTCAAGCAACACATTGTCAGTTGCCTGTCTGGAGTAGAGAGTGGCAGAGACTTCTCTAAAGTTAACCAGAATGTCAGAGGTTCCAATCTACCTGACTTCTAAACCCTATGGACCACAATTTTACTCTGACACATGGAGTCTTTATGAGTTGGAGTTGACTCGACAGCAATTGGTAACTGGAGGTGGATTTTAGTATTTACATGTGCTGAGAGTTCTGAGGAGAGAGGGCTGCAAGGCTTGCCCCACATTTCTATAAGCCCAGACATCATTTAAATGCATGTAGTGCTAAAGAACTTGGGCTCTGGAATCAGATCATTGTAGGTTCAGTCTTTCGTTTTACATTTACTGGCTTGTGAACAGTAGCAAAGTCATTTAAGCTCTCTAAGCCTCAGTTTCTTCATCTGCATCAATAGGACCTACCTCATAAGGTTACTTTTTAAATTAAATGCAATCATGTACATAAAGCAGTTAAGCCCCCATGCCTGGTAAATACTCATTGACTTCCAGCTATACTATCATTATGATTTCAGAAGGTTGGTTGCTTGGTCACGTGTGTATAGAGTAGAGAGTGGCAGAAGCTTTTCTAATGCTCCCTCTCCTTGATAGTGGGGAGCCTGCATTATCTTTGCTCTGTTAGAGCAAAGATATATCTTTTCCCTTCACAGAAGCTGCACACTGCTCTTGTTTCACTCCACAATCCAGGATTGTATTTACTGCATGGGGAGTCTACTGCAGAGCAAGTGGCTGGGACACAGAAGAGATCAGCATTGCTGGATCACGTGACACCTTAGCAAAGCACAGCATGGTAAGTCAGGCTGGGAAGCCCATTCTCTGTGTTTTCTGCAGGCAGAAATGTTGTCATAGGGAATGTGTGTGGTACTTCAGGTATTATTTCATTGCGTTTGAGCATCCTCATGATGTCTAGTGTGATGTAACAAAAATGGAGCCCCCTGAGGGACAGGAAAGCTATTCCTCACTTTGGAAACCAAATCCAATGCTTTCTTTCTCTTTTGCTTCCTACTTCCTACTTCCTTTCAGGGAAGACTAGGTTCTCCCAATCCCACTTTTTTCCCATTAGAAAATTTGACAGGCTTGTTCTCACTGGGAATGGGAATGTGTCCCCGTGGAGACACAGGCATGTAGCTGGGGGCTCTTTGGCCCCTAGGGTCACACAGTGAGTGAAAGGTCAGTATAGGACTCAAAACTCAGGCTCCTGAATCCTGGTCCAGTATTTTCTTCAAAACTTATCTACAGAAATGATGTGGCTCATTCCATTTTAGAAAAGATGTCCATCTCTCTTCCATCTTCTTGACTTTTATTGCTTTAATCACGATGCACTGAGCACCTGCTGGGAGTCAGGTACTCTTCTAGGCACCAGGAATTTATCAGCAAAACAGAAATAGATCCCTGTTCTTGTGAGGCTTACAGCCCAGTGAGGGAAGACAGATAGTAAATATAATAAACAAATAAATTATAGAGGTATCCTCCACAACGTCTCCCCAGCTAACACTTCCCAATAGAATGCATCTTGATTTTTAAAACCCTAACTCCATGGAATGTATGGATCTCTTGCTCCAGTGTTTTTTGGTCAGTGATTACATAGAGAAAAAATGTATATTATGACCCTAAAACTCCACAGAACATTTGAACACAATGATGGGTGCAAATACTCTTGAGTTACATTCTAAATACAATTGGTAAAAAATCAGAATCAGGAGCAGAGTTTTTGGAAAAGATACTGAGAGTCAACATGGGAGTTCACCTTGGCTGTTGTTGGCTTGTTAATGCAAGCGAGGAGCCACACACATCAGGCAATCTTTGTTATAAGTTTATACACTCAACTGGTCAAGTAACACATGTATGAATTAGCTATTAACTAACTGTTGTTGCTAGTTGTTGTCAAGTCAGCTCTGACTCATGGTAACCTCTATGTCCAACAGAATGAATGGTTGCTTGGTCGGAGCCATTTTCATGATCCTTGGTATATTTGAGTCCATTTTGTGACTATTGTATCAATCCATCTCATTGAGGCTTTCCCTCATTTTTGCTGATTCTCCACTTTATCAAACATGATGTCCTTTTCTAGCAACTGGTCTTTCCTGAAAATGTGTCTAAACTAAGTGCGTAGAAACCTTGCCATCTGGTTGTATTTTTTCTAAGACTGACTTGTTTGTTCTTCTGGCAGTTCACAGTATATTCAATATTCTTCACCCAGTTCTAATGCATCAGTTATTAATATAAACATTAATTTTTTGGTGATCAGGAGGGAATGTTTTAAGTGTTTTATATTCTAACATGAGGATTTATTACTTATATACAGATATGTAAGTGTTGGGTTTGGGGTCAATATGGTAGCATAGTGCCTAAGGCACTTGATTGCTAACCAGAAGGCTGGCAGTTCAAACCCACCAGCCACTCCTTGGAAGGAGGGTTGGGCAATCTACTTCCGTAGTGATACTGCCTTGGCAACCCAAGGAGGGGTCACTATGAGTCGGGGCTGACTCAATGGCACGTAACAACAACAACAACATGAAATGCATTACAATTTTTTTTTGTAAGCAAAGTAATGGAATATAGGCTCCTGATTAAAATTTTTGTGCACAGGGTTGATTTTCAAGAATCTACTTCCATTGTTAGGAGTCTCTGAGTGGTGCAAATGGTGGCAGCCTGGCTAATAACTGGAGGGTTGGAGGTTTGAGTTCACTCAGAGGCACCTTAGAGGAAAGGCCTGGCAATCCACTTACAAAAAATCAGCTATTGAAAACTCTGACTGACATACATGAGGTTGCCATGAGTCAGAATCAACTTGAGGGCAATGGTTATTTATTCTTGATGCTAAGGTCTTGGTTGGAATGTGAGAGGTGCTGTGAAATACCAGGTCCCCATTTGCACATGTTTTCATAGCAGTGTCTGGTTCAGACTGTGGTCACAGCTTCAAGTGTCTCCATGCATAGGATTCCCCTTGTGGGAACTGAGCACAGAAAATCGTCTTTGAGTTTAAGGCAGGCACATGGACTACTAACCTGTCCTCCTCTGGGAAGTTCTGCTCAGCAATGACCATGGCTACTTACACAATAACTCAACAGGAAGAGCAAAATGATCCTCTCACCAAGTTCCGTAAAGGTCTTTTGCCAGGAGAGAAGGCCTAATTTCATGGCCTATTTTTTTGAATGGTAGCTATGTAATGGTAGGAAGTCTCCCACAAAGGATTTCCTTTGGTCATTGTTTTTTTGCTTGAGGAAAAAAGTGATGGGGGAGGGACACAAGACTCCCTCCCTTTGGGAGCTCTGTGACTCAGAGTTTAAAAGGCCCCTGACAGGGGCAGGTCATGGTCTTGGTTTTCTTCTTGTGTGGGGCCTCATGCTTCCCACATCTGTCCCTTTAAATATTAGTACTTTATCTGTATATTCTGTCTTAGTTTTACATTTGGTCACATGGGTGAAAGTGTTTTTCTGGGGTTGGATTTTGTACTAAGATAGTTCCATGTACTGGAATAATCAAATCTGAAATTTTGGTTTTGTAAGGAGCTCAAAGGTCACCTAATTTCACCTCCTTCTCTAAACAGAAGCCCTCCTTCCTGCTTCCCACTGTGACAGCTGGGCAGGCTGTGTGTGCCTGAAGCACATCTGATTATGTGTTGGGTATGGCACCTAGAATATAATCTGTACTTGTAGTCAAGTTCTGTTATTCAATCACTCACACACACACACACACACACACACACACACACACACTGAGCTCCTCTTCTGTGAAAAGGGAAGAGCAGGCCTTGGATGGGAGAGTGTTTCTCCTTGCTCTTTCTGCCAAGGGAAGAAGACAGGCAAAGGATAGGACAGGGCTTAGATGACTGATTGATTATGAGTGATCTTAGCTACAAATGGTGTCCCTGGGTGGTGCAAATGGCTATTATACTCAGCCACCAACTGAAAAGCTGGAGGCTCAAGTCCACCCAGAGGTACATGGGAAAAAAGCCTTGACAGTCTACTTCATCGGGTCACCATGAGTCAGAATCAACTTGATGGCAACTGGTTTAGGGTTTGGACATTTATTTTGATCACAGAGGCTTAAAGCTGGTGGTGTCCATTGGCAGCCTTCCTACATCCCTGGATTTGTGTAAGCATAGCAAGAGGCAATTAGCTGATGTGTATGCAAGGAAGGTGTATGTATGTGTCCATGCACACATACACATATGTAAGTGGCAGATATGGTTAAGTACAAGGACTGTGGAGCTGGCTTGCTTACTGGAATCCCAGCTTTGCCACTGACTTACTGTGTAACTATGAGCAAGGGCCTTAACTTCTCTGTGCTCTGCTCCCTCATCTGTAAAATAGGTGAGAATAATATGATTTATAATCATAGTCTGTGAGGACTAAATGAAGTAATAGCTGTAAAGTACTTATAAGAGTGCCAGGCACGTAAGAACTGTTATTAGTCACTATCAAGTTGGCTTTGACTTATGGTGGTCTTGTTTTCAGAAGAAAAAACATTACCTGGTCCTATGCCATCTTTATGGATTTCTGGTTGTGCAGTGGTTAGACTTTGACTGCTAACTAAAGGTAGGTAGTTCAAACCCATCAGCCACTTGATGGGAGAAAGATGAGGCAGTCTGCTTCTGAATGGGGTACTTCTACTCTGTCCTATAGGGTTACAATGAGTCACAATCGACTTGATCACAGTGGTTTGGTTTTTTGTGGATGCCATCTTCACAATTGTTGTGTGCTAGAGTCTATTGTTGTGGGCACTGTGGATTTTGAGTGCCTCTAACTTAGGGGGCTTATTCAGTACCTAAAGCACATGACTGCTAACCAGAAGATTGGCAGTTCAAACCCACCAGCTGCTCCTTGGAAGGAAGAAGGGGCAATCTACTTCTGTAAAGATTTACTGCCTTGGAAACCCAAAGGAGATCTCTATGAGTTGGAATCAACTCGATGGCAGTGAGTTTGTTTTTTGGTATCTCAGACAATATTCTATTGTGACCCATAATATTTTCCCTGACTAATTTTTGGAAGTAGACTGTTAGACCTTTCTTCCTGGTCTTCCTTAGTCTGGAAGCTCCATTGAAACCTGTCAACCATGGGTGATCCTGCTGGCATTTAAAATACAGTGACACAGATTCCAGCATCACAGCAATGCACAAGCCACCCCAATATGACAAATTGACAGATGGGTGGTGAGTGTAAGACTAGACAATGTTAGTTATTATCATGCCTATGGATTGTTCATATACCCATATCACACATGACTATAAGCAAAGGCAAGCTATAATTCTGAGATATCAGTGAGAATTTTTTTCCTACTAATAGACTTTCACAGGGCCTAAGCTGGATACTACTTCATAGGATTTATATTGTTGGAACCTCATTTACGAAACTCCCATGGACAGGATCCAAGCCATATCCGCTTTAAATTAATATTTTTCTTCAAAGCAAATCATGTTGTAGCAAGATGCTGTCATGGCACTGAAGTAAATTCAGCATTTAAAGTTTCAAGGCTCACCTGCAACCACTAACACAGCCGCCTCCTTCCCTTCACGCTTTGAGCACATTGCAGGCCACCTGAGGCTCAGGTGTGCCCGAGGCTACTGGAAAGAGAGCCAGATAATGACATCTGGGGGGCTCCAGTGTGATGGGCTCCTTCTCCCTGACAAATGGCTTCACAGATGCTGCCAGCTTTATGCTCAATTAATCTCAGTTGAATTGATCATCCAGTTATAAAGAAAACCATTAGCAATAAAGCAAAACTTCCCATGGAGTTTTTATGGTGAGAAGGAGAGGAAGTGGATTGGTTTTTTAAAGAAATTAAGATGATGAACTGTGTTTGAAAGAACACAGAGCTAGCCTTCTCTCTACCCTGCTGATTCAGCACTAAGGAGGTGGTATTATAAAGTAAATTTTTCACCTGCTCATCTCAGTAATCATTAAAACATTTTAAAAATAAGCAAGTACATGTAATGTTTTCCATGACGTTAGTGTAACCTGAGCAATATTACACTAACTCTATCAACTCAAGGAGCTCTGGTGGCATAGTGCCTAAAGCATTTGACTGCTAACCAGAAGGCTAGTGGTTCAAATTCACCAGCCACTCCTCGGAAGGAAGACTGGGCAATGTAGTTCTGTAGAGATACTACTTTGGAAACCCAAGGAGGGGTCTCTATGAGTCAGAACTGACTCGACAGCAGTGAGTTTGGTTTTAGGTTTTAGGTTATCAGCTTAACAACCCATGAGCCAGATAGTATGATTTTTTGCCCATTTTATGGATTAAGGAAACAGAAACACAGAGAGATTAAGTAATTTGGCCGGGATCACCCAAATGATCAGAAGTGGCTGAGCTGAGATGCAAAGCCTGTGGTCTAGGCTGTATGCATTTAAAAAACAGAAACCAACCAACCAAAAAAAAAAAAAACCCAACAAAAACCAGTTGCTGTTGACTCAGTATCAACTCATGGCAAGCCCATGTGTGTTGGAGTAAAACTGTGCCTCACAGAGCTTTTAAGGACTAACTTTTTGGAAGTAGATTGCTAAACCTTTCTCTCGAGGTACCTCTGGGTAGACTCGAACTTCCAGCCTTACAGTTAGACAGTTGAGCACATTAACTGTTTGCACTACCCAGGGACTCTGCTCTACATATAGCACAGGACCTATATGTATATTATGTTCCTGCCAGGACACAGATTCCAGCCTGGAGTAGCCTCTCTGCCTTGAGTATTCATTTCTTTGTTCCTGAAATCTTGTATTCATATATTGTTGTTGTTAGGTGTCACTGAGTTGGTTTCAATGCGAGCAACCTTAGGTGTAACAGAATGACCTGCAACATCCTCACAATTGTTGCTCTGCTTGAGCCCACTATTGTAGCAACTGTGTCAATTCATCTTGTTGAAGGTCTTCCTCTTTTTCACTGACCCTCTGCCAAACATGGTATCCTTCTATAGATAATTATCTCTCCTGATAATGGGACCAACATACATGAGACAAAGTCTCACTGTCCTCACTTCCAAGTATTCTGGCTGTCCTTCTTCCAAGACAGATTTATTCATTCTTCTGGTGATTCATGGTACATTCAATACTGTTTGCTAACACCGTAATTCAATACATCAATTATTTTAATTCAGCTCTTTATTCATTGTCCAGCTTTGGCATGCACATGAGTCACTTGAAAATACCATGGCTTGGGTCAGGCACACCTTAGTGCTTGAAGTGACATCTTTGCTTTTGAATGCTTTAAAGAGATCTTTTGTATCAGAGTTTCAAAATGCAATACATTATTTGATTTCTTGACTGCTGCTTTCATTGGCGGTATTTAGGGATCTAAGTAAAATGAAAACCTTGACAACTTCAATATTTTCTCTATTTATCATTATGTTGTTTTTTGGTCCAGTTGTGAGGATTTTTGTTTTCTTATGTTGAGATGCAATCTCTACTGAAGGTTGTAGTCTTTGATCTTTATCAGTAAGTGCTCCAAATCCTCTTCATTTTCATTAAGCAAAGTTATGTCATCTGTGCATCACAGGTCATTAATGCATCTTGCCCTAAGCTGGATGCACATAAATGAGTGGGACAGAATTGAGAATCCAGAAATAGATCTATCCACCTATAGGCAGCTGATCTTTGACAAAGGGCTAAAACCCATTAAATAGGGGAGAGAGAGAGCCTTTTTAACAAATGGTACTGGTAAAACTGGATATCCATTTGCAGACAAACAAAACAAGATCCAAACCTCACACCATAACAAAAAATGAACTTCAGAAAGGGCAAAGACCTAAATAGTGGAACATCCAAAACTATAAAGTTCATCAACGATAAAATAGGGACAAACTCAGGGGCCCTAATTTATGACATAAAAAGATTATTAAGCATCACCCAGAATGCACAAACAGCAGAATATAAACTAGATGCTTAGAGCCTTCTAAACTTAAATTCTTATGTGTGTCAAAAGACTTCTCCAAAAGAGTAAAAGGAGAACCTACAGATTGGAAAAAAAATATTTGGTAATGACATATCTGACAAGAGACTTATCTCTAAAATATATAGAAAACTTGAATACCTCAATATCAAAAAGACAAACAATCCAATTAAAGAATGGGCAAAGGACATGAACAGACACTTCAATGAAGAAGATATTCAGGCAGCCAACAAACACACGAAGAAGTGCTCATTATCATTTGTCATTAAAACCAAATCAAAGCCCACTGCCATCGAGTTGATTCTGACTCATAACAACCCCCATTGGGTTTCCAAAATAGTAAATCTTTAGGGAATTAGATTGCCCAATCTTTCTTCCACAGAGTGGCTGGTGAGTTTGAACCACCAAGCATTTGGTTAGCAGTCAAATGCCTTAGGTACTGAGTCACCAGAGCGCCTCCATTTGCCATTAGAGATATGTAAATCAAAACAAAAATATCATCTTACCCCAGCAATAATAGCAAAGATCAACAAGAAAACAGCAAATGCTGGTGAGGGTGTGGGGAGATACACTACTGATGAGGAGCTCTGGTGGCTTACTGCTTAAGGCATTTGACTGCTAACTAGAAGTCTAGTGGTTCAAACCTCAGGAGGAAGATTGGGCAATCTACTTCCATAGTGATACGGCCTCAGAAACCCAAGGAGGGATCACTATGAGTTGGATCCGACTTGAGGGCAGTGAATTTGTTTTTCACTACTGGGGGACTGTAAAACAGTACAACCACTGTGGAAAATAATATGGTGCTTCTTTGAAAAGTTGGAAGTTGAAATACCATTTGATGCAGCAATGCTGCTATGAGGAATATATGCTAAAGAGGTGAGATTTGGACACAAATAGATATATGCACCTCATGTTCATCACAGCACTATTCACAACAGCAAAGAGATGAAAACAACCTACGTGCCCATCAACAGATGAATGCATAACCAAACTATGTTGTTGTTGTTATGTGCTGTCAAGTCAGACCCGACTCATAGCGACCCCTCCTTGGGTTTCCAAGGCAGTATCACTACGGAAGTAGATTGCCCCATCTTCCTTCTG
>NW_006921721.1:7670225-7759707 GCF_000298275.1 Orycteropus afer afer
AAAGGCAGCTACTCAGCTGCTCACAGTAGATTCCACCATGGAGTTGATTACCAGTCTCATCATGGGGAATACTACATCCAGCTGCCCAGCCCTCAACCAGGCCTAGCCAAGTTGACATACAAACTTAACCACCACAAGTAATAACAAACACTAATCTATGGGTGAATACATAGGTAGACAGGCAAGAAGATCAGGTGTGGGTAGGTGAAAGCGAATATACTCATAACTGTGCATAGGTTTGGCAGACAATATTTCTACATGTGTATTTGTATGTGCTATAAAAATGTCCATATATGTTATAGAGCTAACAGGAGATAAAGTTAGGGTAAATTATTAACCACAAGCAAGAACCTTGAGGGAGTGAGTCACCAGGCCTGTAGACTTGGAACCATGAGTGTGAGAGACATCAAGCTCCATTGGCACAACATAGTACACAAAAACATTGTTCTGTATCTTCCTTTGGTGAGTACTGACTTGGGTCTTAAAAGCTTGTGAACAGCCATCTAAGATGCTCCTCATAAGAAGCAAAGATGAGTGAAGTAAATCAAAGACATATGGAAACAATTAGTCCAAGGGACTAATGGACCGTGGGAAACACAGCCTACATGATCCTGAGATCAGAACTAGATGGTGCCAGGCTATCAGGGCCAACTGTTCAGAAAGGAATAGAAATTAGAGATCCTGGACAGACTGAGAGAAAAATTGTGGAACAAAATTCAAAAATATAAAAATGACCGGGATTACTAGTTGGATAGAAACTGTTGAAACCTCCAAAACTATGACCCCAAGTCACCCTTCTGGAATTGTACTCACTCCAATGGCTTAACTCTTAGCCAAACAATAGATAAGACTATGAACTGAACACCTACACCAGGGAGATGTACTCCTTAGCACAGTCAACCATGGGAGATCAGAAGGCAGCATTTGCAAAGGAGAAAGTTAGGCAGGCAGGAATGCATATTTGAGAAGGACACAGGGAAGAGGTAACTACAGGGAGGAGGTGGCAAGAGAGATATTATATTGTAGGTGTTGTAATCAGTGTCACAAAACAAAATCCATATGAATGTAAAGTGAATCTGCTTTGTAAAATGGCACACAAATCATAATAAAAAGCCTTTTTTTAAGTTTTACCATATAGATAAAACATAATTTACCCAACCAATCCTTTCCTTACAGACAATTAAGTTGTTTCCAAAGTTTTGAAATTACACATAAGAGTATTATGAATATTCTTGTAGCTAAATCTTCATGCATGTTTTAAAATATTTTAATTAAATAAATAATATTAGTAGTATTTAGTTATTGTAAATCCCTACTATTTCAAAAGGTTTATTTTAAGAATCCTACCACTTTTGATTTCAAGATAATTACAGAGCCATGAGATCAGAAATAAATTGTATACTTTTCATTAACACAAATCTTGATTTCATTAAAATTGTATGACTTTAGCATTAAAAGTGCTGTGAATCATTTTTTAATTTTTTAAAAAGGTAACTGATAACATATGAATAAAACATAAGGAAAGTGACATACTCTGTGAAAAGTTCTCAGTAGGTCTCTCTGTAACTCCTTGTGCCCAAGGTGCTATGGAGTTGATGGCACCAGTATTAAGGAACGTTTGCTTGATCCCTATGCCCATGTGTGCTTGCTTAAGACTTAGGCCTAATATTCCACTTCAGCATGGTCTCCCTGCCCTTCCTTCGGTTTAGGGGCTCTTTAGCCTTTTCCTGAAATCTTTGCTTCCTGTAAATCTTTGCTTTCTGGAATGTCTGCTTCCTACCTGGTCTTTTCACCTCCTGGAGCTTCCCTTCTGTAAACTCACTTGTGCATTACTAGCAAACTTAGCTAACATGCCAGTCTGATAACGCTTGGATACCCAAAAACTTTCAAAATGGTTCCTCATTAAGAATAAGGGATTAAAGTGCACCAAGAGGTCTGGCCTAAGTATCAGGCCTCTCCATTGGTTAGTGGCTTCAGACTTTGACAGCTTTATTCCCACTGGTCCAGACCACCCACTCAGTCCAGGCTCAGCCAGTGCCTTCCCTCTGCTTTGCTTTTCAGTGAATAGGAACAGCTCATGGATACTGCAAGGGGCACGTCCTGGCTCCATAGCCCTCTCTGGAAGGTCTGTCTTGGCCTGTGGAATCCAGGGCCACAGTGGGTGGCAGCCCTTCTCTCATCTCACAACAAGGCTCCAGTACACACACTTCACTTGTTCACCACACACTCCACCAGCTTTTCTGGGTGAATGTCTGAGTGTCACTTATTGGAGGTGTTTTTATCTACTCCCTGTCTCTTTTCTGGTGTCTCAGTAGCATATTCAAAGCACCGTAGAAGAAAGACCTGCAGATCTACTTCCAAAAAAAATCAACCATTGAAAGCCCCATGGAGCACATTTCTACTCTGACACACATGGGATCCCCATGAGTTAAAATCAACTTGATAGCAACTGTTCACTTGATAGGAACTGGTTTTATTTTTCATTCTCTCTCTCTCGTTTCTTCTTCTTCTTCTTTTTTTTTTTTTTTTTTTTTTATTTTTTTCTCTCTCCAACCAGACTTGGGTAGTCTGAACTCAGATGTATGTTTCCAGTGTCTGTAAGAATTGTGTTCTTCCTCTAAAAACTCCTTTTACCGGGGAAACAGATGCAGCAGGAATTTATAGCCAGATCAACAGACAATATGACACTTGTTTTCTCACAGAAAAAGTGGTGATGGGGAGTTTCCCCCTTATTAGCATGGTGAAAATGGAGCTGAGCTCTGAACAGATTAATTGAGCTCACTGGCCACCTCTTAAAGATTTTGGATGTTTTGGAGAATGGATAGCTTATCATAATTTTGCATATTTTAACTTTTTTATCTGAAAAGGTAATCATCTCTTTCTTCCCTTCCAAGGTCACCTGTGCCTGTGTATGAAGAAGTTGTGGGAAGTATCCAAATACTCTGGGGTATGGTCTAAGACAATGGATCTGCCATGCAGAAGCAATTTAATGGAACGATTGAGACACTGATTAAGTGTAGAGCCTTAAACAGCGTGACTAAAATGGGAAGTGGTGCTTGTGTTGCAGAGATATAGTCCTAAACACCTGGTTCTTTAACTGGTGTACTTTGTAAAAATCTCTTTAATTTGCCTGTACTTAGTGTATAAAACACTGACATTTACATAACATCATTTTAACTCAGGGAAATGGTTTCAGGGAAGTTAAAGGGCTAGTCCAAATTCATAAATCTGTAAAGGATCGGGGTTAGACTCCAGGACTGTTGGTCCAAGACTTTCCATTTATATGCAGTTATTTTTTTGATAAGAGATTTCTGTGCCATTTGTATCATTGTCTTTATGTGTAGATTGATTCCATTTATGGGATTGTAAACTCAAAGGATGAGATTAATTTCCGGTGTGAGCTCCCAGACTCTAACTTGCCTCAGTGCAGGTATCTCAAGAGGAATGGTTTTTGCACTTATGTTTTAGCTGTTGGCGGGGGAAGTGGTGGGGGGAACTTCACAGGGGTTGGGGCCACGAAGTGTAAATGTAGGGCTTGGTTTTCTCAAAATTTCCCCAAATTGCACTCATGCTAATGCTCGCTGAGAAAGTGGTTCTCCACTCCAAAGAGCCTAAGTTTGATCTTGGAGAAGGGGACTGTTATTAGTTGCTGTCCCTGACTCATGGTGACCCCATGCATAATGGAACGAGACACTTCTGAGTCCTGCACCATCCCTGTGATCAATTGCACATATGACATTGGGATCTATAGGGTTTTCAAAGGCTGATTTTTATTTCTTTATTTTCATTTCATTTAAATTTTATTGTGATTTGAGTGAAAGTTTACAGAACAAATTCATTTTCCATACAGCAGTTCATACACATTTTGTTTAATGACATGGTCTGCAATTCCCCAAAATATAATAGCTCTCTTCCCACTTCCTCCCCATAGTTACCTCCTCCCTGTGTCCTTCCGTCCATACATTCTTGCCCCCCAAGCTATCTTCCTGTGCAAACACTGTCCTTCTGTTCTCCCATGATTGGTCATTCCAACTAGTGTATTTACCTGATGTAAATGTTCATCCCATATGCCTGTCTATTGTTTGGCTGGAAACCACAGGAGTGAGTTCAATTGCAGATCTGAAGGGTAGCTAGGGGCCATAGTCTCAGAGGTCTCATCAGGCTCTATCAGACCAGCAAAACTGGTCTTTTTTAAAAATGATTTTGAGTTTTGTTCCACAATGTTCTTCCGCTTTGCCCAGGATCTCCTGCACTGATCTTCCTCCCAGTGGTTGACAATAGTAGCCAGGCACCATCTAGTTCTTCTGGTCACATGGTCATACAGGCTGAGGATTGAATAGTCTACCAGTCCCTTGGCTAATTGCTTCCATGAGTCTTTGTTTTTTTTCATTCTTCTTTGCTCTGGATGAGGAGAGACCCATCATTACATCTAGATGGCCACTTGCAATCTTTTAAAACCCCGGTCACTACTCACCAAAATAGGATGTAGAACAATGTTTTTGAGTATTATGTTATGCCAGTTGAGCATGATATCCCCTGTGACCATGGTCCCAAGCCCACAGGTCCAACTATTCACTCCCTCTGGGTGGCTGGCTGTGGCCAAGAAGCCACCGCAAACTTGCCCCTTATCAGTTCTACTATGCACCCAGACATTCTTACAGTACATACAAATTCATGTGTAGAAACTCAATGGCTGATTTTTAGAGGTAGATTGCCAAGCCTTTCTTCCTAGTCTGTCTTAGTCTGAAAGTTCCACTGACACCTGATCAGCATCATGTCAACACACAAGCCCCCACTGATGAATGAGTGGTGTGCTGACTGGGGATCAAACTGGGGTCTCCCACATGGAAGGCGAGGATTCTATCTGTGAATCGTCACTACCCACTTGGGAAGGGATTAGTTCAGGAGAATTTGGGAGGTCCCAACTGCACCTTCCCCCTAGAGAAGGGGAGAACTGAATAGAATGAATTTTTTCCACAATACCAATGCAGCCCTGGATGGCAGCATTTCTTGCCTTCAGTAGGCAGACAGGCAGCAACACATTTACAATGGTATTTGATATGCAGAGGTGCAATTAAATGGGAATACATTTTAATCTTCTCTTCTTTACTATCAATGACTTGTTTTCCTGCTAGACAGTTTTAGAGAGTAAAAAAAGAAAAAAAAGTTGGTGTTCAGGAACATGCTGACCTCAGAGGAGGCTGTAATTATTGTTCTAAACACTGGTTGGCAAAAGTTTCACCATGTGGAACTTGGCAAGTGCTGTGGATTAAATTGTGTCCCCCCAAAATATGTGTTGAAAATCTTACCCCTGTAAATATGACCCTGTTTGAAAATAGAATTTTTGTTCTGTTATGTTAATGAGGCCATACCAGTATAGGGTGGGTCCTAACCCTAATCACTTCTGAGTTATAAAAAGAACAGAGTAGACACAGAGAATGGGGGAAAGACAGATGCCAGGGAACTGACAGATGTTTAATGATTACTGGCAGCTACTAGCTTCTGAAATAGACAACAATAGATTCATGTCCTGAGTTTGGACTTCTAGCCTCCAGAACTATAAGAAAATAGATTTGTGTTCTTTAAAGCCACCCACTTGTAGTATTTCTGTTACAGTGGCACAAAGAAACTCACAGCTAGTGACTGAGTTCTCATATATGCCCAATTCACTGTGTTATAGGATGAATATTTCTTATCACACTTACTCTTGACTGGCCTTTGTAAAACCTCAGATATTGAGGCTAATTCCTAGACAACAGAAGTCTCAAGGTAGTTAGATCAGCTTGCCCTTCTAAATAGAGATCTCCACCTTCGTTTCGTATTACTCTTCTTACTATCTTTTCTACCCTTTGTATGTGGCAAGGACCTGTGTTTGATGTCAACAAGAGTAGAGCAAAGTAATTCTCTTTCCCTCCCCCTCACCAATGGAGCTAGATCATTCTGATGAAGAATACCCTTGATGTCTTTTATTAAAATATGCTCCATATTTGATAAATATAAATTCAAACCATACATCTGCCTACAGTACCAGCTAATATTGGTCTTCTTCTTTTCTAATTTGTTGTTGCTGCTACTTGGTGATAAATTGGCTCTGACTCATGGAGACCTCGTGTATAACAGAAAGAAACATTACTTGGTCCTGCGCCATCTTCATAATCATTGGTTGCTTAAGTCCATTTCTGCAGCCACTGTGCATTTTGAGTGCCTTCCAACCTCGGGGGCTCATCTGCCAGCACTGTATTGGACAATGTTCTGTTGTCATCCGTAGGGTTTTCATTTTTAGAAGTTTATCTCCAGGCCTTCCTTCCTAGTCTTTCTTAGTCTGAAAGTTTAGCTGAAACCTGTCTACCATTGGTAACCCTGATGGTATTTGAAATGGCAGTGCCATAACCTCCAGCATCACGGCATCACGTAAATCATCACTGTACAACAAGGATCTGAGGTGTCAGCTTTTGCTATAATGACAATGGCGTCCTGGGTACTACTAATGGAACCATCTTTGAAAGCTTGGCTACAGGATTGGCAACTGCTGCAAGGTTACCAGACTAGCCAAATTGTGAGCTTTTATTCTCTGGGTACCCACTATTTGCTCTTTACACTTTGATGGTGACAAGGGAGGTGAGCAGGCAGGCAACCATAAGGAAGTAAACCATCCATAGATTGAGGTGAAAAGAGAAAACATCAATTTCTACTGAGCTGATGCCATGTGTAAGAGTAGAAGTGTGCTGCATAGAATTTTCAATACCTGGATTTTTTTGTAAATAGTCATCATGCTTTTCTTCTTAGCTCCCTCTGAGTGGACTTAAAACCTCCAACTTTCGGTTGCATTAACTGTTTCCACCTCCCAGGCACTCCAAAACAAACCAGTTGCTGTTGAGTTGCTTCCAAATCATGACATCCCCATGTGTGTTGGACTAGGACTGTGCCCCATAGGATTTTTAGTGGCTGAAGTTTTAGAAGTAGATTGCCAGGGCTTTCTTTTGAGACATCTCTTGGGTGAGTTTGAACTGCCAACCTTTGGGTTAGTAGTCAAGTGTTTAATTATTTGTGCCACACAGGGTGGAAGTTGTCTTTAAATTGAAGCTACTTTTAAAAACACAAGTCCAAAAGTAAGACTGAAAATTTCCAAACAGGATTGTCTTTTGAGCATTAATTATATTGACTTCTTTTTGAAAAAATACATAACTGTGTATCAGTATGCATTTATCTAGTGCCTGACTAGTGCTGTGTAACACACTGAAATGGACTCTGCATTTTTTTTGGCACTGCTAAGCAGGGAGGAACTCTATCTATTAATTTCCAGCTCTATTAAATTACTGCCAGAGTGATTTGCAGTGAAATAGACTCATTTGGATATCTTCTGCTTTTCCTTCCCTTTCCTTTGGTGGCAGGCCGGTGACAAGACACCAGGCTTCAGGAAGGTTCCAGTTATGGGGGCAGAGTCCTGAGTGCTGACCCTGTGTCCTCAGAGACTGAGTCTCTTCAGCACTTTAAAGTCAGTCAGGAGGTTCTGACGCTCTTAAAATTCAACTTAATTATGCCTTGAGTCCTTATTTTCAGAATTAAGGAAGCTTGCAGAAAAGGACATGGCAGTAAGGTTGAACGAAATGGAAATGGAAAATTAAGCCAAAGTAAATGAGTCTATGGATATGCTAATTGTAGGTAATTTGCCTTGATTGAGACTTAAAGTTGGCTGTAATCTTCATAGAAGCCCAGATGCAGTGGTGTTACTAGAGGTGTGTGTGTAGGAGTGTGTAGACAGCACCAGGTGACACTGTCAGAGGGGGCGACACCAAAATGACTGTCTATAAAATTTTTGTGCAGTCTTTCAGCAGAAATTCATTACTTTTTATAAAAACAACCTTGCAGTTACCAATAGCACAAAAACATTTTCCAAAAGCCGTGTTTACCAATCTACCTACACGGCTGAAACTTTATGCTAATTTACTTTTTGAACCTTCTAAAGTGCCTCTGTCAGGGCTGTCATTATTACCCAATTACAATGATGCTTTGAATCACATGGCTTTGTCCGCATGTGCTACAAGCACATGCTGTTGTTTTTGTTGGTGCTGATTTTGTCAAATTTTCTGGTGTTTTTGCTGCAATATTGTGGTAATTAGTGTTTGTGAATCTACATTAATAACTCTTTTGAGAATGAAGTAGTAATGAAAGGAAAAGAAGGAGAAAGAGTTTAAATGGTGCCTGCTCAGTTACTAATAATGCTATAACTAATAATGTAATTCAATGTGGAAAGAGTTTACAAAGCAATTTTGTTGTTAGTATTCATATACTCTAAGGAATATTACATATATGCAATTTACATCTATGTCTATCACATTAAAATTGATAATGAACAGTACTAAGGATTCTGTCTGGTCTGGTGTGGGAGGAGGTCCATGAGGGTGGTGACACCAGGAGTTACTGAACTTGATGACATCAATCCTAGTGACACCCAAGTCCAAAAGAGATGTATAATTAAGTTGCATCACTTCTTAGAGGTCTTTGCTGGAGATAAATATGACCAAGCATGAAATCCCAGAAATGACTTTTATGGAACTGTGATGAGCAGATTTGGGTTTGAGACCCTCCTGATTTTCTCTCTAGAAGAATGGTCCAAAGTAGTCTTGAGTCCTTTGTTGGTGCAAATGTTTAATTGGCTGGTAAGTGAAAGGTTGGAAGTTCCAGTCCACTAGAGGTACTTGAAGAAAGGCCTGGAGATCTACTTCTGTAAAATCAGCCATTGAAAACCCTATGCAACATAGTTCTAATCTGGCACATGAGTCAAATTTGATTCCAAGTATCTGGTTCTCTCAGGATTAAATGAGAGACTAAAAACCAAGCCAAACTCACTTCCATCAAGTCGATTCTGACTCATAGTCATCCCTGTTGGGTTTCCAAGTTGGTAAATCTTTACAGACATACATTGCCCAGTCTTCCTTCCATGGAGTGGCTGGTGGGTTTGAACTGCCCACATTCTGGTTAGCAGTCAAATGCCTTAGGCACTAAGCCACCAGAGCTCCTTAAATGAGAGTCTAGGTAGAATGTATATGGTGTGACTGTAGCTGGAATCAATTTAACTTTTTATCAGTAGGGGAATGGTTAAGTAAAGTATGATACATTTTTACCATACAATACTACCTTGTTTCTCATGCTTCACCTCACCCTGTACTCATACTCTTCTTCACATGACTGCAGGTCCTTTTGCAAAAGGTAGCATGTATTTCACCTCCCTACGGGAGGAGCTCTGGTAGCATAGTGGCTAAAGCACTTGACTGCTAACCAGAAGGCTGGCGGTTCAAACCCACCAGCCACTCCTCGGAAGGAAGGTTGGGCAATCCTACTTCCATAGTGATACTGCCTCAGAAACCCAAGGAGGGGTCGCTATGAGTTGGGGCCGACTCAACGGCACTTATCAATCAATCAATCAACCAAGGTTAGGCATCACCTTGACTTTTGAAATATAGGCAGAAGTGACAATGTGTTCAGCCCAGACCTTTAGTGACATTATTATCTCCGTAGCCCTTCTTGAGCTTCTGCATTGCCATGAGAAGAACAAGATCCACCTGGTGCAAGGAGGATGGTAGCAGGCATTTACAGCACACCTGGCCCTGACCTGAAGCGCAAAGCCCAGATGAGCTGAGTCTAGAATGGCTGACCCCTAGCCTACTGAGATTCTCGGCATGAGTGGAAAAATAATATTGCTGTTTTAAGGCACTGAATTTTGGGATGATTTGCTACACATCATTACCAATAGCTGACTGATAACAGTGGCCTTTTATGAACAAACCTGGAAAAATATCTGTAATACATTGTTAAAGTACAAATAAAAATTTAAAAAGTAGATTAAGATGAATTCTCTTTTTGCAGAACAATTAAATACTCCATCTCATTTTGTTAAAAATGCCTATACATCTAAATACAGAAAAGTCTGAGGGATGGCATTCACATCTATAAAAGTGTATATTTAAAAATATGTACATTTGCAAAACGGGCAGGGAAGTGTCATCTTCTGACCTCCTCTAACTACACAAGAGAAAGACAGAATTGCCATCAGCAGCCCAAGGCCTGTTCCTATAAGGCCAGAAATGCCACCACCCTCTAGCCCTCTTACCAACCTTGACATCAACCATCCCTCCTGCAGAACCCATCGCCTCTTTGCTAGGTTCAATAATTTGCTGCAGTAGCCACACAGAACTCACAGATTATGGAGTTTATTAGGGAAGCAACAGGCTACAATTCAAGTTCAGGAGTGTGCTCAGGAGACAGTTCTTCAATCAGGACAGTCTCCCCTCTGCTGTGACCTTAGACATGCCTCTCTGGTCCTAGGCCACTTGACCTGGCTTCAGCCTCTGTGAGCTAGGTAAGCCTGCCTCTCTGTCCCATGACTCTTGGTTCCACTGCTGCCATGTCTCAGCCAGGCATCTCTCTCAGCTGGCAGTGAGATTCTTCCTCTGCCTCTAGGAGGGCTCATTTTAAGCCTGGCAGAGTGGCAAAACTCGTCAATCCCAACATCAGAGTTCTACATACCTGAGAGGAAGCAAACTTCCCTAGAAGATTGCTTCATGCTGCTCCAACAGAAATACTCCAAGTAGATGACTTTAACAATCAGGAGTTTAAAAGCTGCTACTCATTTGCTCACAGCAAATTCCACCATGGAGTTAATTGCCAGTTTCATCATAGGGAATAACTACTACCAGCTGCCCAGACAACCTGACACATATTTGCATGGCTCCACCCAGTAATCCGGTGGGAGTTATAAAGATTATGGCTAGAAAAGCCATACCATACAACTCACTACACCTCAACATTTAAAAAAAAATCTGGTGATATTATGGGTATTTTTTTTCCTTTCTATGTGTTTTTGTATGTGTGTATACATGCACTTTTTGAATGAAAAAATCTTAGCAAACCAACACAACAGCTTCAAAGGGGCCGCCCCTGAGCAGCTGCAGTGGTCACCATGTTTAGGGCTGTCTGGGGACAGTTCTAAGCTGCGTACTCTGCAAGAACTTGGTACTCAGGCCTTATCATTGTCTGTGTGGTAGAGACTGTTAGAAAGAACCATCCATTCTCTCAGCCACCACAGAAGTGAGGCAGTTTTGCCCAGAGCTGCACAGCTAGGCAGCAGTGTAGTTAGGACTAGAAATGAAGTTGGTTTGCTAGTTAACATCCTTCCTTCTTCCCTTCAGAGGTATTTGTGCTGTTGTCACTACTTGGAGTGCTGGGTGGGGTGGGGTGTGCTTGTTGTGGTGAATAAACTGTTCTCACAGATGGTCCAAAGAAACTCAAACCAAACCCACTGCCATCTCAATTTTGACTTACAGAGACTTCTGTTTGGTTTCCAAGGCAGTAATGGAAGATTTGCCCCCTCTTCCTTCCACAGAGTGGCTGGTGGGTTTGAACTGCCAACCTCATGGTTAGTGGTCAAATGCCTTAGGCACTGTGCCAAATCTTAGACTAGTACTTTATCCATTCACACATTCTTAATTCTACTTAAATGCACAAATGATATCTTGATCTTACAATTTTGTTTCTTTCTGTTTTAGTGCCTCTTGTTTATTTATTTCCTTTGTTGTTTGGCTCCTTTTCTTCTGATTTATTTTTCCCATCAGACCTTTCATCCCTCCCTACTCTGCTCCATATCTACCCACATCAACAAACTAGTTTGTATCTCGGAATTTTTCTCCATGATCATATAACCACATGCAGACATATTTATGGTGTAAGGTAGGGAGACAAGTGTTCTTGCCTCTGTACAACCTAGTTGTAGTTGTTAGCTGTTGTAGAGTTGGTCCCCAACTCACAGAGATCCCATGTCAACAGGATTGGATCAGTGTGATCCATACGATTTTCATTGGCTGATTTTTGGAAGTAGATCACCAGGCCTTTCTTCCTAGTCCATCTTAGTCTGAAAGCTCCACTGGCATCTGTTCGGTATCATAGTAACACACAAGCTTCTACTGAAGGACAAGTGGTAGCTGTGCATGACGAGCATTGGCCAGGAATTGAATCCAGGTCTCCCACCTGCCTGGTAAGAATTCTACTACTGAACCACCACTGCCCCCATAAAACCCAGTGACCACTATTTATTTTATAACCAGAATAAAAAAACAGACAAGCCAAATGTGTTCAAGGACAGATAAAGTCCAGGTAAGAAGATAGTGCTGCCAGGATTCTTTGTTTCCAAGTTATTTCTCTAGCCATTCCACTGGTCTTAGCATAGTGCTTTGTCTGGAGAGACCTAGGGCTCTCTCTCCTTCCTCACTTAATTTCTTTCCACACAGAGGTGCCTTGGAACAAAGGTCTGTCAATCTATTTCTGAAAAATCAGCCACTGAAAATCTTACAGATCACAGTTCTGCTCTGACATATACGGGGTGACCATGAGTTAGAATCTGCTTTATGAGAACTGGTTCGTGGTTTGTTCATATCTCAGAAGGTTATTGAGAGGCATAAATGAGAAAATGTATGGAAAGCACTTAGCACAGTGTTTGGCCCAGAGTAAGCCTCTAATTCTTTTGTTATTGTTTTTGTTATTATCATTGTAATCATTGCACACATCAATAAATATAAATAAAACAGGATTCTTATTTTCAAAATCCTGGCAAAGGTGGTGGGGAGACACAAAAAAAGCACAGTGAACGAGGTGGTAATAAGAGTATTGTTGTTATGTGCCATCGAGTCGGCCCCGACTCAGAGTGGCCCCTTCTTGGGTTTCCGAGGCAGTATCACTACGGAAATAGATTGCCCCATCTTCCTTCCGAGGAGTAGCTGGTGGGTTTGAACAAGTGCCTTAGCCACTATGCTACCAGAGCTCTAACTATAAAGCACTGAGAACCCTGAAACACTAGGGTGTGACTAATGTGCCCATATATGGAAGGGCAGGGACAGGGATGAGGAGGATCTGTGATTACCTTCTTCCTGAAAGGGGAATACCAGTTTCCTAGGAGGAAACTCCTTTTGCTTAGATATTTGGCCTTATTTTATGCTAAGAGAAGTCTTTGGCTTAAAAAGAATGTAGTATGTAGATATTTGTATTTGTAAAAGTAAAACCAAAACCAAAACCAAACCAAACAAAAACACCAAACCCACTGCCATTGAATCAATTCTGATTCATATTGACCATATAGGACAGAGTAGAAGTGCCCCATCCAAGCCTGTAAATCTCTACGGAAGCAGACTGTCTTATCTTTCTCCCACAGAGCAGCTGGAAGGTTTGAACTGCTGACCTTTTTGTTAGTAGTCGAACACTTTAACCACTATGCCACCAGAGCTCCTTATAAAAATGAAAAAGGATAGTAATTATGATTATTTTAGAATTAATATAGTGTTTAAGAGCTTGGGCTCTGGAGCCAGGGAGCCTAGGTTTGAATGCTGGTTCTACCCTTACTAAGCATGTGACCTTGGGCAAGTTACTTAACCTCTTTGGGGCTAATTTCCTTATGTGTGAAACAGAGATATTAGTAAGAATTACTTGAAGGAGTTGATGTGAGGATTAGATGATCTAACTGATGCAAAGTATCCAGTGGCCACTCCAGAGATGCCACCTGTAACTTGATACCTCAGTGTCCCCAGAGGTTAAGTGCTACTGTGTAAGTGAAACTCCTTTTTTCAAATGGCTAAAGGAGCTCTGGTGGCATAGTGCCTAAGGCATTTGACTGCTAACCAGAAGGTCAACCTCAAACCCATCAGCCACTCTGCAGAAAGAAGACTGGGTAATCTACTTCCATAAAGATTAACTGCCTCAGAAACCCAAAGAGGGTCCCTATGAGTTAGAATTGACTTGAGAGCAGTGAGTATGGTTTGAGTTTAATGAATATAAATTTAACAGGTGGTTTTTCCATGGAAATGATCTGAATCTATAGACCAAATTTAAAGGCTGAAAAAAAAAAATCCTCCTGTTCCATGGTTCTAACTGGACTGCAATGCCAAAGGATTGTAGAAAGTAGCAAACATTTTTAACAGTGCATAACATTTGTACATTATGAACTTGAAACCTATTATCTTGTCTTTTAAAATAACAGTTTACCCTATAAGCAGGCAACCTTCAAGTGTGCTATGATAGGAATAGAATGTGGGTCTTCTAAGAAAGGGGCTAAATACTTACTCTCATAATTTTGTTGTTGTTGTTATGTGCCAGAGCTTCCCCCAGGTGCATGTGTGAAGAACAGCTGGTCCACTGACTGGCTGGATCAAGAAAAAGGACCCACTACCATGGTCAACAGGCTTCCTGGGGAAGGAGGAGAGAGAAGCAGCTAGTAAAAATATTTAATCTTGTTTCATCCATTCAGCAGTTGAATGTCAATGAGCCAAGTACTGTACTCAGTGCTTTTATATACATCCTCTAACTCTATCTAGATAACTACTCCTTCAAGCTCAGATGGCACCCTGGAGAGAGCACTGGGCAGGGAGTGCCTGCCAAACTCTGATCTGAGAGGTCCGGGCAGTTCCTCTTGAGTCCATGTCTCTTCTTCTCTAAAATGAGGGCTTAGACTAGAGGGTGCCTTATGTTCTTTTCTCTCTAACGTTCTCTGGCTGTAACTGTTGTTGTTAAATGCTGTTGAGTCGGCTCCGACTCATAGCGACCCTATGTACAACAAAACCAAACACTGCCTGGTCCTGTGCCAGCCACACTATCTTGGCTATACCTGAGCTCATCGTTGCAGCCATTGTGTCAGTCCATCTCATTGAGGGCCTTCCCCTTTCTCTATGACCCTCCACTTTACCAAGGATGATATCCCTCTCCAGGGAATGGTCCCTTCTTGACAACATGACCAAAGTAGGTGACACAAAATCTGGCCATTCTCGATTCCAAGGTGCATTCTGGCCACACTTCTCCCAGGACAGATCTGTTCGTTCTTCTGGTAGCCCATGGTACTTTCAATACATTTTGCCAACACCAAAACTACTTTCCTGCAATGTCCATGGAGAGGATCAAGTCTGATTTGCCTCTGACAGCTTTTGATTATTTCTTAATTACAGCAATTAGCACAATGACTATGATCCCCCCAGGTTCCATGGTTACCTGATAATGCAAACTGACTTCTCTTTTAACTTTTTCTGGAGTTGTCATATACAAATCAATTTTCCATTAGGTGTAATACCTGTGGATGAGATATCTATTTAATTGGATTTTTTAAATATATTATACAAGCTTTAAATAGATTTTAAATCACTTTATATTTCAAATATGATTTCCAAGTTAATGAGCTAAAATATAAAGTGAATATAGCAGGTGGACAATACCTAGCACGGTGCTTGAAACATAGTAAAAAACGAAAAACAAAACCTATTGCCATCAAGTCAATTCCAACCGATGGCAACCCTGTGTGTTACAGAGTGGACCTGCTTTATAGGGTTTTCTTGGTGTAATCTTTATGGAAGCAGATTGACAGAATTTTCTTGAGGGCACACCTATGGGTGAGTTCAAGCCACCAACCTTTAGGTAGTAGTTGAGTGAAAGCTGTTTGCACCATCCAGGGATCTATTGGGACATGGTAGGAGTATTTAATGAAGGTTGATTTTAATAACTAAATCAGCACTCTCAATAGTTGAAAGGCAGCTTGGGGGAGAGTAAAGATGTGGAGCCTGGGCCAGCTGCCTTGATGTACATCCTTGCTTTGCCAGCTTAATAGCAGGCAGACCTTGAGGAAGGTACATGCAGATTTTGTAAATGTTGCAACTTTGTAAAATGGGAATAGTAATGAAACCTGCAGTGTCACTCAGTGATACAAGTGGTTCATGTGCTTGGCTACAAACCGAAAGGCTGGCAGTCCAAGTTCACCCAGAGACACCTTGGAAGAAAGGTCTGGTGATCTGCTTCTGGAAAACCAGCCATCGAAAACCCTCCTCTGAAGCACGTGGGGTTGCCAAGAATTGGAGTCAGTTCAACAGCAACTGAAATCCACTGTATCTTTTGGGCATAGCTCTTAATAAAGTGTCAATTCCTTAGCCTAGAATTTAAGATCCTTCACTTTCTGGTCTTGGTCTACTTTGTGGAAGGATCTCCTAACTAATCCCTTTTACATATTCTACACTACTGCCAAACTACCCTCACTTTCCTACTGAAAATTCACACTGCACCATCTCCCTGGGCTGCTCCCCTCCCTTTAAATTGAGTAAATACCTTGCAGAATATTAAAGCATTGTATACAAGGCCAAATTCCTCTTTGGTCAGCCCTCTATCTGATCCCAGGCACTTCTCCTGCTCTCCAAGGGTGACCACCATTCTTTGTTGAAGGCACCTTCTGTGCCTTCTTCTATGCATTGACATACATATATATTCACTTATATAAAATATGTGGTGTTGTTTTGTGTGTGGGTGTGTCTCTGACATAAATAGCATCAAACTGTACTTATCATTCTGCAACTTGCTTTTCTCCCCCAGCAATATGTCCTGGCAATCTGTCCATCAAGATATATCTTAAATGCTACCATGTATTCCCCAAACTTTTATGAGATTCTTTACTAGGAATATTCTCTTTGTTGAAACTCCCTTGAATCTCTTAAGAAACTTTCTACATATGTGTGTGTGTGTGTGCGTGTGTGTGTGTACATAGTGGGATGAAGAGTGGTTTTTACATCTGTACTTTTATTTACACTTCTCCATAATTTCCAAATTTTCAGCTATATCCAATTTTATATTTTAAACAAATAGGTATGAGTTTTCCTTTCTTCTAATTTTATGCTCACTCAGAAATCTGACTATTAAATTGTCTTCCCAGTAATCTTGATATTGAAAAAGTGGTGCTTGGGAGAAGCCTGTGAACAGGTAGCTCACTAAGAAAATGTGTCACTATTGTAAACTCTCCTGAGTAACTCTTCAGCTGTTTGGGGCAGAAAATAGGAGCGACCGAAGAAATATGAGGTGGGTGAAGGTTAGCTCCTCACAACAACCGTTTTAGCAAGTTAAGGAGAGAGCAAGCCTCAGATGAAATTCTGCCACTCCATGCAGTGCCAGCCACATTGAAACCTGAGTCAAAAGGAAAACTGGAGTCCTGAGGTTTTACAAAGATTAACTGAAAGCAGCTGCTATCTGAAGGTTGAAGGTTCAAGTCCACCCAGAGGTGCCTTGGAAGAAAAAATTGATAATCTACTTCAGAAAAATTAGTCGTTAAAAACTCAATGGAGCATAGTTCTATTCTGACACACATGGGGTCCTCATGAGTCTGAATTGCCTAAGGGCAATTGGTTTTTGTACACAGTTATCAAAATATCCTCCCATATTTTGAACTAAGTTCAAAAAGTTAATAAAACCTCTACAGTCAAAAAATACCACTCTGCATAAAGCCTAAAATGTCCAATTCATTTGCATGCCAGTCATTGTCTCTGCTCTTATCATGGATTGGATTGTATTCCCCCAAAATATGTGTCTACTTGGCTAGGCCATGATTTCCAATATTGTGTTGTTGTCCTCCATTTTAGAGGGAAGAGACATCATTACTACCAAGAAACAAGAGCCAACAGTGGAGTATGTCCTTTGGACCTGGGGTCCCTGTGCTGAGAACCTCCAAGACCCAGGGAAAGATGCCAAGACACATGTAGATCTCTGAGCAATGCTAGGCCCACATATGTTCAAAGGAGATAAGGACCTTCTCCTAGAGCTGGTGCTCTGAATTTGGATTTCTAGCCTCCTAAACTATGAGAAAATAAATCTCTGTTTGTTAAAGGCATCTACTTTTGGTATTTCTGTTACAGTGGCACTAGATAACTAAGACACTCAGTGAGGGTCAGCCCTAGGGTCCCAGGCTCATTGGAGACAATTGTTTCCAATGCACAATAATGAAGGGTTATAAAACAAGCAAACGTAATGTGTCTTTGTTTAAAATTGGAATACTTTGTTTAACATAGATTTTTAAAAATATTGCATTAAAATATTATTTATTTTTATTATTCAGTTATTGGCACCCCCTTATACTTTACACCCAAGCTGAATGTCTCACTTGTCTCCCCTTCATCCTGCTGCCACATTATAACCACTTATTCACTAAGCACTTATTAATAGACAAGTACAAAAATGGCTCATGCAAGCTGTTCTGGAAGTGTGATGGGTTCCAGCTCTCTGTCTCCATCAGAGGCAATCACCAGAGATCCAGAGGCAGGGATCTGTGACTCTCATAGTTAGCATCATGTAATGAGAGTGCTCCAAATCCATGGCTGTTATACAGGACTATTTAGGGACTGGAGTCCCTCGGTGGTGCAAATGGTTAATGCACTTGGCTGTTAATTGAAAGGTTGTAGGGTCAAGTTCACCAAGAAGTATCTTGGAAAAAAACCTGGAAATCTGCTTCTAAAAAACCAGCCACTGAACCCCCTATGGAGGACAGATCTACTCTAACACACATGGGGTCCCCATGATTTGCAATGGACTCCATGCCATCTGCTTTATTTAGGCACTGGCCTTAGGCACCATTTCTTGGGGCCAAGGCTAGAGATTTCAGTAGATTCTTATACTCTGTTCCCTCAAGAGTGGAGAATCATCTTTAAATATTTTAATCAATCCACATTTTTGACTACTTTTAAGTTGTTAAAAATATCTAGCTTTCATAAGGAGCTCTGGTAGCATAGTGCCTAAGGCACTTGACTGCTAACCAGAAGGCTGGCAGTTCCAACTCACCAGCCACTCTTTGGAAGGAAGGTTGGGCAATCTATTTCCATAGTGTTACCACCTCAGAAACCCAAGGAGGTGTCGTTATGAGTCGGGTCCAACTCGATAGCACATAACAACAACAGCTTTCATAAAGCTATTTAAGAAGTCTTTAATTTAACCAATTAAAAATTCACTTAAAACATTCACTCTGTTAAATAACAAAGCCTCAGGGATTAACCAAGATATGAATAATGCAAGCTTGTGGTGGGGTCATCTGTGGACCATGGTCTTTCTGATGTAGAGTAGCAGACAACCTCTGGAGTATGACTTATCTTTTGGTGAAATTCTAGAGTGAAAGTTGAACTCACTGACATATTCATAAACTTACACCATTTTTGCTTTAAATATATTAAAATAAATGGCAGGCTTCATAACACTCATCCTTGGTGAATGGACAAATTGGTGATCTGCTCTTTTTATCTCAGTTTACTGGGAGCGTGGTCATCTTTGAGTTTTTAGGCAAATAAGCTCATCTTCCAGGCACAACACCCTGCAAGGATTTCTGACTCTCGTTCCCGTTCAGGCCCTTTCTGCCTTGCTGCCCACCATACAATGTCCACAGGATGGTATGGACTCAGCAACTACAATAGGGATGGGTGTGTGAATATGGTGGTGATGGAGTTGGTGGAGGTGTCAGTGGGGAAAATCAGTTTATGAACTGGAGGGAGTGGAGATAGGGTCACCACTTTGGGTCCAACTTTAGCAGCAGAGGGCATAAAAAATCAAGTGGACACCTCCACAGGAGATGTTGCTTACCATGGAGGTATGGAAAGCTTGATGTTGTTGTTAGCTGTCATCATGGTGACCACATGCACAAAGGAATGAAATACACACCATGACCAGCTGGGGACTGGACCATTGTGGCCTGTAGGATTTTCACTGGCTGACAGAAGGTGGTTGTGCATGAGGTGCATTGGCAGTGAGGGAATTGAACTCAGATCTCATGCATGGAAGGCAAGAATTCTACAGCTGAAACTACCACTGCCTTGTGGAAATGTTGGGGTCCCAGAAACCGAACTGGGTGAGGGCTCCACTCCAAGGAACTGCAATGTAAATATAAAGCCCTCACTGTCTGCAGGGCTGGTGTGACCAGGACATAAAGATGATGGCTCATTATCATCCTACAGACCAGAACCCAAAGCTCAGCACGCAGTCAGCGCTACACCAAAGTTTGTGGGTAGAGAGAATCACGTTGGGCTCTCGGCGTTCCTGGAGTGCCTATCTGAGCAATCCTTACACACTCTTGTTACTGTTGAAGATGCAGGGACAGGACTCATCCTGTACTTGAGATACCCCACCCTCCCTGCAAAAAACAAACCAAACCCCCAAAAGTAAGTAACAAAAAAACAAACCTATTGCCATCAAACTGATTCGAACTTATAGAGACCTCTAGGACAGAGTGGAACTACCCTATAGACTTTCCAAGGTTGTAATCTTTACTGAAGCAGACTGTCACATCTTTCCCCTGTGGAGTGGCTGGTGGATTGAATCATGAACCTTTTGGTTAACAGCCAAGTGCTTAACCACTGTGCCACCAGGGTCCTTTACTCAAGATACAACGCCCTGGAATTTTATGTTTAACATCAACTTCTGGGAGTATGGATTGATTTTCTAGAGACTTGAATCTTTATTCTAAAAGAAAATAACAGGAATAACTTGACTCATTGAGGACACAGATTTTCTTGTACCACTTAGTCAGTGTTTTATAATAACTGTTAACAACTTAATAACTGGCTATGTGCAATACACAACTATATATTTTGCATGTATTAATTTATCTCTATGTAACAGATGAGAAGACAAAGTTCTCAACTGGTTTGAGTTAACTGTGTGTGGTTAAGTTCTTTGCCTGAGCTTAGTGACAGAGCTGAGAGTTAAATGGGATATGTTTCCCCACAGAACCTAGGCTCTTAGCTATACTTGGTGGAACATGAGCAACAGCACTCAAGAATTTTTCAGAAGAAGGTGTTTCTTGCCTTGTTTTTCACATAAAATGATACTGCTATGTTGATATATGAAGAACTATGAGCTCCTCTGCTTTTGCTGAAAAATAAATGGGCGATTCTGTTGAAGTCTGACATTTGAAGGACTATCAACCACTTTATAAGCTGATGCAACTGTGAGGACATTAGAAAGCTGTCCTTGCCACCAAAATAATCTGAGAGTAAACAAAGTGCAACGTTTTCAGCACAATGCATAGCCATTTATTAATTTAAAAAGAAAACCTTAGATGAATATGTCCTTATGAACTGTCTCAAAAACTATTTATATCTTTTATGTTATTATACAGTCCAATAAATATTGGGTTAATTTCTGGCTTTTCTCTTGCTTGTTGGATAAAAAGATCAGTTAGCTTTTTTTTTTTTTTAATTTCTTTTTTATTCTAACCTGTAAAAGAGGGTATTAACAAGACTGTTATCCCATAAAAAGACCCTTTTTATTATCTATCCTTTGCCCATCTTCCTTTCAAAATTTGAAAGAATTTGCCAATAAAATAAATTGTATTTAAGTGATATTTCTTTTGAAATTTTATTTTTTCGTGACTTGAAAACATTTATAATAGCCAACATGAGCTTGGTTGGACATACACACACACACACACACACATATATATATATATATATATATATATAATATTGTTATATGACTGTATATAAAATATATATAATGAAAATGTGTAAATGTTTTAGTTTGGCCATCACCATTTTGGACATTTTGGACCATTTTGATTTCTACTATATGTTTTGAAGTATTGATTATGCTAGCTCCTCAGAAGGAGCAATCTACTTCCATAATGATACTGCCTCAGAAACCCAAGGAGGGGTCGCTATGAGTAGGGTCTGGTCCACGGCATATAACAACAACAACAACAGAATTCCTTGAAACCTCAGGCTGGTACCTGCTGAACTTACAAAGACCCATTTGATTTATAAAGTTCAAGTAAGTCTATGTTTCTTTGTGTATTTGGCTTCCCCCACTTGATCCAAGAAGAAACTGAGATCCATAATATTTTAATGGGTGGCGTAGTGCCTAAGGCACTTGACCGTTAACCAGAAGGTTGGAAGTACAAACCCACCAGCCACTCCTAGGAGGGAAGATTGGGTGATCTATTTCCATAGTGATACTGCCTCAGAAACTCAAGAAGGGGTTGCTATGAGTCATAGATGACTCGAAGGCACATGACAACACAATCACACTCATAGTAAATAGACTGCAGAATTCAAGTTCCCAAATGCCATAGTTTCTGGACTTAAATATCTACCCAGAATTTTTGAAATGGGGCAGACCATGAGGATTGATACTCAAAACCTGAAAAACTCCCTGCTGTTGAATCAATTCTGACTCATAGTGACGACCCTACAGGACAGAGTAGAACTGTCCCATAGGGTTTCCAAGGTTGTAAATCTTTACAGAAGCAGATTACCACATCTTTCTCCCATAGAGCAGATCTCAGGAAGTTACATGCCCTGCTGTGAGTGCAGTCTGCTTGGGATGACATTTACCTTCTCCTGGTAACTCCTTGAGACACAATACTGTTATTTCTGGGGAGGACAGGCTCTTTTCCATCTGAGGCCAGGAGGCTCTGTCCAGTGCCAAGCTGGGCAGCAGCCTGGGTCTGTGGGTAA
This sequence comes from Orycteropus afer afer, assembly GCF_000298275.1. NCBI lineage: Eukaryota > Metazoa > Chordata > Mammalia > Tubulidentata > Orycteropodidae > Orycteropus > Orycteropus afer. The sequence continues at coordinate 7,692,500 of NW_006921721.1, forward strand.
ATCTTGGGTAGGTGTTGAATCTGGCACCAGATTGACCCGAGGGTCATATAAGCCAGCGGGTGAGTGTAAAATGTGTTCAGAGAGAAGAGCAAAGGTAACAGCCTTACAGACACCATATCAATTATCTAGATCTGAGAAGAGAGGGTGGATCTGAAAAATGAAGGGAGAAGACAGGACTGAAGCCAGGGACTGAGTTGGAAAGCAAGAACTAGGAGAGCAGCTCAGGCTTATGCTGTGAAAGATTCAGGTGTTCAGAGGTCACTTTTTCTAGGTGTGGTAGTTACAGTTATGTGTCACCTTGGCTGGGCCTGGTTTTGAGTGGCTGGGTAGCTGGATGTAGTTATTCCTCATGATGAGACTGGTAATCAGCTCTTTGGTGGAGTCTACTGAAACAGCTGAGTAGCTGCCTTAGGAATGTGGTCTGCTTCCAGTATATAAGAAGAAGCATTGAGGAAGGTCTTGGCAGCTTTTTGGCAAGCTTGAACCTTGCATATAGCTGAGTCTTTATATAGCAGCCTACCATGCCCTGCTGATCTTGGGACTTTTTCTGAGCTTGAACTAGTGGCCTACCATGTTGTTTGATAATTTTGGCACTGTGACTTTTTACTTGTCAACCTTGGGTTTGTCAGCCTCAGCACCCTGTGGCTGCCTGGGTTAAGAAAAGCCTCCAGCTTCAGTGGGCTGGGAGCAGGAGGCAGAGCTGAAATAATTTGTATTTAAGTGAAGCCCAAGGTCGAGGGGCTTTCCCCCAGGCCCTAGAGCTTGGCACTTTGAACTCAAACTTCTAACCTCCTAAACTGTAAGAGAATAAATTCCTGTTTGTTAAAGCCATCCCACCTGTGGTATATTTCTGTTAGAGCAGCACAAGGTAACCAAACACTAGGACTGAGTCTAAGTAATCTTTGTGTCAGGGCCTAGAAAAGTGCTTGGTGAGTAGTAGATAGATGCTCTATAAATATTGAAGGAAAGGAGGGAGAAAATGGGGTCAAGGCATAAATTACAACAGAGTGATCTTGTATAAAACCAAAAACCAAACTGTTGCTGTTGCGTTGATTCTGATACAGAATCCCACGTGTAGCAGAGTAGAACTGCTCAATAAGATTTTTATGGCTTCAATATTTATGGAAGCAGATCACCAGACTTTCTTCAGCAGTGCTGCAAAGTGGGTTGGAACCAACCCTTTGGTTAGTAATTGACCACAAACTGTTTGTGCTACCCATGGACTTATATTGTCATACCTCCCCCCAAAAAAACACTGTCATTAAGTCAGTTCCAACTCACAGTGACCCCCATTGGGATTCCAAAGTGGTAAATCTTTACAGAAGTAGATGCTCCGTCTTCCTTCTGCAGAGTGGCTGGTGGGTTTGAACTGCCAATCTCAAGGTTAGCAATCAGTTGCCATAGGCACTGCACCACCAGAGCACCTTTAAACTTATCATAAACCAAAACCAAAAACCAAACCCACTGCCACTGAGTCGAACCCCCATTGGGTTTCTGAGGCAGGAAATCTTTATGGAAGTAGATTGCCTAAATTTATCATAGACAACTTAAATCTAACCTCTGTGTTAATGCTCAGTGACAAATGTTTAAAAGATATTTTGACTGTAATTCACAGCAAGACATAGTTTTATAGCATGACCCAATACATGCACGCACACACACACACACACACAGTCACTTACTCACATACCAGAAACAAAGTCTTTTAAAGGGTGATTCATTTCAATAATTTCTATTTCATTCCAAAAATATTGGCTTTTAACCCACTGACTGAAAAGCTCTGTTCTAAATCCAATTCTTTTTGTCTCCCTTGAGACTTTATTTTTGCAATAATCACTTTCTTTTCCAGAATTCTTAATCTCTCACTCCTCCATGGGAGTTAATCCCTTCTTCCTGCAACAGTTTATCCTGTTTTATCAAAAGCAACAACAGTTCTTCACTCAATTTTGCTCCCCCTCCAGCAACAACACTTCACAACACCTTCCTCTCATAAGAATAGCCTTTAAATAAGTGATCAATACCTGCTGCTTCCTTTTCTACCCACCTTTTCCTTCCTGAAACCCCTGCAATGAGGGATCTTTTCTACCACTTTTCAGAGAATTATAATGACCTTGGCTTTGCAAATCCAAAGCTGTTTACTTCTTCCTCTTCCTCCTTTTTCTCTCCCTCTTCTTAATTCCATACCCTTTTTGACTATTGACACTATTGAAAACCCTATTCTCTGATGTTTCTTTTTTCTTGATTTACTTATATCACACATTCATTTGTTTACTTGATTAGTCATTCAGCTATGGCTTAAGGAACATTTACAATGCATAAAATATGGGCCTAGGTGCTAAAGAGAAAACAAAGGTTATTAAGATGCACAATTCCTGCCTTTAAGGACACTGAAGTACAGAAAAGGACTTGGATGCTCACTAGTGCTAACTGCCCAGCATTAGAGGGTGGAGGGCCACTTGGATGGTGTAACATGGTTAAGAACTCAGGCTTTGGAGCTGCATAGATCTAGATTCAAATTTTGGCTCTGCCAGTTCCTAGGGAGGCTACTAGTTCCTGATTTGGAGTAAATTACCCAATTTACCTAAAATGTCATTTTACTCTTCTGTCAAATGGTGATATTCATGGGGCCTACCCATAGAAATGATTGAATTTTACAAGATTTCTATGAGGTAGGTACTATATGAATCCCATTTTATGGATGAGGAAACCGAGGCTTAGAGAGGCTGCACAATCAGAAAGTGTCGGACCTGAAATATAAACTTAGGCATTGTGACTTAAAAGTCTGTGATCCTAACCATAAAGATACTTTATTTCTCTCGGTCTCCTAGAACCCAGAATGTAGTCTTTAGGGATACTAAAGTTTTATCAGTACTTGCAGAACTTATCGGACATACAAGAGACTGATTTACAAGCCACACAATCTCTGTATTAATTTACTGCTCATGAGATGACACTGTGCATCTGCATAGGATACACCCTCTGTGCAGAGAATGAGAACATTGGAAAATAATAATACCACTGCCATCAACTCAGCATATGCTGTGCACTGGGCAATTGACACATTTTGGCTCATTTCATCTAACAATACTCCAAAGTAGATGTTATTAGCTCAATTAATAGATAGGAAGATTAAGATTTTAATTGAGGACACAGTAAACACTCCATACATTTTATCTGCTACTGCTATTATTATTAGTAATAGTAGGAGTAGCACTAGTGATGATGTTAAGATGTTTTCCCAGTCATTCCTACTGGTAAATATTAGAGACTGGAAGTGAACCCAAGTCTGTCTGATTTCAGAGATAATATTTTTCACTATTAAACCTTAGAAAAGTTTGAGATCAAAACAATTTTATACAAAAGGATATTTCATCTGGTCTGAATTTCTTCTATTACAGAGAACTACGTCTGGCAAGGCAACCCTGGTGGTGTAATGTCTAAGGCACTTAACTGCTAACCAGAAGGTTAGTGGTTCAAACCCACCAGCCACTCCTCTGAAGGAAGGTTGGGCAATCTACTTCTGTAGTGATACCACCTTGGAAATCCAAGGAGGGGTCACTATGAGTCAGATCCGACTCAATGGCAGTGAGTAAGTACATCTAGCAAAGAACATGGCCTGGTCATCTGGGATGTAGTGATCTGATTATTTGGATAATACCAGAGAAGGATGAACAGTGTAGTCTTGACCAATCCTTTTTTAATCAGCTATTTAAAGCTTTACTTCCTCATGCCAGTCAGCTTACACTATGATTCAGTGGGTTAGAACTTTCTTAACCATGATTGAATTCTAGATTTTTCCTTTGGTGAAGGTACCCTAGTCTCCTGCTTGGATTGGGAACACAATATTCTTCTATTTGGAGTTTGTTTATAAAGCATTGCTGAGGAAAAGGCATCTCTTCAGAGGACTCAGGACAAATAGTGCATGTGGGTTCTTCAAGGAATTTCACTGCCAAGAGATACTCACTTAAAGGTCCACACCCAGAGGCACCTTGCAAGAAAGGTGGGAGATCTACTGAAAAATCAGTCATTGAAAAACCTGTGGAGCAGAGTTAGCTGGCATTAATGGGATTGCCATGAGTTGGGATTGGAAACCTAGTGGTTTTTTATTGCCTAGAAAATAATTCTCCCATCCAGGTCCCCATTTCTTGAGTATAGGGGAATTTTGAGGAGCACTTACTACCATGTAGTGAAAGACTTTGTGGTAGATAAATGGAAAGGGTTTGGCAACTGATTTTGAGGAACTTGGGGTGTTATGGTGGTGAGTGAGTCAGTGGGAAGGAGAGGTATAAGATGATGTTGAGGTTGGAGCTTAAGTAATTGAGAAAATGGTGGAGACTGAGAAGTGAGGAGGAGGAAGAAATATTTCTAAGGGGTGTGTGTGTGTGTGTGTGTGTATTTGCCTGAGTAATAAGTGAGGAATAAGAGTATGAGGAGGGAAAATGAATTCAATTTCAGACAGGGTGGATTTGTGGTGCTGCCAGAACTTATTTTATTTGCTGGGCCTTTTTCTCTTTGCATTGCTATTGAGTAAGAAAATTTGATTTGCACAGTTAAAATATTTGGCTAAGGAAAGTCATATATCCACACCCATATGACATTATGCAAGGGAATATGGATTTTATACATCCATGCACAAGTATCTAAATATTTACTAGAAAAAGATCTTCTAAAATATTAAAGTGTACCAATAGGAAAGGAGAAAATTAAAGAGGCAGATAAAAATGGACTTGAAAAATTTCAGCTAACCACAGAGGTTAAATTAAAAATGCATTGAAAATTAAAAAAAAAAAGTAGTGAATGCATTTGAAAATTATTTCTAAAATAGCAAAGCAAAACATTGGATGTGTAACAGCTACCTTTTGGTATGAGTACAGGAGTTTTAATATGTTTAAAATAATTTATAAGAAAACCAAACTAAACCAAACCCATTGCCATCAAGTCAATTCTGACTCGTAGAGACACTATAGGACAGAGTAGAACTGCTTCATACGGTTTCTAAGGCTGTAATCTTTATGGAAGCAGACTGTCTCATCTTTCTCCCATGGAGTAGCTGGTACATTCAAACCACCTGCTTTTGGTTAGCAGTTGAATGCTGTGACCACTGCACTACCAGTTAGTAATTCATTTGGATCTATGGCTGTAACAGGCGACTTTGATAGGTTTAAGAGAAGTCATGAAATATTTGGACATGGAATCAAGTCCTAATGAAAACAAAATGGAAAGCTATTGTTTAGAATCAAAATCTGTGCTTCAACAACATAACATACCATGACCAACCCAACCAACAGCTACAGAAAGAGAAATAAACTCAAATATCCAAACGTTTTTTCAAGTTAGAGTTTAAAACACAACTTTAAACAAAAGTTCTGAAACTTTTGGGTATTTGCAAACATTGGGTGTGAAGTGGAGGCTGACTGGGTAGTTTTGAGCACTATGGTACTGAGGCTACTTCTGAGGCCAGGGTATAGACAGGAGGATAAGGAGAGAAACGGGGAGGAGGCTGAGGGCTGAGCCACTTAAAAGATCCACATTTCAGAGATGGAGAGAGGAAGTATAAAGAACTGGGGGAGTTAGAGTGGGAGGAAGCAAAGAGAAGGTACAGTAGTGATGAAATCAAGAGTTCTCTAGGTTCAACAAGAGGGGCATTTGGCAATGTGAAACACTGAAGAGAGACACAGAATGAGGTCTGAAGCATGTCATTGGTGTGGTTATTGGGTGGCTTCTGGGGACAATAGGTATAGAGATCCATGAGGACAAAATAAACCAAGTAGTCAGGAGTTAGGTGAGTGGAAGATAAGCGACAGGGAGGGGATTTAAGAACTTGAAGGTACAAGGGGAGCGTGGGGAGAGGAAAGAGAGAGAAGAACATTTTGAATCTTGTTATCAAGTTTTTACTATAAACCAGAAGTTATTTTGCATGAGTGGAGTAACTTTGTACTCTGGGAGTGAGTACAAAGTAATATGTAGTGAGGCAAAGAGGTATGCCAAAGATTGACAAGTTCCTGGTATTTGAGAGTCTTAAGGAGTCCTGGGTGGTGTAAATGGTTAACATGCCAGGCTGCTAACCAAAAGGTTGGAAGTTTAAGTCCACCCAGGAGTGCCCCAGAAGAAAGGCCTGATGATCTTCTTCCAAAAAATCAGTCCTTGAAAACTCTATGGAACACAGTTCTACTTTGACACACATGTGGTCACCATGAGTCAGGGTCAAAGCTACAGCAACTGGTTTTGGTTATGCATTTTTTTTTTTTTTTTTATTTTCTTGACCTATGTTTTGTGTAAGGCTGCTGTGTATGTATGTGGGGCAGAAAGATGGGTCAAAGATAGAGCTAAATGTGCCAATTGGACCACAAGTTCTCAGCAGAATCTTTACTGCAAGATGAGTTGAAGCATTCTGTGCTGTGAGTCTCCGAGAGAGGTGTGACCTATGCACTGTTTCTGGAATTTATGTGACTCTGGAATTCTCCCTTTGGGAAGCTAATAAGTGACATGGAGAAATGATAGGAAAGTGCCTCAGAAGAGCTGAAAAAAGGGTGTGACTTTGAATTAAGAGCAGGAGAAGGATCAGTGCTCCAGGTAGTTCCTTATAGCTGCTTATGCAGAAAAGATTCACACTTCCAGAAAGAGAGAGAAGTACCAGCTCAGGGGTGCCAGGAGACTGCCCAATGCCCATCAGCAATTCACCCGGAAATGCAACTGGGAAAGTTGTTAAAGATTGAATTATGCCCCCCAAAGTATGTATTGGACTCTGTTCTGATTACCTAGTGCCACTCTGACAAGAATATACCACAAATGGGATGGCCTTAACAAACAGTTTATTCTCTTACAGTTCGGGAGGTGTGTTAGACTGGGTTCTCTAGAGAAACAAAAACCAGCAAAGCTTATATATATATATAAAGAAGGAGAGAAATTTATCTTAGGAAAATGGCTCACAAACGTATAAAAGCTGGCAAGTCCAAAGTCCCTGGAACAAATGCCAGGCTGGAGGCTTATCCTAGCTTCTGCAACCACAGGGGCAGAGAAGCTCAAGGCTGGCAGGCAGTACACCAGCTGTTGACTCCAACGAATGACAAATCCAAGATCTCCAGGCCGAATGGTGGACTGCTCACTCACGGACAGTTGTAGGCAGCACAACAGAATCTTGATCCACAGAAGAATCTCTCTCCTCCTAGGATGTCTCTGGGTATCCTGGAAGCAGGTCACACCCCTAGGGAAACTTCCCTTGAACAGATTGGCCACTCAGAACACAGTCATCGTATCCCATCATGGGAACAACCACACAGAACTGGGGTCCAGCCAAGTTGACACATAGCTCCAATTATCACAGGAGGCTAGAAGTCCAAGTTCAAGGTGCCATGCTCTAGGGGCTGGGTGAAAGGCCCTCAGCCTTGGGCTTCAGCTCTGCCTCCAGCTCCCAGCCCACTGAAGCTAGAGGCTTTTCTTCACTCAGACAGCTACTGGCTGCCGAGGCTGCCAAGCCCAAGGTTGACGAGTAAAAAGGCACAGTCCTGATGTTACCAAACCACAAGGCAGGCCCTTACTTTAAGCCCATTTTAATTCCCAAGGTCGGCAGAACATGGCCGCCTGCTGAACAATGACACAGCTACATGCAGGATCCAAATGTGCCATAAGCTAGAGACCATTCCGCGAGGCTTCTGCTTATATATAGGAAGCAGACCACATTCCCCAAGGCAGCTACTCGGCTGCTTGTGGTAGATCCCACCATGGAGTTGATTGCCAGTCTCATCATGGGGAATACTACATGCAGCTGCCCAGCCACCCAACCAGGCCCAGCCAAGTTGACATACAAATTTAACTACCACAGACTCCTAACCCCTATACTTGAGGATGTAATCCTATTTGGGAGTAAGGTTTTCTTTGTTATGTTAATGTTGTCAATGTTGTTGTTGTTATGTGCCAAGTCGACCCTGACTCATAGCAACCCCTCCTTGGGTTTCCGAGGCAGTATCACTATGGAAGTAGGATTGCCCAATTGTCATTAGCAGTGTAGAATATGTCCTAAACCTAATCCCTTCTGAGTTATGAAAAGGGCATGTGAGACATAGGAACAAAGACAAACAGGGGGAAAGATAGATGCCACAGTAAAATCGCCAAGGAACTGAGGAATGCTAGGGTCATAGAAGCTGAGACAAGGATCTTCCCCCAGAGAAAACTGACAGACTCTTCCCTAGGGCTCTGAATTCAGACTTCTAGTCTCCTGAACTGTGAGAAAATAAATTCTATTCTTTAAAGCCATTCACTGTGGTATTTCTGTTACAGTAGCACTAGGAAACTAAGACAGAACTTTATTTTCTTCAAGACATTGAAGCTGAGATTGCCCAGGGGAAAGATATCAACCTACAGAGGACTTGTGTGTGAAGCAGGGCAAAGCTGACTCTGACAATGCTAAGTGCCTGGGGTGGACTCAGTTCACTTGCTGTAGTAAAGGAGTCCAAACACTGTAAGCATTGGGTGCCATGTTTCCAAGACGCTTTTAGAGAAGCGGATACACAGATGACAAAAGTGTATATAATACTCAAAGCAAGAGAATTCTGCTCTTTTCCTTGGATAGTGGTGTTTGGTTATTTGTCAACACACACATGCATCAAATATCTATTGTGAGTTTGAGCATAACTGGGCAGCAGATGTAGTTGATACAAAAGTGAACAAAAGGTCTCAAGTCCAAGACCTCAGGGAGGTTGGAGTCTAGTGGAGGAGACAGAAAAATAGACATACAGTTGCAGTGCAATGTGATGGGAGTAAATAAAGGGATAGATGGATGCATGGGACGGATACGAAATGAGAAAGCAGGCTGGGATGGATTCAGGGAGTGTGCAGTCAAGGCTGAGTTTAGAAAAATGGATTAACCAGGTAAGAAGAAGGAATAATAAATTCCAGGCACAGAAAATAGAGCACAGAGCTCTGGGTTAGGGAGCTAGGGTGGGAATAAGTAGTGAGGATCATACGAGGATATGTTCTCAGCCTCCCTGCATACACAGTCGCCAGAGCCTGGGTCTCACTCCCAAAAATTCCCATTTAATTGGTTTGGATGAGACCCAGGCTTTAACAACAACAACAAAAAGTTACTGTCCGGTTAATTCCAATTCATAGTGACCTCATGTGTGTCAGAGTAAAATTGTGCTCCATAGTGTTTTCAATGGCTGATTTTTCAGAAGTAGATTGTCAAGCTTTTGTTCTAAGGTGCTTCTGTGTGGGTTCTAACTGCCAACCTTTCAGTTATCAGCTGAGTGGGTTAACAGTTTCTACCGCACAGGGACTCTTGGCATAAATATTTTAAAAAATGCTCCAGGTTTATAGCCAGGTTTGAGAAGCAGTGATTTGGACACTGTGAGCAGAGAACCTGGCCTTGGGCAGCTGACACTGTACTTTCTGTGTTCTCTTCCTATGGTGATCATGTCTACTTTCTTTTTTTCTGTAGTTCCCTTTCATTTTCCCACCCTTCAAATCTCTGTTATGAATTGAACTGTGTATCACCAAAAGATATATTGGATTCCTACCCCATGGTGCCTTTGACTGTGACCTTGTTTGGAAATAGGGTCTTTGAAGTTGTTATCAGTTAAATTACCATGAAGTCATACTGGTGTAGAATGGGTTCTAATTCATTCTGGGTGGTGAACAGGCACAGAGATAGACACAGAGGGAACATGGCCATGTTACAGTGTAGCAAAGCCAAGAACCACCAGGGGCTACAAGGATGAACTTCCGCTAGGGCTTTCAGATGGACCATGGTCCTGTGACACCCTATATTGGGACTTCTAGACTCCAGAACTGTGGACCATTTCTATTCTCATAAGCCATCTAATCTGTGGTATTTTGTCATGGTAGTCCTAGGAGACTAACGTACTCTTCTTCAGAGAGCTTGAAAAGGGAGTTCCTGGTCATCCTAGAAGTGACCAGAACTGGGAGCCATTACCTACCCATTGTGGTAAGTCAGTGCTGGGGAGATGGTGAGTGAGGCAGGGGGACTTGTATTGGGAAACAATGAGTATTAGGAGTCAGTTGAGGTAGGTGCCCACTGAGAAGGTTCTGCAAGGTAGGGGACTTCTAGAGGACAGACAAAAACCTGACAACAGGGAAATTTAGAGCAGGCAAGAGAAGGAAATCCAGATGGGCAGCCAGGGACAGGGGGAGTGGCTGGGGACCATGGACCAGAGAAGGGATCTTCTTATCTGGAGTTTGGTCATCAGTATAGACAGCACCCATGATGTAACATGGACAGGACTCTCATTGGAATGGAAGGGCATGGTAGAGAGGATGACATCATGGTGAGTCACCTGGACTATGGAACATATTAGATGCTCTGAACTCTGGATAAGTCAGCCAAGGGGCCTAACCCTGGGTTGGGCTTGGGGGTGAGGTCAAGGGGTCCCACCCATACTGGGGAGAGGACAAATCTTGGGTCAGGGAGCCAGGAAAGGTATTGCTGTATCTGTTCTCAACTCTCACCTCTTTGAAGGTGCCACCTAAATAAACCCAGTGAATTACTTAATAAGGCCCTACTAGGCCTTATTATGGAGGGTCTATGGAAATAAGGTTATGGTTAAGGTTATGTGTCAACTTGGCTGTACCATGATTTTCAGTGGTTTAGCAGTTATGTAGTGATATAATTTAGCAATTATGCAGTCATTCTCTTTGGGCTCTGATGTAATTTTCCTCCATTTCATGATATGTTGTAAATCTTAGCCTCTATCTCTGTGGTTATGGTCCCATTTGGGAGTGAGTTTTCTGTTTTCTTAATAAGATAGAGTTTGGGTGAGATGTATCTTGATTCTCATTAGAATCGAGTCACCATCCTTATTCAAGTCACACCCTTACTTGAGTCACACCTTTAATCTTGATGAAAGGAGAGGGGTGTGTGTGTGTGTGTGTGTGTGTGTGTGTGTGTAGGGTGTCATTACCACATTACCACCAAGAAAGAAGAGCTGGGAGTGGAGTGTATCATTTGGACCCAGGATCTCTGCACTGAGAACCCCCTAGACCCAGGAGACAGACAACTGTAACACCTGAGATGGCTAGAGATGGAAGCAGCTGAGGCAGCAGAATCAATAGACAGCAGGAGGTGGCATGGTGGGCTTCCTGGCCCACAGAGAGGGAAAGCTGAATTCTTTTGTGTGGGAAGTTTGCAGGTGGAGTAGGGTGCCTCTGGGCATTTGGTGGAACTAGGCTCACTGACCCATACAACTTAGCTGAGTGCCTTTGGGCCAAGGCTTACTGGCCGGACTTGGGTGCCTCTGGGTACTTATTAGGGAGCTAAAGAGCTTTGTAACACTTGCCTGAACAGGGAACAAGGCAGAGGCCAGACTGGCTGAAGAGGACTGACGGGCCAAGTGGCAGAGGGCCAGGGAGAGGCCTGCCTGTGAGCTAGGCTGAGAAGAGGCTGTTCTGACTGAAGAATTGCATCCTGAGTTGTTTCTCCTCCTGAATTGTAGCCTATGACTTCCCTACTAAACCCCATAATCATGAGTATTTTCTGTGAGTTCTCTGTGGCCCTTATAATGAATTTATGGAACCCAGCAAAGTAAAGAGTGTCATGTGTGGGAGAGACAGCCAGTGTCAGAATTGGTAAAAAGGCTGCAGATAGGAGGTATGCCTGACCTCTGCCTCACAGGAATCAGCTTGGGCTAATGCTGATTCTCTCTCCCCAATGTGTAGTTAGAGGAGGTCAGATGCTGTTCACACACCATTTTTACAAACCACGATGCCAGCCTTGACCTCTTACCTGTACTTTAGTCTCCTCTTTGCCTAGTTAATGCTTCCTCATCCTGCAGCTTTTGCCTGAATATCACTTCCTCATGGAAGCCAATTCTGGCCCCTAAACAGACCAGGGACTCTATAAACACACCAGGGATCCCTTGTTATAGTTTTCATGTCTTTGAATTTCCCTTGTTAACCCTCAACAGAAGTCTACAATTGGATAATCATTTGAGTGATTATTTAATGCCTGTCCCCTCTAGTAGGAGCCCTGGTGACACAGTAGTTAAGCACTTGGCTGCTAACTGCAAAGTTGGTGGTTAGAATCCACTAGCTGCTCTGCAGGAGAAAAATGTGACAGTCTGCTTCCATAAATATTACAGCTTTGGAAACCCTATGTCAGTCACTATGAGTCAGATTGACTTGACAGAAGTGGGTTTGGTTTCTTGGGTTTTGGTCTCCTCTACTAGGCAGAGAGCTAAGTGCAGTCAAGGGCTTCGTTTGTTTTGCTCATCACTATATGGTACAGTCCACTACCCATCATCTGTCAACCTGTCATACTGTGATGGTTTACATGTTGCCACGATGCTGTAAACTATGGTACTGATATTTCAAATACCAGCAGGGTCACCAATCATGGACCTTTTCATTGGAATTTCCAGACTAAGACAGAGTAGGAAGAAAGACCTGGCAATGTGCTTTTGACAACAGGCCAGTGAAAACCCCATGGATCAGAAGAGAATATTGTTCATATAGTGTTAGAAGATGACCCCCATAGGTTGGAAGGTTCTCAGAATGCACAATGATCTCAACAATGGATTTGAGCACACCGATGATTATGAAATTGGTTGGTGCAGGACTGGGCTATGATTCCTTCTATCATACATGGGGTTGCTATAATTTGGTATTGAAGACAGTGGAGGTTCAGTGGTAGAAGTCTTGTTTTCCATTCAGGAAACCTAGGCTTGATTCCTGGCCAGTGCTCCCCATGCTCAAGTACCACCTGTCAGAGGAAATTTCCATGTTGCTATGATTCTGAACGGGAGCTCTGGTAGCCTAGTGCCTAAGGCACTTGACTGCTAACCAGAAGGCTGGCAGTTCAAACCCACCAGTCACTCCTCGGAAGGAAGATGGGGCAATCTACTTCCGTAGTGATACTGCCTCGGAAATCCAAGGAGGGGTCGTTATGGGTCGGGTCCGACTCGACAGCATATAACAACAACAACGATTCTGAACAGGTTTCAGTGGAGCTTCTAGATTAGAAAAACTAAGGAAGAAAGGCCTCGAGATGTTCTGAAATTCAGACAATGAAAATTGTGAGAGCACCGTGATCTGATCTTGTGCATGGGGTCACCATGAGTTAGGAATGTGCTCCACAGCAACTAACAGCAACAACATGGTACTTTCTTGGCACTCAGTAGGATTGCAACAATATCTGTTGAAAGAATGAGTAAATGAATACAAAATGAAGGACTACTGTTAGGTTACCATTGTGCCTATTTTCTACTGGCTCACAAACAACTGTCTTTTTAATTCTGTGCATGCATTTTATATCTAGGCTCTTGATCTCAATAGGAAGAAAAAGAATGAGGATATGAAGACAACTGTGTATGACTGTTTAAAGCACAGATCCAAGTTCCTCATTGCACTTGGATAAGGTCATCTTACAAACTTCAAATGCACTTTGAACATGGGTGTTCAGCTGAGACAGCTGGGTTGAAAGGCGCATGCGTTCTGTCTTGTGCAAAGCCATCTTACAGCACACGAGTGCTGCCTGCTGCCTGCGTGCTGACAGTCTCTGAGGAGGAGGTGATGCTAATGACCCTGTTGCTCAAGCACTTACATTTGCAAAACGCAATCTCCCTAAGAAGGCAGCACAGCCTCAAAACTGAAGGTTCGCTGCATTCAGTAGGAGTGCTGGGAGAGCTCTTTGTTTCTCTCTGGCATGCGGATGCACAGTCTTTGATGGTAGGATTTTGGCTCATTAATAACTAATTTACATTTCCCAGACAGCAAATTGTGATCTGACACAAATGTATAAAAGAACTCCAAATGGCAAAACTCTCTTATACAATGAGTCCTTTGTGGCTTATTATAATTTTTTTTTAAACTTAAGGAGTTTGTGATTAAAATTTTAATGCAATCATTGAATTCTCCTGGGCTACTTAAAAATAAAACACCATCTTATTTCCTTCCTCTCAGAGATCACGACAACTGGCTGTTCCTAGGCGGATGCTAGAAGTGCTACAATTGCTTTTCATCTGCTGTGAGACTTACATAAAATGGTATGTCTCAGTGATGCTTTGGGGAGGAATTGGCAATGTAGCTGAGGGAGGTGTAAATGGTTAATATGCTCTGCTGCTAACTGAAAGGTTAGAAGTTCGAGTATATGCAGAAGCACCTGGAAAGAAAGGTCCAGTGCACTACCCTATGGAGCATGGTCTACATACATGGGGTCTCCATGAATCGGAGTCAATTTGATGGCAATTGGTATAGCTAAGTGCAGTGGGGCTGGGCTCTACAGCTTGTAGATGTCACTTTGTAAGTTGCAGGAATTGCAGTTTTTGCAGGATCATCTCACTAATCCCTAAGAGTTTCCAGTGATGTTCCTCATGGCTCCAGGTGCCTACAAGCCTGAATAAGTTATTTTGGAAACAGATGGGCTGATCAAAGCTGGTGATGAACTTTTTGTATCAACTAAAACAACAACAACAAAAAAAAAAACCTCACTGCTATGGAGTTGGATCCAACTCATAGTAATCCCTCATTGGTTTTTTGAGCCAGTATCAATACAGAAGTAGATTGCTCAATTTGCCTTCCAAGGAGTGGCTGGTGAGTTTGAACCACCAGCCTTCTGGTTAGCAGTCAAGTACCTTAGGCACTATGCTACCAGATCAACTAGGCCTGGCTATAGTGATTGGTTGTATGGTTAAACACTAGAATAAATGCGGCTGTGAACAGCTACAAACATCCATTAATAATCAGAACATGGAATGTACAAAGTAAGAATCTAGGAAAATTGGAAGTTGTCAGAAATGAAATGGAACATATAAAGATTGATATCCCAGTCATTAGTGAGCTGAAATGGACTGTTTTTTGCCATTTTGAATCAGACAATCATATGATCTACTATGCTGGGAATGACAATTTGAAGAGGAATGGTGTAGCATTCATCATCACAAAGTATGTTTCAAGATCTGTCCTGAAGTACAATGCTGTCAGTGACAGGATAATATCCATACACCTATAAGGAAGATCAGTTAATATGATGATTATTCAAATTTACCCACCAACCACCAAAGCCAAAGGTGAAGAAATTGAAGATTTTTATCAACCACTGCAGTCTGAAATTGACTGAACATACAATCAAGATGTGTTAATTATCACTGGCAACCGCAATGCAAAAGTTGGAAACAAAGAAGAATCACGGGTAGTTGGAAAACTTGGCCTTGGTGACAGAAATAATGCTGGAGATCACACGATAGAATTTTGTAACAACTTATTCACAACAACTTATTCATTGCAAATACCTTTTTTCAACAACACAAATGGTATCTAAACACATGGACTTCACCAGATGGAGCACACAGGAATCAGATTAACTACATCTGTGGCAAGAGGTGATGGAAGAGCTCAATATCTTTAGCCAAAATGAGGCAAGGAGGTGGCTGTAGAAGAGACCATCAACTGCTCATATGCAAGTTCAACTTGAAGTTGAAGACAATTAAAACAAGTCCACGAGAGCCAAAATATGATCTTGAATATTTCCCTCCTGAATTTAGAGACCATCTAAAGAATAGATTTGATGCATTGAACACCAATGACTGAAAACCAGAAAAATTGTGGGATGACATCAAGAATATCATCCACAAAGAAAGCAAGAGGTAATTAAAAAGATGAGAAAGGAAGAAAAGACCAAAATGAATGTCAGAAGAGACTCTGAAACTTGCCCTCGAGCAGAAAGTAGCCAAAGCAAATGGAAGAAATGACAAGATAAAAGATCTGAACAGAAGACTTCAAAGACAGCTTGAGTGGACAAAGCCAAATACTATAATGAAATGTGCAATGACCTAGAGTTAGAAAACCAAAGGGGAAGAACAGGCTTGGCGTTTCTCAAGCTGAAAGAACTGAGGAACAAATTTAAGCCTCGAGTTGCAATATTGAAAGATTCTATGGACAAAATATTGAAGATGCAGTACGTATAAAAAGAAGATGGAAGAAATACACAGACTCACTATACCAAAAAGACCTGGTCAATCTTCATCCATTTCAGGAGGTGGCATATGATCAAAAACCAATGGTGTGGAAGGAAGAAGTCGAAGTTGCACTGAAGGAATTGGTGAAGAACAAGGCTCCAGGAATTGATGGAATACCCATTGAGAAGTTTCAACAAATGGATGCCCCACTGGAGGCACTCATTTGGTTATGATAAGAGATTTAGAAGACATCTACTTGGCCAGCTGACTGGAAGATATCCATATTTGTACCCATTCCAAAGAAAGATGATCTCACAAAATGTGGAAATTATCAAACAATATCATTAATATCACATGCAAGTAAAATCTTGTTTGAGATAATTAAAAAATGTTGCAGCAATATATTGACAGAGAACTTGCAGAAATGAAAGCTGGTTTCAGGAGAGGATGTGGAATGAGGGATATCATTGCTGATGTCAGATGGATCTTGGCTCAAAGCAAAAAATACCAGAAGGATGTTTATTTGTGATTTATTGACTATGAAAAAACATTTGATTGTGTGGATCATAAAAAATTATGGATAACATTGAGAAGAATGGAAATTACAGAATACTTAATTGCACTCATGAAGAACCTGTACACAGACCAGGAGGCTGTCATTTGAACAGAACAAGGGGACACTGCATGGTTTAAAATCAAGAAGGGAGTGTGTCAGGGTTGTATACTTTCACCATACTTGTTCAATCTGTATGCTGAGCAGATAATCCAAAAGCTGGACTATATGAAGAAGAATGTGGCATCAGGATTGGAGAAAGAATTATTAACAACAAGTGATATGCTGGCGACACAACTTTGCTTGCTGAAAGTGAGGATGACTTGAAGCACTTACTAATGAAGACTGAAGAATACAGTCTATGGTATGAATTACATCTCAATATAAAGAAAACAAAAATCTTCACAACGGACCTATAAGCAGCATCACGATAAATGGAGAGAAGATTGAAGTTGTTGAAGGCTTCAAATTGCTTCATTCTACAATTGACGCCAATGGAAGCAGCAGTCAGGACATCAGACAACATATAGCACTGGGCAAATAGGCTTCAAAGGACCTCTTTCAAGTGCTGAAGAGCAAAGATGTCTCCTTGAGGACTAAGGTGTGCCTGACCCAAGCCATGGTATTTTCAATCACCTCATATGCATCTAAAACTATGTGAGAGTTGGACAACGAATAAAGAAGACCAAAGAAGAGTTGATGCTTTTGAGTTGTGCTGGCGAAGAATGCTGAAAGTACCATGGACTGCTAAAAGATCTAACAAATCTGTCCTGGAGGAAGTGCAGCTGGAATGCTCCTTGGAAACAAGAATGGCCAGACTTTATCTTACCTACTTTGGTTATGTTGTCAGAAGTGACCATTCCTTGGAGGCAGAGGGTTGATAAAAGAAAGGAAGTCTCTCAACAAGATGGATTGACACAGTGGTTGTGGTGATGGGCTCAAGTATAGCAAGGATTCTGGAGCTGGTGCAGGACCAGAGTCTTTGGTTCTGCTGTGCACAGAGTTGCTATGAGTCAGAGGTGACTCGATGGTGCCTAACAACAACAACAATCCCACAATCATGTGAGCCAATTCCTTTAATAAATCTCTCTTTTCATGATGAAACCCTAGAGACCATAGCCCCTACTTAGATTTTAGGCCTAGAATTGAACTCACTCCCATGGCTTCCAGTCAAACAATAGACAGGCATATATGGTGAACATTTACACCAGGTAGATACACTCCTTAGAATGATCAATCACAGCAGAACAGAAGGGCTATATTTGGACAGGGAGATGGCTCGCAGGCAGGAAAACATAGGAAAGAAAGACACAGGGAAGAGGTAACCACAGGGAGGAAGTAAGAGGAGAGTTGTTAGATTGTGGGGGGTGCAGTCAATGTCATGAAACAAAATGTGTATGAACTGCTTCTGGAAAATGAATCTTCTCTGTGAACTTTCACCCAAACTACAATAAACATTAAAAAAATAAAATAACTTACAGGAAAGAAACCAACCAAACATTTTGCCTTAGGCATTGTGTCTTTTGAAGAATTATGTATGTGCAGTCGATTCTCAGAAATAGAAACTTCAAAGATCAGGATAGAGCTATGTTTTAGGGTAAATATAATTGTTCTTTGTCAGATGGATCTTGGCTGAAAGCAAAAACTACCAGAAAGATGTTTACTTGTGTTTTATTGACTACACAAAAGCATTCGATTGTGTGGATCATAACAAATTATTGGTAACATTGAGAAGAATGGGAATTCCAGAACACTTAATTGTATTCATGAGGAACCTGTACATAGATGAGGAGGCTCTCATTTGAACAGAATAAGGGGACACTGTGTGGTTTAAAAGCAAGAGGATAGTGCATCAGGGTTGTATCCTTTCACCATACTCATTCAATCTGTATGCTGAGCAAATAATCCGAGAGGCTGGACTGTATGAAGAAAAATGTGGTATCAGGATTGGAGGAAGAATCATTAACAACCTGAGATATCACAACTCTGCTCGCTAAAAGCGAGGATGACTGTAAGCACCTACTGATGAAGGCTGAAGAATGAATACAGTCTGCAGTATGGATTACATCTCAATATAAAGAAAACAAAAATCCTCACAACTGGACCAATGAGCAGCATCACAATAAATGGAGAAAAGATTGAGGTTGTCAAAGAATTCACATTACTTGGTTCTACAATCGATGCCAACGGAAGGAGCAGTCAGGACATTAGACGACGTGTAGCATTGGGAAAGTCAACTGCGAAGGAACTGTTTCAAGTGCTGAGGAGCAAGGATATCTCCTTCAGGACTAAGGTGTGCCTGACACAAGCCATGATATTTCCAATCGCCTCATATGCATGTGAGAGCTGGACAATGAATAAGGAAGACTGAAGAAGAGTTGATGCTTTTGATTTGTGGTGCTGGTGAAGAATGCTGAAAGTACCATCGACTGCTAAAAGAACTAACAGATCTGTCCTAGAGGAAGTGCAGCCAGAATGCTCCTTGGAAGCAAGAATGGCCAGACTTCGTCTCACCTATTTTGGTCATGTTGTAAGGAGGGACCATTCCCTGGAGAAGGATGTCATGCTTGGTAGGGTGGAGGGTCGACGAAAGAGGGGGAGGCCTTCAACGAGATGGATTGATACGGTGGCTGCAATGATGAGCTCAAGTATAGCAGGGATTGTGGGGCTGGCGCGGGATGGGGCAGTGTTTTGTTCTGCTGTGCATGGGGTCGCTATGAGTCGGAAATGACTCGACGGCACTTAACAACAACAACAACAACATAAAGAAAACAAAAATTCTCACAACTGGATCTATGAGCAGCATCACAATAAATGGAGAAAAGATTGATTTTGTCAAAGACTTCATATTACTTGGTTCTACAATCAACACCAATGTTAGCAGTAGTCAAGTTATCAGACAATGTATAGAACTCATTGGGCAAATCTGTTGCTAAAGACCTGTTTCAAGTGTTGAAGAGAAAAGATATCTCCTTGAAGACTAAGATGCACTTGACACAAGCCATGGTGTTATTTTCAATCACCTCATATGTATGTGAAAGCTGGACAATGAATAAGGAAGATCGAAGAAGAGTTGATGCTTTTGAGTTGGGTGTTGGCAAAGAATGCTGAAAGTACCACAGACTGCTAAAAGAACTAACAAACCTGTCCTGAAAGAGGTGTAGCCGCAATGCTCCTTAGAAGCAAGAATGTCCAGACTTTGTCTCACCTACTTTGGTCATGGTGTCAGAAGGGATCATTCCTTGGAGAGGGATATCATGCTTGGTAAAGTGGAGGGTCGACGAAAGAGTTGAAGGCCCTCAACAGGACGGATTGACACAATGGCTACAACAATGGGCTCGCATGTAGTAAGGATTGTGGGGCTGGCACAGGACCAGGCAGTGTTTTGTTCTGCTGTACATAGGCTCTATGAGTTGGAGATGACTTGACTGCAGCTAACAACAACATACTTGTTCTTGAGGACAATGCTTATGAAATCCTTTCTGAACACAAACTGCTTTATCAGTATAGCTCTGACCCTTCTCCATGGCAATGTGGATGAGATGGGGTACAAGAATCTTTCTCATCTTCAGAACATTTTGACTCCCTACTTGAAATGTTACCCTGATTTGCAAACCATATATATTAAACTTTAATCAATTTCTATAAAGAAATAAATAAACAAACCTATCTCTCTTTTCCTTTTTATGTATATCTTATTGGTTCCATTCCTCAGGAGACCCCTAAGATAGCTACTAAGATAAGGAATTTCATACATCAGTTTTCACTTCTGTGTGCATCTTAGAAGGACATATGTCTCATGGACATATGGTAGTTTTTCTGTGCTGCACCTCATGCTAATTGTTGGAAGGCAAATCTAGGTGCTTTTGGTAACCCTCAGAATTCCCATGTATCCATTTGTCTTTACAAAGTGCTTTGCCATCCTGTGAGCTGGCAGCTCTTGGCTCAATAGAGAGGCAGGGCAGGGCTTCCCTATTCATGTTAGAAGGGAGGAAATGCCATGTGCATCTAGTTGCCTGGACACATCTTCCCTTGACTACAAAGTGACATGTGTACCTCTGGGAGAAGAGATGATGGGCCTGAAAAGTGGACCAGAGAACAGGCCCAGGGGCCAGCCCACATGATAGGGCCAGAGGAACAAGATATTGGCCAATCACACCACTTCTGGCACAGAGCTTCATTCTAATGAGTTACTCTCTGCTTGGAGAAATACTTTAGAGCTTGTCCTATGGAATGGAAACCTAGCCAGAATGAAAAGATTTTTAAACAGGCACCACTTGAGGTCAGATTTGAAATGGTCACACAGCAGGAGCCAAATTGACTACATGCAGAGAAGCAACAAGCCACCCCAGTTCCCTATATTATTTTAATAACAGAAAGAATGTGTTAGGAATTCCAGGCAAAGCTCTGGACACATTCCCAGATTCTAACTCATAGTTCATGCTGTTTTAGATAAGCCTCCTATAAAGAGGCTGCTTTTCTCTCCAATCCTCTCTACCAGTGCAGGAGTCTGGGTTTCCCCTCTCATCCTTGGTTGTAGGAAGCAGGAAACGTGGGACCCTACTCTGAACAAGGGGGCTCAGTGGAAAGTTGTTAATTAAAGAAACTGTGGTGCTCTTTGGGGTGGCCTTTGGGTGGTGCAAGGTCTCTGGGCAAAAATGGTTTTACATGCATCTACCAACCTCAGAGTTGGCAGTTTGGACCCATCCAGGTGAGCTGCAAGGAGCAGTTATACACTGTGACACATGGGGTTGCCATGAGTTGAAATTTACTTGATGGCAATGGCAAATTTTTTTTTTTTTTTTTTTTTTTTAAGGTGGTACAGATGGTTACTGTGTTCAGCTGCTAACCCAAAGGTTGGTAGTTCAAGTCTACCCAGGGGCATCTTGGAAGAAAGGCCTGCCAATCTGCTTCTGACAAATCAGCCATTGAAAATTCTGTGGGGCACAGTTCTACTCTGACACAGTTGGGGTTGACTCTACAGCAATTTTTTTTTTCAGTTCAAATAACAAGGCTTCTTCTAGGAGGAAGGGGGGGTCCTGGTGGCACAATGGTTAAGTTCTCAGCTGCTATCCAAAAGGTCAGTGGTTTGAACCCACCGGCATCTCCATAGGACAAAGACCTGGCAATCTGTTCCTGTAAAGATTACAGCTTTGGATATCCTATGGAGAAGTTCTACTGTGTCACATAGGATCACTGTGAACAAGAATCAACTCAGAGACACACAACAACAGCAACATGCTAGGAAGTGGACATGACACCCTTTTTCTCTGGTTCACACATTGGGGCATTGAGAACAGAGAGGATTGAGTTTGGTGGTTGTCCCTGCTGGAGCTTCTGTGATAGGCCCTAAAGCCACAGGCTGTGTGTCTTTGAGTGATAGTTATAAAGCGGACATCGCTGTGTGTGAAGCCCACCTGCTTGACAGAGTTGGCAGGATGAATGTGAAAGCCAGAAGGGTGATAATTAGGGCCTTTCTCAGCACCTGGAACACTGCTGACATTTAAAAAAGAACGTTGCTGTCATGTTTGTTAATTTCACCCTCTTGGGCCCTCATGGCTCATCTAACACTCAACTCCTTTTCTAGGTCCCAGAGACCAGACTGGATTTTCTCGGGAGGGAGTTGATTCTGTTTCTAGCGCTACCAAACCAAACCAAACCAAACCCACTCTCATTGAGCCAATTCCGACTTGTAGAGTCCCTATAGGACAGAGTAGAGCTGCCCCCATGGAGTTTCCAAGGCTATAAATCTTTAAATAAGCAGATTGGCTCATAAGGAGCTTTGGTGGTGCAGTGCCTAAAGCATTTGAATGCTAACCCGATGGTTGGTGGTTCAAATACACCAGCTGCTTTGTGGAAGGAAAATGGGGCAATCTACTTTTGTAAAGATTTACTGCCTCTCAAACCGAGCGGGGATCACTGTGAGTTGGAATTGACTTGATGGTAGTTAGTTTATTGAGTTGAGACTGCCTCATCCTTCTCCTGCAGAGTGTCTGGTGGGTTCAAACCACTGACTTTTTGGTTACCAAAAACCAAACCAAACCAAACACATTGCGGTCGAGTCAGATCTGACTTATAGTGATCCCTCCTTGGGTTTCCGAGGTGGTATCACTAGGGAAGTAGATTGCCCAATCCTCCTTCCAAGGAGGAGCTGGTGGGTTTGAACTGCCAGTCTTCTTGATAGCAGTCAATCTTCAACCACTGCACCACCAGAGCTCCTTTTCCAGCCCTCTAAACTCACCACTGTCAAGTTGATCCTGATTCATAGGAACCCCTCTTTGGGTTTCTGAGACGGTATCTCTACAGAAGTGGAAGTAGATTGCCCAGTCTTCTTCCGATTTCCAACCAAAGAGGGACCCAAAAAGGAAAACCTCATTGCTATAAACAGGCCAGATTCTCCTGGTAGTATTGTACTCATTCTTGTCAATCCATGGGTTGTCTTTGGAGTCAGTTCAGGTTTAGATCTCAGCTCTCTTAGCAGCTAATGAGCTTTGGATTTGGTATTTAATCTTCCTGTGAAATAGTATCCTCTTCTGTAGAAAGCAGATGATAATAGTTAAGAGGATTAAACACAAAGCTCTTTGCACAGGGTCTGGCACATAGCAAGTGCTCAAAAGGAGTTATTGGTGTTATTATGAGGCTTAAGGTAGTGTCAGGAATAAGAAGCCTCTAACTGGTTGCCATCCAGTCAATTCCAACTCATTGCAATCCAGATGACAGTAGAACTGTGTTCATAGTTTCTTGACAGTAATCTTTACTGAAACCGATTGCCAGGCCTTTCTTCTGAGGTGCTGTCGTGTGTCTTCAAACTGCTAATATTGTAGTTAGCAGCCAAGGGCATTAACCATTTGGGCCACTTAGGGACAAACCTCAAACTTGTAGAAACAATGAAACAGCAACGAACACCCCTGAGCTGCTCTGCTTATTCCACTTCCAGAGAGATGGCACTATTGTTCTCGCATCAAGCTTGGAATCCATGTTAGGTTCAAGGAGAGTGCCTGGTGGTGGTGCAAATGGTTAAGCACTTGGCTGCTAACCTAAAGACTGGAGGTTTGAGTCCACCCTGAGGTGTGTCAGAAGACAGTTCTGGTGATTCAATTCTGAAAGATCACAGCCATCAAAAACATTATGAAGCATAATTCTATTCTAACACACGTTGGTTGCTTTGCCTTTTTTTTTTTTTTGAGTTAAGTTCAGATAGCAACAGGAAGTGGCTCTTTCTGCCGAAGGTGTTTATAGCAAATCCCGAGACTCTAGCTCTCACTGGGGGAACCCAGTCTCCTGATAAAACTGGGATCTGGAGTATAAACTCCTAGAAAGCAAGGGCCTCATCAGTGTTTTGTTCATGACATGACCCCAAGCAGTGCATGGCAGGCTATAGGCACTTGGTTAATATTTGTGAAGGAAGAAATGATGAAGGGACAGAGAGCTGAGGGCCAGGGCCTGTTCCTGGGTCAGTTGCAGCTGGCATTCTGTGGAGCATGTCGGAGGAAGCAGAGCATGTTATCAGCTTTGGTTCTTAGAGACTTGACTTTGGGCAATGGCACTGAGACAGGCTCAGATCTCTCTGAAATTATTAGTAGAAGAAGATCCTAGAGGAGAGACTTCCCAGGATATAGAAAAACAAGAATGTGGTCCAGAACAGAGCCTAGTCTTAGCTACACTGGTTAAAGGTTATTTTCATTATTATCAGTAGTTTCTTAAGAAGAGAAAATGTAAGATCAGATTCCATTGTTCATAAGATATGTAATCAAATAACTCATAATTCTTATCATAGAGCATGGGCCCAGACATTCTCAGCGAGTCTTATTGTCAGTTTCATAAGGGCTCAGTTACAAACTCCCTCTAGGTGCTGACTATTAGAACCAAGATTCTAATGTCCAGAGTGGCCCAAACCAGATGAGTTCTATCCTTTTCACAAATGCAATCTTGTTTGGGTGTGATGTGTATTGTCTGGTATAAGACATTTGTCTGCACTCAGTAGTAATACCATGGCTATACATTTGGTGTTGTAAAAGCATATCTACACTTCTAATTTTATTTTATCTTTATGTTATTCATGAAAGGTTGGCAGGACAGGTAGGGTAACTAGTAATGTCCTGATCTTATAGTTGAGAAGAGATTGATTCAGAGCTTACCTGGAACAAGAACTCAGATTCCCCAAATGCAGGGTTCTTTGTCTGCATCTTACCAAATCATGGTTTTAAATTCCAGACTGAAGACCTTGTACTCTATAATGTCATGGGACATGCATCTGTCAGAATCTCTGGGTGATGTAAATGGTTAACATGCTTTGCTGCTGAACCCAGATTGGAGGTTCAAGTCTACTCAGAGGCACCTTGGAAGAAAGACTTGGCAATCTACTTCCAAAAAATTAGCCATTAAAAACCCTATGGAGCACACACAATTCTACTCGGATACACATGGGGTTTCCATGAGATGGAATTGACAGCACTCTGTCTCATAGACAGGAAGCCTGGCCTATTGGGATGATTGCTGTTGTAAGGAAGGATCCAGGAGGGGACTCATGCAATGACTGGTGAAAATTGAAATGAGAGGGGAAGGGAAGAATTTTCAAATCGTCCTAGTGTACCAGACTTTTGCTCTACCAGCTATCTCAGCTTCTGGAAGAACTTAGACTATGGGAGCAGATTTTGGAATGGTGTCTGAAAGTAGCAAGAACAGCTGCTGCTCTTGTCCTGTCTTCACAGCCAGATCACAGGCTTTGGACCGTGATGATGGCCAAGGCCTTGGGAGATGACTGCAGCCTTTGTCTTTGACTGTCATCAAATGACTAAATGTCCTGACTGAAGGATGCCTTGCCATCTGGGCCACTTGGTCTGTCTTGGATGTCTTGCCATCTTAGAATCAAGACAAAGCCAGTGGTAAGGGCTTCTCCCAGCAGCTCTGGCTGGTGTCTTGGGTTGGCTAGAGGTTAAGGATGCTGAGGGTTAAGGTCAGGTCTGTGGTGTCCAGCATTCTTATTTATGGTTTAAGCCTACATTCCAGCACTCATCTGTCAGTTTGTCATTCTGTAGTGGCATGTGTGTTTCTGTGATGCAAAAGGCTATGCCACCAGTAAATACAAAGCTGGTTACCCATGGTGGATATGTTTCAGCAACAGCTTTCAGACTAAGACAGAGTAGGAAGAAAAGCCTGGCAATCTATTTCTGAAAATTATCCAAGAAAAACCCTATAGATGACAACATAATATCGCCCAATATAGTGTTGGAAGATGACCCCCCTAGGATGGAAGGCATTAAAAATACACAGTGGCCACAACAATGGAGAAAAGATTGAAGTTGTCCAAGACTTCACATTTCTTGGTTCTACAATTGAGGCCAAGGGAAGCAGCAGTCAGGACATCAGATGATGTATAGCACTGGGCAAATTATCTACAAAGGACCTCTTTCAAGTGCTGAAAAGCAAAGATGTTTCCTTGAGGACTAGGTTGAGCCTGACACAAGCCATGGTATTTTCAATCACCTCATATGCATGTGAGAGCTGGACAATGAATAAGGAAGACTGATGAAAAGTTGATACTTTTGAGTTGTGGTGCTAGCGAAGAATGCTGGAAGTATCACGGACTGCTAAAAGATCTAACAAATCTGTCCTGGAGGAAGTGCAGCTGGAATGCTCCTTGGAAGTGAGAATGGCCAAATTTTGTCCCACCTATTCTGGTCATGTTTTCAGGAGGGGCCGTTCCCTGGAGAAGGATGTCATGCTTGGTAAGTGGAGGGTCAACGAAAGAGGGGAAGTCCTTCAATGAGATGGATTGACACAGTGGTTGTGGCAATGGGTTCAAGTATAAAAAGGATTATGGAGCTGGCGTGGGACAGGTCCATGTTTCGTTCTGCTGTGCATAGAATCACTATGAGTCAGAAATGACTTGACGGTGCCTAACAACAACCCAACAGTGGACTCAGGTATACCAATGACCATGAAGATAGTGCAGGACTGGGCAGCATTTACTTCTGCTCTGCACAGGGTCTCCATGAGTCAGAGCTGACTGGATGGCAACCACCAATAAGAAGAAATCTGAATTGGATGGAGCTGAGAAAGGACTTCTTGAATGAGCTCTTTGTGAATATGGGGGGCGGTAGAGATGGGGAAGGGAATGGGAAGATGGCTGAGGGGGTGAGGTGCAATGGAGGGCGGGGTAGTCCAGAATTTTTGCTCACAGTTGTTTATTTATTTTGTACATCTTACTATTAGTAGTATGTACTACATACAATGTTGCAGCACATAATTTGCTGATGTCATTCTTAGATGTTCACTTGTAAATGTTCATTGTTATGATTTATTTTTCAAATACTGCTGTATAGCAGTCTATGAAAACTGAAAATAAAGGGGTGGTGGTGGTGGTGGTATTTGATTTACATCAGAACTGATTTACAACCAAGTCATTGGAATGGAACCATGTGGTAAATTGGGACTATTTGTATTGATAGTTTCCAACTTTTGCATTCCAATCACTAGTAATTATCAATGCATCTTGATCACATGTTTGATCACTTTCAGATTTCAGATGTTGGTAAAAGTCTTCAATTTCATCCTTGGCATTACTGGTTGATGTAAATTTGAATAATAGTCATTAACTGGTCTTCCTTGTAGGCATATGGATATTATCCTAATACTGACAGTGTTGTACTTCAGGATAGATCTTGAAATGTTCTTTTTGATGATGAACATGATGCCAGAAAAGCTGTACATCAAGGTTGTTTCCTTTCACCATATTTATCCTGTCTGTATGCTGTAAAAATAATCCAAGGAGCTGGACTGAAGGAGCTATATGAAGAAGAATGCAGCATCAGGATTGGAGGCAGACTCATTAACAATCTGCAATATGCAGATGACACAATTTTGCTTATTGAAAATGAAGAGGACTTGAAGCACTTACTAATGAAGATCAATTCAGTATGTATGGATTACACCTCAACATAAGGAAAACAGAAATCCTCACAGAAATCATCCTTATTATGATAAACAGAAAATATTGAAGTTGTCAAGGATTTCATTTCACTTGGATCCAAAATCAATGCCCATGGAAGCAGCAGTCAAGAAATCAAATGATGTATCTCATTGGGTATATCTGCTTCAAAAGACCTCTTTAATGGAATGACAATACCAAGAATGTATGTAGTCATTAAAACAATCAACCACACAAGATCAAAAGGACAGCTTTTGCTTAGGAATAAAACTAAGAAGGCAGGGAAGAAGGATGAAGGGAAATGTTAAACATAGGGAGGAAGTGGGACAAGTGCTGTTACATTGTGGGGATAACAGTGAATGTCACAGAACAAAATGTGTATGAATTGTTGAATGGAAAATCAATTTCCTCTGTAAGCTTTCACCCAAATCACAATTAAGAAAATACAGAGTGTTCAAAAGCAAAGATGTGACTTTCAGGACTAAAGTGCACCTGACCCAAGCCGTAATATTTTCAATAGCCTCATATGCATGAAAGCTGCACAGTGAATTAGGAGACCAAAGAATAATTGATGCCTTTGCATTATGGTATTGACAAAGAATATTGAATATACCATGGATTGCCAGAAAAATGAACACATCTGTCTTGGAAGAAGCACTTCCAGAATGCTTTTTAGAAGTGAGGATGGTGAGACTTCATCTCATGTAGTTTGGCCATGATATCAGGAAGGTCCAGCCCCTGGAGAAAGATGTCATTCTTGGTAAAGTAAAAGGTCAGCAAAAAAGAGGAAGATCTTCACAAGATGGATTGACACAGTGGCTGCAACAATGGGTTAAAACATGGCAATGATTGTAAGGATGGCACAGGACTGGGCAGTATTTCATTTTGTTGAAAGAGGGGGTATTATGAGTTGGAACTGACTCTATGGCACCTAGTAACAACAACAATGATGCTGAACAGGTTTTTTAGTGGAAGTTTCAGACTAAGACAGACCAGGAAGATGGACCTGGTGATCTATTTCCCAATATAAGCTAATGAAAATGCTATGGTTCCCAACAGTCCAATCAACAGCCCATCACATGGATGGTGCAGGATGGAGCAGCATTTCACTGTTGTTCATGAGTCTCCATGAATGGAGGGTCAATTTCTCAGCAGCTAACAACAACGTCATATATCCTTGTACTCTATTTCCTCCTCTCAACCCAAGGCCGTACCCTTAATTCCCCATCATTTCTTGTCTGAGTTACTGCAATACCTTCCATTTAATAATTTTAAGCAGTCACCAGAGTGAATTACTTGGTGGCAGGCATCTGTTGAAAAGCCTTCAATGGCTCCTTTTTTTCCTTCAAGGTGAAGTTCAGTTTCCTGATCTGGGAAAAGAAGTTCCCCATGAGCTTTGTTTTTCTGCTCTCTAACGTCATCCCTCACCACTTCTGTGCTCATACCTTTAGCCGTTCTGCAGCAGCTCCATGCTGTCCCTGACTTTCTTCTCGGATGAACAGTTCTCTCTGCCTGAAGTGTTTTCCCAGTCCCTATGCACCTAGCTAACTCCTAACTACTAGAGATTCAGCTCAAGTGTCACCTCTACTTGAACTTTTCAGGATGTGTTAGCTTCTTTCTTTCTGTACCACCAGCATTTCATCTTTTGATGCACTTATGATCATTGATTTTTCTGATCTTCCTCCTAGCAAACCAAACCCACTGCCTTTGAGTCAGTTACAACTTATAGAGACCCCTATAGCATGTCCAATGCTATAAATCTTTATGGAAGCAGACTGCCTCATCTTTCCTCTGCAGAGTGGCTGGTGGGTTTGAACCACTGACCTTTCAGTTAGCAGGCAAAAATCTTAACCACTACACCACCAGAGCTCCTTATGGTCTGCTTTGTAGAGAGCAAAGAAACCTCAAGTAAACTGGTAGCCATCAAGCTGATTCTGACTCATGGCTACTCCATGTGTATCAGACTAGAACTTCACTTCAGAGTTTTCAGTGGCTGTGATCTTTAGGAAGTATATCACTAAGGCTTTTTTTTTTTTTTTTCCCCTGTGGCACCTCTTAGTGAATTAAAACTGCCAACTTTTTGGTTAGTAGTTGAGTGCTTAACTGTTAATGCCACCCAGGGCCAGCTCTAGAAGTTAGGGACTATTAAATGTTGAGCTCGGTAACGTCAAACCCTACCTAGCACAATGCCAAACATTCATAGACATTAAGTATATACTTATGGAATGAATGATTGAAGAGTATGTCTCAAGTGACTAATACAGAGCCTTGGGTATGGGAGGAGCTCAATAAATGCTAATTTCTTTTTCCCAGATTTTGCCACTAAATAGCTAGTCAACTTGTGAAAGGCCTATTACCTTTCTGGGTCTTAGTTTTTCATCTGAAATGAAATTCATAAGTAATGTAACATACATATAATTTTAAAAGTTAACATAATACAAATATATAATAATAAGAAATAAATGGAGAGTAATTTATAGTGTATCCAATACTTAAACACAAGTACCCCAAAGGTTATAATGAAGTGATCAGATGCTTGCATTTGCTTATGATGAATAAATGTAGTTTTCAGAGCAAGGATACTGAATCATATTGACTTCTTTTCTTTGAATTCCTCATTTTACAATATGGGATGTGTTTTGGTTACTTTGTGCTGCTCTAACCGAAAATACCACAAATGGGATGATTTGAACAAGCAGGAGTTTATTCTTACAGTTTTTGGAGGCTAGAAGTCCAAGTTCAAAGTGCCAGTCTCTAGGGGTTGGGTAAAAGCCAACCTTGGGCTTCAGCTTTGCCTCCTGCTCCTAGCCCACTGAAGCTGGAGGCTTTTCTTCACTCAGGCAGCTGCTGGCTGCTGAGGCTGACAAACCCAAGGTCAACAAGTAAAATGGTAGTCCTGGTATTATCAAATCATACAGCAGCTATTGTTTCAAGTCTAGAGAAGTCCTGAGATTGGCAGGGCAATATGGCAGGCTGCTAAACAATGACTCAGCTACATGCAGGGTTCAAGCATGCTGTAAGCTGTAGACCATTCCCAAAACGTCTCCTTATATGTGGTAAACAGACTATATCCCTAAAGCAGCTACTCAGCTGCTTGTGGCAGATTACATCATGGAGTTGATTTCCAATCTCACCATGGGGAATAACTACCACCAGCTGCCTAGTCATTCAAAACCAGGCCCAGCCAAGTTGACATAAAATCTTAACTACCACAAGATGAATGAAACTACTGGTGTTTTCAAGTAGAGTCACTATGAATAATCAGCAGAAAATGCAGGCTGATCGAGGTGTTTTGCGTTGCTGACTCTAATGCTAGAGTGGCAAAGGTTTTGGTGACATGATTTTCCAAATGAATGTTCAAAATGATAGACAAATCTTGGTAAAACTCCAATCAAAATATCACAATTGTTTTTCAATTTTCAATGTGATTGCATTCCTGGAAAATTCAGAATAAACTAAACAACACACACAAAAATGTTGTGTTTGTATGTAAAATGGAGTTAGGCTCTAGGCTCAGTTAATTAAAACAGAGGAGTGTTAGAAAATCATGCAGAGTATAGCACAACTCTCTGTGATGTGGTGCACTCCCCCACTTTGCAGGATGTCCAGAATTTCTAGGCCTCACACATTAAATGGCAGGAGTGCCCACTCCATCAGTGAGACATAAAAAATATATGTACATAAATACTGATACAGAGTTCTCAAACATCATACAGGGGACTAGATGATGTGTTATGCATTGCATAGCTCTGAAATACCATTTGACTGAATGTCCCTTCATATGGGGAAAAAATACACTTACCTAAGTTATCTTAGGGAGCTCTGGTAGCATAGTGGCTAAGGCACTTGACTGCTAACCAGAAGGCTGGTGGTTCAAACCCACCAGCCACTCCTCAGAAGGAAGATGGAGCAATCTACTTCCGTAGTGATACTGCCTTGGAAACCCAACAAGGGGACTCTGTGAGTCAGGTCTGACTCCACGGCACATAACAACAACAAGTTATCTTAAGCTAATGATGGTAAAGTGATTTTTTTTCCCCCTATAATCAGAGATTTTTAGCATTAGGGGGAAGGTCACTGACTTTTGGTTAGGAAGGAATTAAATGTTAAATGGGCATAATAATGTAAGTAATTTATGATGTTGGGATTTGGGATTCTAGTCTCTGGAATGCTGTCTTTCATGTGTCATTTTTCTTAATCCTTACCCCTTATCCATTCTGACCAGAGTAATACTCTTCTTGCTTAAGAGATTTCCTTTCACATACTTTCATCATTACTAGAGAGTTGCTCTCATTTTATTGCATTCTTAATATTTGCCATTACAATATCACTGGACTCTAATTAAGCTAGGATTACTCAGTTATCATTCATTCCTTGGCCTCACCACTCTATCATGAATCTACTTCTGTTTTACTTCTTATCCCACTCAGCTGGGATTAATTTTTTCAAGTCTATCTCTGCTATTAGTGACAACTTCCTTACCAAATCTATTATTTTCTGTCTTAAAAGCAGAAGCCATGTGTTACTCATCTTATTATCTCCAAATCCTTCCCCAGTGATCAGCTACTAACAGTTGCTCAATAAACATTTGTTGAACGAATGAATGGATGGATGTAGCACATGATTTCCTTCAGCTGAAAATCTCATAAATACAAGATTAGAACTGTCGTAAAAAAAAAGAATGATCTAATTCATCATGTTTAATTACATGAAATCCCGCAATACCAAGTTTATTTTAAAGGGGCATAAGTCTTTCCTTCTCAATTGGCTCCCCTTTTCTATTGATGGAAGGAGTTCTAGTGGCACAGTGCCTAAAGCATTTGACTGCTAACTAGAAGGTTGGTGGTTCAAATCCACCAGCCACTCCACAAAAGAAAGACAGGGCAATCTACTTCCATAAAGATTTACTCTCTTAGAAACCCAGTGGGGTCACTATGAGTCAGAATTGACCTGATGACACTGGGTTTGGTTTAGTTTGGTTTTGATTAATTCTATTGATGGTACTATCATACTACCAGACACCCTGGCAAGAAATCCTAGAGTTGTCTTTGACTCTTTCTAGTGCATTATATCTCATATCAACCAGTCACCAAGTTGTGGCTTACAAAGTCTCTCAGATCTGCCCCATGCTGGCTGCTTCTAATAGTTCTGTCATTATACCATGCTTGAATTATAGCTAAAGGCTCTTATTAGGGTTCTTATTGCTAATCTTTCTCTTTCTAAGACTACATTCATCCTGTGGTCAATGTGACGCACAGGGAACTACCAGGGCTCCCTCTGCCTAGAACTTCAAGTTAAACCTCTCAGTTTTTCCAGATCTTCATATTTTACCATCCTCACCCCTGAAGTACTCGCTGTCCTGTCATCAAGCTCATTTCTTTCCCAACCACTCTATCACTTCTTGCTTTTGCTGGAAATATTCTATGCTTTCTTTCCATATATGCTGCTTCTATCTTCCTGCAATGTTTCGTTCCTCTTCCAATTCCTCTTTTCTTGAGATTCCAGCATATCTCGAATTCTCCCACCCTGGAATTCCTGTATCTTGTAGATTCTATTAAGTAATTTGACATCTAATTATTTGCTGCAAATCCTAACTTGCTTCATATACTCAGTCTTCTCTCTATAAGACCATATGCCACTTGGTAGAGATGGATGTCCATTTTATTTATAAACAACACCAAGCTCACTATAAGACTGGGCTATAACAGGTGCTCCACAAATAAAATGAAAAAAAAAATATTGGTAGAGATGAATATGAGTGTAATGTGGTTTCTTAGACTAAGGCTCAGCAAATTTTTTCTGTAAAGGGCCAGATAGTAAATATTTTCAGCTGTGGGCCATATGGTCTCTTTCACAACTAGTCAACTCTACCATTGCAGTGTGAAAGCAGCCACAGACAATATGTAAATGAATGAGGATGGCTGTGTTCCAATAAAACTTTATTTACAAAAATAGGCAGCAGATTGGATTTGGCTGGTGGGCTGCTTTGCTACCCCTGATTTAGAGCATGGCATTAATGAGGTCCGTATCAAGACACACTTTGGGGCTCTAATGACAAGCTTAGTTGGAATACTAGAATTTCTACCCCTGACCAATAGCCTTAAAAAAGAGTGCATTGTCACTTTGGGTCAACTGATCAAAGCAGAGGCCCAGAACTTATGGTCATGTAGGTTGTGTATTACGCAACACCAGGATTGCCACTAACACACAAAACCAAACCTAACTCACCACTGTTGAGTCTTTTCCAACTCATAGCAATCCTATAGGACAGAGTAGAACTTTCTCATAGGTTTTCCAAAGTTGTAACCATTATGAAAGCAAACTGCCACATCTTTCTCCCATGGAGCTGCTGGTGGATTCAAACCACCACCATTTTGGTTAGCAGCTGAGCACTTAACCATTCTGCCACCAGGATTCCCTGCCGCTAACATAGAACTCCTGAAAAGACCTCCCTAGGGCAGATGAATACTGGTGTCTTCCCATTGTAGGAAAGAGAATGGTCACTTCTGTGAGGACCTGCATGTGTCGGGCCTTTTTATATTGTATATTTTGTCATGAAATACAATTATCTTTCAAGGTATAGTGTTAATATTTTTATTTTTTCAGATGAATAGACTGAAGCACAGGGAAGTTAAATAATTTACCCAAGGTTACAGACAGGACATGGTTGATCCAGCATTCGTTTTCAGGACACCAACATTTGTTAATTCCACTTCACCATCATAGAATTATTATTCTAATAACTCCAGTGCCAGTGCATGAAACACCCAACAGAATGCAATGTTCCTGGCAAAGCAGACTGATGAGCAAGTCACTATTTATGGTCTTAAGTGAATTTCTGCTGTCCACTGTTATTATCATTGCAGTTCTTTCCTTATAATCATTGTTGTTGTTGTTATGTGCCGTCGAGTCGGACCCGACTCATAGCGACCCCTTTTTGGGTTTCCAAGGCAGTATCACTATGGAAGTAGATTGCCCCATCTTCCTTCTGGGGAGAGGCTGGTGGATTTGAACCGCCAGCCTTCTGGTTAGCAGTCAAGTGCCTTAGCCACTATGCTACCAGAGCTCCCTTATAATCATTAGAGCCCATCAATGAGTAGCACACTTGTATCTTCAAATCTCAGAGATCTGACTTTTGCAAGAATGACCCTTGGATGTACCAGTATTTTTACAGAGTAGTAATTATAGAACAAATTGTAGTCTTGTTTAAGCTATCAGGAAATGTGTTGTTGTTGTTGTTGTTGTTATTTGCCCTCAAGTCGGCCCCGACTCATAGCAACCCCTCCTTGGGTTTTCGAGGCAGTATCACTACGGAAGTAGGATTGCCCAACCTTCCTTCTGAGGAGTGGCTGGTGGGTTTGAACCGCCAGCCTTCTGGTTAGCAGTCAAGTGCCTTAGGCACTGTGCTTCCAGAGCTCCTAAGGAGTTAAATTAATGACTTTTCTCATTTTCTCTGTTGTAGTGTTCATCTCTGCTGTGTCAAACTAATATACACCTACTGGAAGTGCACATCTTTTCTGCACTTATAGTGACTTTCAGGTCAAAACCTGGACTGTTAAAGGAAGATGCTAAAAATGTCTTTATAAGTAATTCAAATTCCCTTTTATCCAGATTGTGTTATTAAGGCTGTATAGAAATAAGAGAAACAAAACATGTTCATTTTAGGATTTTAAACTTGATTTTCCTAAGACCAAATGTTATGATTCAGTTGTGTCTCTTGATAATATGTGTATTAGCCTTTGTTCCTGTAAATGTGACCTTGTTTGAAAATGGGGGTTTTCTTCTATGTTAATAAGATCATACCAGAGTATTTTGGGTTCTAAACCTAATCACTTCTGAGTTATAAAAAGAGAAGAATAGACACAGAGACACATACAGGGGATCATGTCATATGAAGACAGACACATACCAGATGTATCTTCAAGCCTACGAATGTCAAGGATTTCTGGCAAGCAGCTGCTAGAACCTGAGGAGCCCTGATGGCACAGTGGTTAAGCACTTGGCTGCTAACTGAAAGGTTGGTGGTTCAAAACTACCAGCTGCTACATGGCAAAAAGATGTGGCCATTTGATTCTGTAAAGATTTACAGCCTTAGAAACCCTATAGGACAAGGTCATTATGAGTTAGAATCTTCTCAATGGCAATATATTTGGTTTGGTTTTAGTACTCAAAAAAAAAAAACCAAAAAACCAAACTCACTGCCATCCAAATCATAGTGACCCCTCCTTGGGTTTACAAGTCTGTATTTCTACAGAAGTAGATTGCCCAATCTTCTTTCAGTTAAATGTCTTAAATACTACGCCACTAGAGCTCCCTGGTTTTGGTCCTACTAGCTGAAATAGACCAAGAAGGTTCTTTTCCTAGAAGCACATCCTGAACTTGGACTTCTAGCCTCCTGAACTTGAGAAAATAATTTCTGTTATTTAAAGCAACTCACCAGTCACTCCTTGGAAGGCAGGTTGGACAATCTACTTCTGTAGGGATACCGCCTCAGAAGCCCAAGGAGGGGTCACTATGAGTCGAATCCGACTCCCTAGCAGTGAGTTTGGTTTGGTTTGGTTACTAATCTCTCTCTCTCTCTGTATATATATATGTGTGTGTGTGTGTATATATGTAAATATATATATATATATATATACACATATATATGTATGTATATATGTGTGTGTGTGTGTGTGTGTATTTTAATACCAGCACCAGATAACAACCAAATAATTTTATCTGCTATTTAGTCTGCCTTCTTGCCAAGCCGGGGTATACATTCAGATACTCTTGCTTCTTTCCTCTCTCCTCTGCTTTTTTCCCTCTCTCTTTTCTCCCTCCCTTCTTCATTCTTTTCTTCCTTCCACACTTACTTCTTACATCCCTCCCTCCTTTCCTTTTCTTCTATTTATCATCTATCATCTATCATATACCATCTATATCTATCTGTCTGTCTGTCTATCTATCTATTGATCTATAATCTGTCTTTAGATACCCCAGGTTTAAATACTATTCAGTTGGTGGCTAGGTCCTCCTTTTATTACTGTGTTTGTGATGCCACTCAGTCTGTCTTCTCTTTGTTGTATTTGTCTCATTGGCTCTGACATATATCTACATCCACAGAGTCACGGTTATTGGCCTAGACTAAATAACCAAAGTATACATAAGACATATCTTTCATAGCCTTATCCATTGTTTGCTTCTTCCAGCATTCTGCTACAAAGATTACTTATTTATCATTATATTCAAGATCTCAGAAGGTAAAGAATAGTGGGAAATGGATCCCATTGCATCTGGTGTCTTTTGTATCAGTTTACCAAAATACTAGACTGAATAACATTAAGAAAGCACACTACAACCATGAACCATAGAAGTTTGCAAACCCCCCAATTCACTTTTTTTTTTCCCCAGTGTCAAATACATGCTAATATATGGTACTTTTGTACACATGAAAATCAGGGTCTTGCTGGGTGATATTTCAGTTTTGGACTGAAAGGCTTCAAAGGCTTACAGCACTCTAAATGAAGCTTTGAAGTGAGAATGGTGGTGTGGTGATGAGAGGAAGCTTACTCCTCCATGCAGCTACTCTGTTATTTCAGCCTTTTGATTTCCAGCTGCAACACAAACAAGACCCCCTGATGCTCTGACTTACCCCAGGTTATCTTTATAGACTGAAAAGTCTAAATTTTCAACTAAGCCAAAGATGGAGTGGATCAGTTCAGTTTGTTATGTATTCAGGTGTGTGTGAAATTCTCCGTATTTTGATTTAGGTAAAATCACAATGAGGGGGCAATGGTAGTTCAGTAGCAGAATTCTTACCTTCAATGTGGGAGACCTGGATTTGATTTCCAAGCAATATACCTTATGTATAGCACCATCCATCCTTCAGTGGAAGCTTGTGTGCTGCTATGATGCCAGAGAAGTTCCAGAGGTTCCTCTAAACTAAGATGGACTAGAAAGAAAGGCCTGGAGATCTGCTTCTGAAGATCAGCCAGTGATAACCCTATGGATCACAATAGTGTAATGTGCAAGCAATGATGACAGTGGTGCACGACCAGGCAATATTGTGAACTGTTGTCCATGGGGTTGCCATGAGTTGGGCTTGACTTGATGCCAGCTAACAATAGCAACATAATCGCAATGCCCTTTGACATTACTTTTTGGTGTAGGGAAAATTGAAATGTAGAGAAGTATAGTGATTTAATTATACACTATGGTAGAAGTCATTCTCAACGTTCTTTCTTCTGCTTTCCACAATAGAGATTGGAATGCCAGCTACTCACTTCCCTAGCCTCCCTTGCAACTAGGGTGACAATGTAACTCAGTTCTAGCCAGGGAGATGTTAATAATAGTATTGGCTTTAAGAAATCTTTTGTTTTCTCTAATAAAGGGGACAGTTGAGCTGATGCCACCCTTCACTCTTTTTTCCTGTCTTATAAAAAGATAAGATGGCTGGAGCTTCTGCAGCCATTTTGTGACCAATCAGTAACAACTAGGAAGATGAAATAAGAGAACATGATAAGGATGCTGGAGATGGTGGAACAATAAGATAAAAAGAGCCTACGTCCCTGGTTTTTTTGAGCAGCTGAACCAACATTAGCCACAACCAGCATTTGGACCCCTTTTCTATGTGAGAAAAAGAACCCATTGTTTCAGTCACTGTTAGCAGATTTTCTGTTACTTGCAGCTGAAAGCATTCTTAACAGATATAGACACAATAGCTAATTAATGATAATAATAAGAGTGCAATTTTTGACTTCCATTTTCATCTGTGTGACCCTGGGAAACTCACTAGTCTTTATTTATGCAATTAATGAGCATATCTGTAAAATCGTGCATCAAGCTTATGGGTTATACATTTTGACCATTTTGATTCTTGTGAGGTGGTCAGTATGAGGTGACACATGCTAACAGTGTCTTAAATGATTAATGATGATGTTATCAAGGTACACATGAACAAATGTAGTACCTTCAACTGAGTATTTCCTGGATAATTTCCTTAGGGTATCTTGTTTCAGGAAACATGTTCTCCTTTGTTGGACTGCCAGAAAAATCTTCACTCTAGGAGAAACACCCTTTTCTCTAAGTTATAAGAAATTTTAATGGAAAATACTTTATAACACACGCATCAACTAGTGTCATATAAACAACAAGAGATTCTGGTTTATTAAAATCCACATTTCTGCATACTTTGCCCACAACCAATAATGTGTTACTTCTTTTCTGAAGTAGGCATGTGAGTTCTTGAGGTATACTTCTTTTTTGAGTCCAGCCACCATGATATCCCAAGAATCTACAGGAAATACCAGACCTTAGAGGAATCCAGGATTCTCTCCGTTTTGCCTCAGTAGGACTATGAACTCTTCTGTTTCCTGAGGCTAGTCTTTCCTCCCTGCTTTTCTTGAAAGACACTAATCATTGCCTTTTTCTCTCCCTCCAAAGAATACAAGTCACTAAATCCTGTTTTGATTTCACCAGAGGGAGGAGAGCTTTATTACTTCTGCTTTATGTTTCAGGAAGAATAATTAAATGTGATCACCAGGGCAAATTTAGGAATCAAACAATCCAGAGTTTGATTTCCAGTTCCTAACCCACAGTCTATGTTTATATATCTATATTCTGAAGAACCACTGACTTAGTTTGTTGTTGTTGTTGTTATGTGCTGTCGAGTCGGACCCGACTCATAGCGACCTCTCCTTGGGTTTCTGAGGTGGTATCACTACGGAAGTAGATTGCCCCATCTTCCTTCCGAGGAGTGGCTGGTGGGTTTGAACCGCCAGCCTTCTGGTTAGCAGTCAAGTGCCTTAGGCACTATGCTAAAATAATTCCTCTTAATAAGAATGAAGTCCAAGTGTGGGAAACTAGACACTGCTTAGAAGTCATTGTTAAATGAGACTTCTTGAGTGGTTTGCATTTAGCAAGTTTTTGCATGGTTTGAATAGTCTCATCTACTTTCCAGAATGTGCCTCCCAATACTCGTGTTTCCATACTCTTCTATTAGGACCTTGGTTCTAGAACTTTTAATTGCATTGGGGTTGTTTATATATGAGCCTGCCTTGCCTTCCTGATTGTGAATTCCCAGAGGGCATGCATAGAGTTTGACTTATTTCTGCACTCCTCCCCACACTGGCTGGTGTAAGTTTTGATAGTCAAATGACAACTGATAAACGTTAGTTGAATTGAATTCTACTCATGCAATTGCAATATCTCATGCTTTGCAATATCTTGATTTTTGAGGTAGATGACCTCTGAGTCACAGACTCAGATGACTCTTAACCAGGCTTCAGAGACAGTCTTGATGATCAATTTGTTATTATCCCTAAGTTCTGATTACTTGGTGTTATAATTATGCTGTAATTAAGCTAAAGATAAGCAGCACATTTAAATAATGCTAACAGAACTGAGGCTAGTGGGTGATTCATACAAATGGCCCTACTCCTCCCATATTGGTGGATGAACTTATGTGCATCCTTAGGCCAAGGTTGACTCTTCTCAACATTGATGGGCCACATGTGGAGTAAGCACACTGACTGGGTGTGGAAACCTGGATTGATATTGAAAATGAAACACTTTTTAAAGTACCTGAAAATAACATTCCTTTAAATAGTAAATTTAAATTCTGAACTAGGTTTGAAATATTCAACTATAATCTCTTTAAAAAAAAGAAACTTCTAAAAGTGACCTCTTTTGGGGAGAACTGAGAGGTTGGAAGCTAGCCATAGGAGGCAGCATATTTATCATTGAAAACCTCTTATGTAAATATATTACATGTTCAAAGATTAAAAAACAAAAACAAAAGAAACAAACAAACAAAAAAAACCCATAAACAAATAAGTGAAATTTAATTCAATTTTGAAAAATGATGAAGTTTGAAGACTTGTAATACCAGATTTTAAGATTCACTATATCAGTTGCCATTGAGTTAATTTCACCTCGGGGCAGCCCCCTGTGTCCCAGGGTTTCCAAATGGCTGATTTTTCTGAAGTGAGTTATTAGGCCTTTCTTTTGATGTACCTCTGGGTGGACTTGAACTTTCAGCATTTAGTTAGCACCTGATCACATTAAATGCTTGGGGCACCCTGGATCTAGATTTTTAAATATAAATTACCAACAAGTGAGGTCTTCTTCATCTAACACTTTGCAAAAGATCATTTCAACTCCATAATTGACATTTATTGCTGTTAAATTTAATTTTGATTTTTTTTTCTCTTTGCAAAACTGGGTCAACAGCCAAATCCTAGCCCCTGAGGGCTGCATGGAAAGAACTCAGGTTTGACCTCTTGCATATCAAAAGTGTGCCCTGTGAGAGGAGCAAGGGATCTGAGATTCAGGAAGACCAGTGGTCAGCAACAGGGCATTGCATCTTCGGTCAGATGAACATGGGAGGGAACTAGTGGGCACCGGAAAGATTAAGACATCGTGATTGGTCTGAGGTACTGGGGTGCACCTGACCTCTGTGTGGGCAGTGTCAGTGGACCAAGCTATGGAAGGCAGGTAGTAGTATAAGGAGGAAGAGTGAGGTGATATTTGGCTATCACCTTCCTCGAGGACCAGATGAATAGATGTTGGTGTCAGATCAATAAGTTGAAAACAAAAAATAGTTCATAAATTGAGTGAGCCCAGGGGGAAGGTTTCAGTAGATGCTACAGGACTCCACCTTTAGTTTTGTTATCTTCTGTCTGAGTTTCCTTGGGTCGTCATAATGAAATACGACAACATGGGTAGCTTTAGAGAACAGAAATTTATTTTCTCACAGTTCTAGAGGCTAGAAGTCCAAACCAAGGTTTCAGCCAGGCTGATTTCTACTGGGGGCTCTGAGAGGACAACTGTCCTATCCATGCTCCTCTCCTACTACTTGGTGGCTGCCAGCAATCCTTGGAGTTCCTTTGTTGCTTACATCTGCCTCCATTGTGACATGACATCTATTTTCCCACT
Source organism: Orycteropus afer afer (assembly GCF_000298275.1). Lineage (NCBI taxonomy): Eukaryota > Metazoa > Chordata > Mammalia > Tubulidentata > Orycteropodidae > Orycteropus > Orycteropus afer. The sequence goes on from NW_006921721.1 coordinate 7,733,805, forward strand.
GTATGTGACTCTGCTGTCCCTCAGTGGTACAAATAGTTAATGTGCTCAACTGCTACACAAAGATTGGAGGTTCAAGTCCACCCAGAGACTTGTCTAAAGAAAGGCTTGGCGATCTGGCAATCTACTTCACAAAGTCAGTGATTGAAAACCTGATGTTGCACGATTCTACTTTGACACACATGGGGTCTGTGAGCTCCATGGCAATTTTTTTCTTTTTTGATGTCTTTTTCTCTGTGTCTGTCTTTCTCTTTTATAGACACCCTTCAGAAGGGATTAGGGTTAGGATACACCTTACCCTGGTATGACTTTTTGACTAACTGATAACCTATGCAAAGAAAATCCCCATTTTCCCAAACAATGTCACATTCACCAATGGAGAGATTGGGAATTCAACACAACTTTCTGGGGGGCACATTTCAATCCATAACATCCTCTATAGGAGTGGTTTAGATACATGTTTAACATGTGTGTGGTTCATAATGGCATGGCTATAATTCCAGATAATCTCAATAATTTGAATAAAGAGCTGAAATTACTAAGATAAAATCTGATAGAAAGAGAAGTATGGGGAATCTAATATTCCAGGCTATGCAAGCTGGATGATCTGCAGGACCCAGTGCATAAGGAAAATGCTGGTGGGCCCTGGCTAGGGACAGGGATCGAGGGTGGATGAGAGACCCCTGCTGAGTCACCCTCTGAAGGCGCTGCCACACTGACAGCCCAAAGCAGGCATGGCTGCTACCTTGCCAATCCCTGAGTCACTGCAGGGATATGTGCATGACCTCAACCCTCCCTATGCATGTGCCCAGGCTCCCACCAAGAGGAGGGTGTTGTGGTCGGGGGTGGGCAGGGACAGGGTGGTGCAGGAGGCTGGATGAAGCACCAGGGGTGATGGGATGGGTGGGATGGGTGGCTGAGAAGCTATTTCAGAGAGGCAGGGAGGGGCAAGAGGCAGAACTATATAGGAAATGAGGCTTCTAGCATCTGGGGTGCATTTCGTTGTCCCATTGGACTTCATGTACCAAACACAAATTCAAAGGCACAATCATTAAGAACTTTAAGGTAGCTACTACAGAGCATTAAACCCCAAGTGCTGGGCATCTTCTGAATGCAGGGCCTTGTGAACGACACTGGTTGTCTGTCATGTTTTCTAGGCTAGAACACAGTGCCAAATGTAGAAATGAGAACTTTTGGGTACAAAGCAATGTGAGTGGACAGAATGGGCCTGAGGAGAGGAATACACTAGAAAGTAGGTTGAACATAAACCCTAGAGAACCTTGAAATCCAGGCTAAGGATTCAGACATCATCCTAGAGGGAAGGGGAAGCTAGGCAAGGTTGGAAAGCAGGAAAGACAAGGTGAAGGGGTGTTTAGGATAATTAATTTACAATGAGGGAGCTTTCTGAAGCTTGTGCCTTTCATCCATTATTTTTTTTTTGTTGTTTTCATACATAAAAACCAAAGGGAAGCTCTTTCTGGATCAAAGTAGGACATTTGCCTGGCAGGCGTTTTCCACTCACTTTTTCCTACCGTTCCATGCACAAAATCTGCTGGAACTTTTGACAATTTGCTTTTCTTTGCCTCTGGATTTTAATGCCAGCAAATTAATGTGTAAGGTGTCAGCAGAAAAAGACTTTCACAGGATAAAATGACCTTGGGTTTCGGTGGGGAGAAGAGGAAAGCAGGAGATACACTAATTACTGAATTACAATAAGCCTCCCTACTGTCCTTTGAATCTCCCAGAGGAACCAAAGAAAACAAAATTAGAGGAGCAATGGCAAGTGAGCAGCTTTGCATGCAGACAACAGGTGGAGATAAAAGCCAGACCCTCAACGTCTCTCAAATTATCAGGGAAAACAAAGAAAAAGTGACATCTGTTTTTAAGGGACCAGTAATAATTTTCGTCTGTGTTCGTCTCATCTTAGCAGCCATTTATAACAATGTTGTTGTTGTTGTTTGCCATTGAGTCAACCCCGACTCATAGCAACCCCTCCTTGGGTTTCCGAAGCAGTATCGCTATGGAAGTAGGAATGCCCAACCTTCCTTCCGAGGAGTGGCTGGTGTGTTTGAACCGCCAGCCTTCTGGTTAGCAGTCAAGTGCCTTAGCCACTATGCTATAACAATAGGCATCTCCAAAGTGAACACAAACACACACCCTCCAATACCACCTGTTGCTGTGGAGTTGACTCTGACTCATGCCTCTGTGTGTCAGAGTAGAACTGTGCTCTGTAGGGTTCTCAAAGCCATTAAGAAAAATCTCAATGATTTTTCAGAACTGACTCACTAGGTGGTGCAAATGGTCAATGCCCTTGGCTGCTATCAGAAAGATTGAAGGTTGCAGTCTACTTAGAGGTGACTTGGAAGAAAGTCCTGGCAATCTACTTCCACAAAGCCAGTAATGGAAAACCCTAGGGAGCACAATTCTACTCTGACACACATGGGTTTGGCATGAGTGAGTAAGCACCATGATAACTGGTGGATTATCTGCTGTACTGTGTTTTACTTATTTATTATCTGTCTCCACTCAGAAAAGGAGTTTTGTCTGTTTTAGTCACTGCTATATTCCTTTTCTTTATTTTCTTCCACATGCATTTCTGCATGCTTTTACTTCAGGTTTGACAGTATCACCAGAAATATATTTCATCTTGATATGCAACATGGCTCCAATTCCCCTCCCACCAAACTATTTCTTTGAATTGGCCATAGCTTCTGGCAGCATAATTCAACCAGAAGCTCCAGCCTTCCAAGTTTTGGGGACACAAGTGAAGTTCTATTTGTCAACTCACTCCCCCTGGTGTTACTCATAAATGCACATTAAAATCTGAGACCAATGGTATAGCTTTTGACCCCCTGGATATTTGTTATTTTGAGCGAATTCCTGTGCACTTTCCATTCCATCTCTCCCTTTCATTTAAGACTGTGCCTTCCACAGTGATAAGTCTAACTCTGTCTGCTTTCTCCTCCCCACAACTTTTCTTAACCGACTTCCTCTCTCTCCCAATAGAAGATTCTGCTGACATTTTGAAATCCTTTATCTTAGAAACTGGGGAAAAAATTGAGGTTGAAGCATGGCACCATTAGAAGGTTTTATGGATAGGATAAATCAGTTGTATTTTTATAGGTTTGACATCTCAGCTTTCAAAGGCACGATTGTAACACATTGCATATTGGAAAATGTCTTGGTGGAGCCCATAACCTATTCTATCAGATACCTCACCTATTAATTATTTTCTCCACACTTGAGAATCTGAAAGTGGCTGACAAAGGTGTTAAGAACTGATTCAAGACAGTTTGCATTTACACACAGTTTAAATGCACATTTGGAATGATTTCCACCTTTTAAACGTGTCAGTTATTATTCTATGGTGTGTAACAGTGTGGCAAGAACTACATGGCTAACGCAATAATACGATCTTCCATCACTTTTATGAGACATTTGCATGCTTTTATGCAACACCTAATTGACAGTTGCCCCATAAGTCCTCCCCAATGGAACCACCTATTAAATGGAATTTATGGGCAGTGCTTTTTAAGTCAGTTAAATGACACGAAATGAAAATCTATTTTGAATGGCATACAATGAAATCTTTTCTCTGGCTGGAGAAATTTCACTTCAAAATATATTTATTTATTGTATATTTGAGCAAACATTTCAAGATGTGGTGAGCTACGGTGCTGTGCTTACCTGCTTTGTTTGGAATTCTTAGACTCAGCCCTTGCTGTGGCCCTGCTGATGTTTGTCAGGGTCCAGCCAGTGAATTGCCTGTTCTGGGGAAGTAAGTACCCCCTGGACTCTGACACTCTAGATCTCCCTTATACTATGCTTGCTTTCTCTCTTATCCCATAAACTAAAAACCAAACCAGTTGCCGTCGAGTCGACTCTGACTCACGGTGACCCTGTGTGTGTCAGAGTAGAACTGTGCTTCATAGAGTTCAGTGGCTGATTTTTCAGAAGTAGATCTCCAGGTCGTTCTTCTGAGGTGTTTCTGGGTGGACTTGAACCTGCAACCTTTCAGTTAGCAGTGGAGCACATTAACCATTTGCACTATCCAAGGACTTCCTCTCATCCCATGCCAAAAAACAAAACAAAACAAAACAAAAACCACCTCACTGCTGTCAAGTTGATTAGACCCATAGCAACCCCTCCTTGGGTTTCTGAGGTGGTATCTTTACGGAAGTAGATTGCCCAGTCTTTCTTCTGAGGAGTGGCTGGTGGGTTTGAACTGCCAGACTTTGGGTTAACAGTCAAATGCCTCAGGCACTATGCCACCAGAGCTCCTTTATTGTCTGTCTCCTTCTGCTAGAGTGTAAGCACTGCAAAGCTGGTGATTTTGTTTATTTCACAGATGCGTCCTCTAGAATATGGCAAAACCAAAACACTGACTGCCATCAAGTCAATTCTGACTCATAATGACCCCCATGGGGTTTCCAAGGCTGTAAATCTGTATGGAAGCAGATTATCTCATCTTTCTTCCACAAAGCCGCTGGTGGATTTGAACTACCAACCTTTTGGTTAGCAGACAAATACTTTAACCATATATTACCAGAGTATATATTAGGTGGTCAATAAATAATATTGGTTGAGTAAATTAATGAATCAATACCTTAATTTCATTGGCTTTGCTATTTTAGTGATTTTGATACAATTTTTAATCCTGTCCAACCCACCAAATCCTTACTCTACAAACCATTGAGTTTTGTGTTGAAGTCCAAGAATAGATGCTGTAAGTATGTACATATGTATTTGTAGGTGGGTTGAGCCACTGTACTCTACAAGTCATTGAGTTTTGTGATGAATGCCAAGAATAGGTAATAATAGATGGGTTGAGCCTCTACAGCTCAGAACTGATGACAACTCTTCTGGATGACAGGTGGTAGGCCTCCCAAGGTGGCTAGTGACTTGATCCACCCTGCCAATTTCAGGTAGAGCTGGTGAGGTGAGTGAGCACAGACTTTGTGTTGAGTTTGGGATAGGCAGTCAACTTTGCTTGAGTTTTGAGTTGGTAGAGGATCACTGTAGAGATTAATGCCCACATCTATAACAAAGTGAACAGGATTACAATAGGTTGGTGGATGTTCACTTGCCTCTTTTCTGAGCTGTATGAGTTGCACTGGGGAGTTTATCCTCATTGTAGTGGTTTTGGGGAATGTGAACCTACCCTGAGCCTTGTGATGTTATATCAGTCTTACATATTCTGAAAATACAAGGACCACAACTACCTTGTATGCTTTTACGGTCCTGGTGCCTGGTATTCTGTCAACCAACAATATTCACTGTGCTCTGTGACTATGAGTTGGTGCTCAGTAAACATCAAATAGGTGAAACCATTAATTCTTGCTTTAAGGACAGATTCAGATTTTGTGGAGCTTGAAGCTTCCATATTTTGGAAGGTCTTCTTTGAGAAAAAGAATACAAAGTTATGAACGAAGTGTGAACATAAATGTTTATTTAGAATGACTAAAAGATTTGCAACAAGTCACTGGAATCATAGATTCACATCCCTTCATTCTGAGCTCTTTTTAACTAGTCTGCCAGAAATGCTTTCTTAGGAATGCTTGCCTCTTATAAACCAGCTTCTCTCCCCATTTAGAACACTTCAAAAGTCTCAGTAACTCCTAGCACAGCAGAGGCATATGAAAGTGAACAGTCCTAAAGCTTAAGCTTCATTTGTTTCACCTTAAACTTACTTCTATTTATTTTATTATGGTCTTAAGAATCTGAGAAGGCCCTAAAAAGAAGATGAGTGGTGATGGGTTGGGGAGATAAAGAAAGATAAAGAACTTTTTGACCAAGTAGGCCCTGGGCCTCTGAGAAAGCTGTAGAAACAGTTTGAGACCTAAACTAGACTCTAGCCCAGAAATGCTGCTGACACCATGACATTCTTCCTTTGGATCACTGACTTGCCCCATCTCTTGTGACCAGCATAATGGACTTGGCAGCCATTAACATTTTGCCTTTAGGTTGTTACTAGGTCAAACCTCAGGCTGCCTGAGCTAGGCATATATAAATTGAATAAATCCCCATGCTCTACTTGTTGGCAACCAGTGGGGAAAAAGTGAGGTCGATTGTTATTTCTCTTTCTGTTTCTCTTTCATGTTATTTTCTATCTTCTCAGAGAGGGGAGGAAAGTATAAGTATCTATACCCTTTGTTCCTCTTTTAAAAGCTAAGAATAAGTTCTCTGAGTCATTGTTAGGAGCACTTGATAATCCTTGTTTTCCTTCTCTCTTTGAATCTCTTCACTCCCCTCATAGACCACGTTTGCATCACATCCAGACATTGGGAGTCTTTTCCATAATGTTTTAAGTCGCAAGGATCTCAAAATGCAGGCATGTGGTCAGTTGAATTCAGCAAATGCATCCAACATTGTGTAAAGGACATAAAGAGGAGTTGGGATAGACATGGAGCCTCACAGAGAGCATTTGTGATTTAGAGGGAAGATGGAGAATGATACATGTACTATATACCTGTAATGCAAAACAGATTATGATAATGTATCATAAAGAAGGTAAAAAAAAAAAAAAAAAAAAAAAAGAGGTGGGGTGGGGTGGAGTGGGGAGAGCTATAAGAATCCAAAAGGGTAAAAGACCACATCGGGTTACCTCCTCTGCATGGAGGAGATGGCATATTTCATGGAACTTAAAGAGAGGGTATATGTCAACAGGTGTGAATGGGCAGGGAGATCAGGAGAAAGGAAAGCAATATAAGTAAAAGGTACAGCATGTACCAAAGAAGGGAATTTAAGAGAGTGTGGACAGATTCAGGGAAAACGAGCATGTATCTTTGCTGTGATGCGGGAGATCATATTGGGAAACATTAAGAAAAGAGATGAGAAAGGACTGTTGTTGCTGGTATTTGCTGCCACTGAGTCAATGCTGACTCATGATAACCTCATGTATAACAGAAGGAAGCATTATGAGGTCTTGCACCATCTTCACAATTGTTGGTATGTTCATGTCCATTGTTACAGTCGCTGTATATTTTGAGTGCCTTCTAACCTAGGGAGCTCAGCTTACAGCACTGTATGGGGGCAATATTCTGTTGTGGGTTTTCATTGGCTGATTTTTGGAAGTAGGTTACCAGGCCTTTCTTCTTAGTCTATCTTTGTCTGGAAGTTCCACTGAAACTGTTCACCATGAGTAACTCTGTTGGTATTTGAAATACCAGTGGCATAGCTTCCAGCCTCATAGCAACAAGCTACCACAGGATTCAAACTGACAAAAAGGTGCTGGAGAAAGGATAGATTAGGTAAAAATTATGGATCTCCTTGAATATTGACTTTATATCAAAGATTCTGAGGTGTTGAGGAAATCATGAACCTTAGAAAGAGAAGACCTGGGTTGGATGATGGTGTTGCAACTTACTAGCTGTGGTAGTTAAGGTTATGTGTCAACTTGGCTGGGGCTGGTTTTGAGTGGCTGGGCAGCTGGTTGTAGTTATTCCCCATGACGAGATTGGTAATCAATTCCATGGTGGAATCTACTGTGAGAAGCTGAGTAGCTGCCTTAGATATGTGCTCTGCTTCTAGTATACAAGGAGAAGCATTGAGAAAGGTCTCCAGTTTTTGGCTTGCTTGGATCCTGTGTGTAGCTGAGTCTTCATTTAGCAACCTGCCATGTTTCCTGCTGATCTTGGGAGTGTCTCTGGACTTGGATTAGTTGCCTGCCATGTTCTTTGGTAATACTGGGACTGTGCCATTTTATTTGTTGATCTTGGGCTTGGTAGTCTCAGCAGCCAGCAGCTAGCTGTTTGAGTGAAGAGACACCTCCAGCTCCAGTGGGCCTGGAACAAGAGGCAGAGCTGAAGCCCAGGGTCAAGGGGCTTTTTCACCCAGCCCCTAGAGCTTGGCACTTTGAATTTAGACTTCTAGCTTCCAAAACTGTAAAGCCATTCATCTGTGGTAATTTCTGTTTAAGCAGCACTGAGAGAACCAAAACAGTTGACTGACTGTTGACTAACTAGTTGACTGACTCTGGGCAAATCATTAAACACTTGGAGACTCACCATTAGAAAGGGGAATACTTTTGAACTACTGGTCACAGGATTGTCCTGAGGCTCAAAATAAAGGAGATGATGTTCGGACATTAATTCTTGCAAGAAACCCTTACCCAGTTCCTAGGTCCTTGGGACACAAAGGGAGCCAGGATATCAGGGCTGTATTCTCAGAGCTGACATGTTGATACAGGGAAACAGACAATAGATGAATAAACCAGCCAAAAAGAAATAAGGCAATTTCAGGCAGTGATAATTGCTAACAAGGAGGAAGAACAAACAGTAATGGAACAGGGGTGGGAGATGTTGGTTTGTGCTACATTAGATGTGGCAACCAGGGAAGGCTGCATGGAGGAGGGAATAGCTCATGAGCTTGAAAAGATGTGTGAAGATCCAGGGATCTAGAGTTGCAGGTAGAGGACACAGCAAGCCCATATTTGAGGATCAGAAGGAAAGCCAATGTGGATGGAGGATCAGAAGGGAGGAGAAGAGTACCTTAAGATGGTTGGGACTGGATCATACAGGGCCATGTGGAAAATTGTTTTTGGTTCCAAGGGTAAATACTAGATGGCTAAATACTAGATATTTAAAGCTGGAGAGGGACACAATCTGATTTATTCTTTGTGAAGAGAATTATAGGGGGACTAGAATGGAACAGGGAGATCAGATAGGATCATTGTAGTAATGTAGGCCCAGAGTAGTGATGGTTTAGGTAGGGTGGTGGTTGGAGGACAGACATGTGTGGTTGGATTTGGGATATCTGGGGAATCACCATAGAACTGCTGATAGATTAGATGTGACCATAGATAAATGCTAAATGAAAATACTTTGTTATTGGCAAAGCCCTACATATATGTGATTTATTAACAGTACTTGCAGGAAAAGTGAAAGATTTAGAGCTTGGGAGTGACAGGAAGCTAGCATGTCAATAAGCTAAACACTTGGGAGACTCACCATTGTTACAGCCACTCTGTATTTTTTTTTTTCCATTTATTTATTTATTTATTTTTACTTTTATTGTGGTGAAAACATATATAACAAGACATTTACTTCACCGTTTATAGCTCAGGAGTATTGATGACATTTTTCCTGTTGTGCTACCATTATTGCTATGGTTTTCCAAAATATTCCACCACCATTGTCATAAACTCAGTGCCCAGCAAATGAAAGGTTCTCCTTTCTCCCCTCCCTCCTACTCCTGGTAACCACTAAGTCTTTGTTTTCTATATACGAAAAACCAAACTCATTGCTATCGAGTCAAACCCAACTCATAGCGACCCTTCCTTGGTTTTCTGAGGTGGTATCTCTACGGAAGCAGATTGCCCAGTGTTCTTTCTGAGGAGGAGCTTGTAGATATGAACTGCCAGCTTTCTGGTGTATATATAGTTATTTTTTTTCATCCTATCTAGGAATTTACCCTCCCCTCCCATTCCACCCCTTATAACCAAGAAAGAAAATTTCCTTCTATGTATAAACCTTTCCTTGACTTTTTTACAATAATGGACTAACACAATATTTGTTATTTTGTGATAGACTTATTTCACTCAGGATAATGTCCTCCAGGGAGCTCTGGTAGCTTAGCGCCTAAGGCACTTGACTGCTAACCAGAAGGCTGGCAGTCCAAACCCACCAGCCACTCCTTGGAAGGAAATGATACTTCCATTATGATACTGCCTCGGAAACCCAAGGAGGAGTTGCTATGAGTTGGGTCCAACTTGACGGAACATAACAACAACAACAAATGTTTTCAACTTCATCCACGTTATGCAGTGTTTTGCAGGTTCTACATTATTCTTTAGGGTTGCATAGTACTCCATTGTGTGTATGTACCACAGTTTGTTTATCCATTCCTTGGTTGATGGGCACTTTGGCTGTTTCCATCTCTTTGCTATTGTGAATAGTGCTGCGATGAACATGGGTGTGCATATATCTGTTTGTGTCCTGCCTCTTACTTCTTTAGGATATATACTTAGTAATGGGATTGCTGGATCACATGGTATTTCTATTTCTAACTTTTTTTTTTTTTCAATTGATGCTGAATTGACTAGTGGTTGCATAATCGTTTATTTTTTAATTTTTATTTTTAAAATTTTTATTGTGATTTGGGTGAAAGTTTACAGAGCAAATTCATTTTCCATACAGCAGTTCATACACATTTTGTCTCATGACGTTGACTGTAATTCCCCACACTTCCTCCCATTGGTTACCTCTTTCCTGTGTCCGTCCCTCCCATGCACTCCTACCCCTCAAGCTGTCGCCCAGTGCATACACTGCCCTTCTGTTCTCCCATGATTGATCGTTCTAAGCAGTGTGTTTGCCTGATGTAAATGTTCAGCCTATACAGCCATTGTATATTTTAAGTGCCTTCCAACCTAGGGGGCTCATCCTCTTGCACTCTGTAGGACAATATTCTGTTGGGACCCACAGAGCTTTCATTGGCTAATTTTTGGAAGTAGATCACTAGACCTTTCTTCCTAGTCTGTCTTTGTCTAGAAACTCTGCTGAAACCTGTCTACAGTAGGTCATCCTGCTGACATTTGAAATACTGGTGGCATAGATGTATACACCAAACCCAACCCACTGCCATCAAATTGATTTAGAATCAAAGCGACCCCATAGTACAGAGTAGAACTGTGCCATAAGGTTTCCAAGGCTATAAATCTTTATAGAAACAGACTGCTTCATCTTTCTCCCACGGAGAGGTTGGTGATTTTGAACACCAACTTTTTGGTTAGCAGCCAAATGCTTTAATCACTGTACCACAGGAGCTCCTCATAGGTGAATGGTGCCAGAAAAATGGGCAGAATGCAGCAGAAGAGTATCAGTTACTCCCGTGCTTCTCTGCTTGAGTATGTCCACAAACAAGGGGTCATGTTCAAGTGCACATTCTGATTCTGTCAGTCTGGGTGAGATCAAGATATTGCATGTCTTACACTGTCTCAGGTGATGCTGAATCTGCTGGTCTGCAGATCCTACTTCTAGTAGAGGGAGTTTGGGAGACGAATTCAGATGAAAGCTAACAAAGCCTTTTGTTAGCTAGAGTGGAAGTGTGGGTATAGATAAGAGAGATTTTTCTTTTACAGTGGATGTAGAGATTGAAGAACAAAGGAGAATCATGAAAAAATGAAGATTTGAATCAAGGTGACCAAGAAACAATGGTAGCTTTAAAATAAATACTGAAATTGTTTTGGGAAAAAAAACATTATTTTTTCTTGTGCTGCAGTTTATGATCTGACTCGGACAATTCCAGTAGGAAACTCACCTGATCTATGAGGTCTTGTCTGGAGGATGAAGGACCAAAGCTTTCCTTCTCCACTCCTGTCTCGGCCAAAGAGTGGATATCATAACACAGGTACTGCATGTATTTAAAAGTGTCCCAAAGGGAAGATCTAGGAATCTCATTCTGAAGGATGTGGTTGGAATTTGAACCAGTAAATCATCCTGAAAGTCAAGAAAGGCTATGTTTTCTTGGACCTTGGTGTCTTTGTCCCTGAAAGCTTACTTCTGAACATCCTTGAGAGAAAGTCTGCACCCCGACTCTGAGTATCCGATGACCACAAACCCTGAGGAATAGTACCAATACATCTGTGATACTGAACGTATTAAGAACAATTTATATTGTTGAGTGCTGATTATGTGCCATGCTCAATATTCACTTTACTAAATTCTCATAATTCCAAGTGGAAGGTAGTTTTATGACCCCTCCTCACCCTAGACACTACCCACCACATTTTATAGCTAACGGGCATGAGACTTTGCAAGTTTCAGTGGTTTGCCAAGGTGTCTCAGTAGGGCTAACCTACTGAACTGGAATTCAGGTTAATTAATTAAATAATTAAATGATTCCTTCAACAAGCACACCCAGGGAGTTGGGTTTCAGCAGTCTGGCTCTTCACCATTCAGTAAAGCTACCGCCCTGGCTGCCCATCTACAAAATCATTTGTACACATGCTTTGTTGCTGTTGTTAAGATGCTGTCAAGTTGGCTCCCAACACATGGTGCCCCATGCACAATGGAACAAAAGACTGCCTAGTAAGCCTGGTCTTTTTTTTTTTTTTTTTTTAATGATTGAGGTTTGTTGCAAATTTTTTTCCTACTCTATCCAGGACTTCTTCTTATGAACCCTTTCATAGTGTTTAGTAGTGTTGGTTACACCCTATCTAGTTCTGCTCTCAGGGTGGTGGAAGCTGGGGTTCATGTGGTCCATAAATGCTTTAGACTGATTGTTTCCTTGCATCTTCGATTTTCTTCACTCTTCTTTGCTCTGGAAGGAGAGAGACCAATAGTTGCACCTTAGATGGTTGCTTACAAGCTTTTAAGACTCCAGTTGCTGCTTACCAAAGTAGGACATAGAACCTTGTCTTTGTGGACTATGTTACACCAATTAGCTTTAGTGTCTCCTGAGGCTATGATCCTGAGTCCCCAAGCCCAGTAATTCATTTCCTTAGGGTATTTGTTATGGCTGGAAAGTTTGAATAGTTTTGACCCCAGTATGCTCTACTATATTCGTGGATATATTTGTAACACATATAAATAAATATGTAGATATATCCTGTGGCAAACCTACATATATTCATGGGTGTAGTCCCAGGATTACTGGTCTCATAGAGACTGGTAGAACCCCCAAGACTATGGGCCTTTGACACCTTCCAGGCCTGGAACTGAACTCACCCTGTAGCTCAACTTATAGCTGAATGATAGACAGACAGGCCTATAGGGTGAACAACAGCACCAGGAAGATATGCACCCCTTAGAAGAATCAACCATATGAGAGCAAAAGGGCAGCATTTGCCCCGGGACAAAGCTCAGACGGCAGGAAGGGATAGGAAAGAATAAAAGGAAATGGTAAACACAGGGAGGAAGTGAGAAGAGTGTTGTTATATTGTGGAGATTGCAATCCATGTCACAAAACAAAATGTGAATGAATTGTTGAATGGAAAACCAAATTGCTCTGTAAACTTTCACCCAAATCACAATTAAAAAAAAAAATGGAGAAAGAAACCACAAAGCACTGTACCATCTCCATGACTGGTTGCAGATCACACCATCGTGGAACACTTTGCAAAGCCTTATTCATTCTTACCGTCATTAGATATGACCTACTGCTCCATCAAAAGTGAATTTACAACCACATATTTTCATTTTTTTACCCCAATTTATTTTCTTGTACCATCAAAAGACTTCTATTCACAATTTTGCTTTCAGGGTTTTCATGGGTTGGTTTTCAGAAGTAGATCATTCGGCCTTTTTTCCTAGTCTGCCTTGGTCTGGAAGCTGTGCTGAAACCTGTTCAGATTACAGCAACAGATAGGCCTCCAGTGATAGATGAGTGGTGGCTGCTCTTGAAGTGCACTGGCAGGGAAGTGAGCCCAGGTCTCTCACGTGGAAGGCAAGAATTATACCACTAAACCACCCTTGCCCTGGTACATGTGCTTACATGATGTTAATACAGGCACCTGGCCTCCCAATTGGTGTCGCTGGCCTCTGACCCCAGCTTGGTCCCTAATTGTGTGACCATATGCAAAACACTTGAATTCCCTGGGCCCAAATACTCTCACCTGACAATAATGGGTCAGGTGAGTGGGTAGTCTCTCAATCCCAGCTGTACATTCGAATCAACTGAGGAGCCTTTAATAAGCCTGAAGCTAGCCAGCCCCCACCTACCTTTTTAGAGATTCTAACTCAGTTTGGTGACAGGTATTGGAACTTTTAAAAATACTTCCTAAAGTGTAAGTTAATCATAAAAGGACAAATATTGTATGATCTCACTTATATGAAACACCTAAAACAGGCAAATGGATAGAATCAAAATTCAATAGTGGTTACAAAGGAGAGAGGAAGGGGGATGGGGGCTGCTGTTTAGGAAGCAGTGAGTTTCTGTTTATGATTACGGGAAATTTGGAAAAGGATATTGGTGACAGTTGCACAATATGATTGAAGTAATTAGTGCCAGTGAATTGTACATGGGAAAAATGGCGAAATGACAAATGCTGTGTTATACACACACACACACACACACACACACACACACACACATATATATATAGGAGCTCTGGTAGCATAGTGGCTAAGACACTTGCCTGCTAACCAGACGGCTGGCGGTTCAAACCCACCAGCCACTCCTCAGAAGGAAGGTTGGGCAATCCTACTTCTGTAGTGATACTGCCTCGGAAACCCAAGGAGGGGTCGCTATGAGTCGGGACTGACTCGACGGCACATAACAACAACAACATATATATATATATATATATATATATATATATATATATTACAGCAACAACAACAACAAAGCTTTCTAAGGGATCCCAGTGAACCCCAGATGGTCTGTCATTCTTAGAAGGAAAGTACATAGTTTTCACTGTCTTCCTAAGACTTGGTGATGCAGATCTCCACATGACATGAACATCTGACTCTTGTTACGCCAGAACTAATTTGACTGTGCCTTATTTTATTTTATTTTTTTTTTCTGGCCACAGAGCCTATGTGGGCTGTGCTGTGTGAAGTATTAGGAAGGTCTGGCCTGGTAATTAAAATCCTGGATTTCACAGGTGACAAATATGAATGTGGGAAAAATGATTTCCCACATTAAAAAAAAAAAAGCACAGCACCAGCTTCTTCAGGTCAGTCCAGGGCCAGTCCAGCTCAGAACTTGGCGTGCTAAGATAACCTGGAGCTGAGACAGGCCCTGCAGCCCACGGGACCCGCCTCCGTTTGGCTGGGAGCACACAGTCACTGAATGTCTGAGATATTACGCAGAGTGACATTAATGCAAGGCGCGAGTGAGCACTACATAGACATTACTCCACCCCTAAGTTAGTGTCAAATATCCCTCCTGGGCCTCTGGGAACTGGTGCTTCTGGGGTGTGTGTGTCTGCACCTGGAGCCCCATAAAACATCACTTCCATGGAGGCTGGCATGGTACCAGTAACTCTCACCGGAGGGCGTTTCAGCTAACGGCCCCTCCCTCCACACTGTGCCAATACAATTTTACGTTACTCTCCTTCCTTGTAAGAATTGGTGTGCTTTTTGCCAAGTCATTCTGATGGAGCCTGGCCTGGCTGATTCCCTTTGGAATCAGCCCCCCACCTACTCTGGGAAGCCCCTTCTCTTTCAATGTGGACCTGAACTGCTGAACCCAGAGATGTTTGCCTTTCTGTGGCAGGATGACATCAGTGAGGAGGCAGTTCCTCAGCCCAGGGAGCCAAGTCCTCAGACACAATCTCGGAAGTAGGACAAGTACATTTTGTTTCTGTGTGCAATGCAACCCAGAGAACTGCTTGCTCCCTTAAGCTTGTGCCAAATGTGGTTGCGCACCTCAGGCTTGGCTTCCAAAATGTGGTTCAAGAATTTGCCAAGGGTTTCATTTCTTTGGGAAATGAACATTCATGTGTGGCATGACCAGTGTTGGCCAGGTACATCAATAGGAATTTTGGGCCCAGACCTCCAAGAGGGTTAGGGTCCTAAGAGGCAGTCTCCCTGGTGAGGCTAGGCATGAGACATGGCTGCAATGCTCACCCAGTGGGGACACACAAGGCCACAGAGAACATTGAGATCAAGTTAGCCAGGGCATGGTTCCATCTTGTTTTGGCTAGAAGTGTATTAATGCAGTAGAAAGGAGGAAGAAAAAGCTACCAATTTGGCTGCTGCTCTGGAACATTTGCTTTCCATTCTTGAATCCTTTTTGTTAAGAACTTCTTTGTAGTCCCTATACCCCAGGCAAGGGCACAGGAAACTGCACATACACACTGCTATAGAATGAAATATATCCCTGAAAAATAGGTGTTGTAAATTCTAACCTCTATGCCTGTGGTTATAATCTAATTTATGAATGGGTTGTCTTTGTTATGTTAATGAGGTGTGATTAGTATAAGGTGTATCTTGAGTCAATCTCTTTTAAGATATACCTAAAAGAGATTAAACGTGAGCTAGCAAGGAGACCCGGGGGAAAAGAGATGCCAAGCACCTGAAGATAGCCCTGGAACAAAAGCTTAGAAGAGACAAGAACCTTGCCTTAGAGCCAATAGAGAAAGAAAGCCTTCCCCCAGAGCTGGCACCCTGAGTTTGTATTTGAGCCTCCTAAAGTGTGAGAAAATAAATTTGTTTGTTAAAGACATCCACTTGTGGTATTTCTGTTATAGCAGCACTAGAAAACTAAGGCATGCATGCTATACACATGCACACACACTATACACACATACTATAGACACACACATATTCACACACACACACACATATATACCCACTTTATACCTACACATACATTTATACACTTTATACCTATATACACATACAGTACACACATTCACAAAGTACCCTATACACATACTCTCAAACACTATACATACACCCTATACTTACACACACACTATACACATACACTGACATACATACTTTACAGACACATGCACTACACTCATATACACACACTATACACCTATTATTCATACACAGCACACACATACACTACACATATTGTACACACATAAACATATAAGCACACATACATTGGGAAAATTGAAACCTTTCAGGAAATGATAATCATCTATTGCACATGTGCTCACATACCAAAAGCAAAACAAAACTCATTGCTGTCGAGTTAATTCTGACTTGTGGCTACCCCATGTATTACATAGTAGAACTGCTCCACAGGGTTTTCTTGACTGGAATCTTTATGGAAATAAGTCCTGGTAGCTCAATGGTTAAGTGCTCAGCTGCTACTGAAACATCAGTGGTTCGGACTCACTAGCTGTTCCTTGGGAGAAAGATGAGGCAGTGTGCTTGGGAGAAAGATGAGGCAGCCTTGGAAACCCTATGGGGAAGTTTTACTCTGTCCTATAGGGTCACTATGAGTTGAAATCAACTCGATAGCACCAGGTAATCTATATGGAACCAGATTTGCTAAGCCTTTCTTCGTTCGTGTCACTGGGTTGACTTGAACTGCCTAGCTTTAGGTTACTAGTTCAGTGCAAACGTGTGCCCACATACATGTGCTCATATTGAGAGAAATAAAGGACTATAAAAATGTGTATTCACATATAAATGACCAAAATTTTAAGGGGTAATTCCTGGTATCTTTTGAAGGCTAATCTTGCAATATTAACTCAGAACACTTTGTAGGGCTTTACAGTTTACAAGGGAAGAACATGCTCAGCATTTCTCAAGCTGAAAGAACCAAAGAAAAGAATTCAAGCCTCGAGTTGGAATATTGAAAGATTCTATGGGCAATATATTGAATGATGCAGGAAGCATCAAAAGAAGATGGAAGGAATACACAGAGTCACTGTACCCATAACAATTGGTTGATGATCTTCATCCATTTCAGGAGGTGGCGTATGATCAAGAACCAGTGGTACTGAAGTAATAAGTTGAAGCTCTACCAAAGGAAGTGGTGAAAAACAAGGCTCCAAGAATTGATGGAATGCCCAATGAGATGTTTCAATAAACAGATGCCCCACTGGAAGAGATCCATATTTGTATCCATTACAAAGAAAGGTGATCCCACAAAATGTGGAAATTATCAAACAATATCATTAATATCACTCAAGTAAAATATTGCTGAAGATAATTCAAAAATGGTTGCAGCAGTATATTGACAGAAACCTTCCAGAAATACAAGCTGGATTCAGAAAAGGATGTGGAATGAGGGATATCATTGCTGATGTCAGATGGATCTTGACTGAAAGCAAAGAATACTAGAAAGATGTTTACTTGTGTTTTATTGACTATGCAAAAGGATTCAATTGTGTGGATCATAACAATTTATGGGTAACTGAGAAAAATGGGAATTCCAGAACACTTAATTATACTCATGAGGAACCTGTACATAGACCAGGAGGCTGTCATTTGAACAGAACAAGGGGAAATTGCATAGTTTAAAATCAAGAAGGGAGTGAGTCAAGGTTGTATCCTTTCACCATACTTACCCAATCTGTATGCTGAGCAAATAATCTGAGAAGCTGGACTATATGAGAAAGAATGTGGCATCAGGATTGAAGGAAGACTCATTAACAACCTGCAATATGCTGATGACACAACTTTGCTTGCTGAAAGTGAGGATGACTTGAAGCACTTACTGATGAAGATTAAAGACCACAGACTGCAGTATGGATTACACCTCAATATAAATAAAACAAAAATTCTCAAAACTGGACCAATAAGCAGCCTCACAATAAATGAAATAAATAAAAAGATTTAAGTTGTCAAGGACTTCTTATTACTTGGTTCTACAATCAACACCAATGGAAGCAGCAGTCAAGACATCAGATGACGTGTACCATTGGGCAAATCTGCTGCAAAAGACCTCTTTCAAGTGCTGAAGAACAAAGATATCTCCTTGAAGACTAAGGTGCGCCTGACACATGCCATGGTATTTTCCAACTGCCTCATATGCATGTGAGAGCTGGACAATGAATAAGGAAGACTGAAGAAGAGTTAATGCTTATAAGTTGTGGTGTTGGCAACAAATGCTGAAAGTACCGCAGACTGCTAAAAGAACTAACAAATGTGTCCTGGAAGAAGTACAGCTGGACTGCTCCTTGGAAGCAAGAATGGCCAGATTTCATCTCACCTACTTTGGTCATAGGAGCTCTGGTAGCGTAGTGCCTAAGGCACTTGACTGCTAACCAGAAGGCTGGCAGTTCAAACCCACCAGCCACTCCTCGAAAGGAAGGTTGGACAATCTACTTCCGTAGTGATACTGCCTCAGAAACCCAGGGAGGGTTCGCTATGAGTCGGGGCCGACTCGATGGCAAACAACAACAACAACTTTGGTCATGTTGTTGGAAGGAGAAATGGGAAGGCCCTCAACAAGATGGATTGACACAGTGGCTACAATGATGGGCTCAGGTACAACAAAGATTGTGAGGCTGGCACAAGACTGGGCAGTGTTTCGTTCTGCTGTACACAGGGTAGCTATGAGTCAGACGACTCGACAGCACCTAACAACAGCAACAGCAGTTTACAAAATAACTTCATATGTTTCATTTGATCAGCTCAATGACTTTGTAAAGTGAATGTTAGTTTCATCTCCATTTTAACACCTGAGAGACCAAAGATCAGAGAGGTTAAGTGCCTTGTTCACAATTACACAGTGATTAAATATCACATTAGCTATCTCCTTGTGACATTAGAGAAACACATGTGGCTCGTCTGTCTATTATAGAACTAGATGCTAACACCTGCCACCTTACGAGGTAGTCTGGGGACCAGCAGGAACATGAGCATCACCTGGGAGCTTTTTAGAGATGGAGAATCTCAGGTCCATCCTACACCTGCTGAATCTGAAATGGCATTTTAACAAGATTTCCCCAGGTGATTCTTGAGCACAGTCAAGCTTGGAACTCCTTAGAGGAAGGAGCTGGGGTTTTACTCTCTGCTCCTAAACCACATTCAGGAATCTCTTAGCAGCCAGCATTTCATAATCTGGGGAATTTAAAAAACTACCCATGCCAAGATCCCACCTCAGAGGTTTTAGCCTCTGGGATGAGACAAGGACAACTAGCTTTTAAAAATTCTCCAGGTGGTTCTAATACACAGACAGGTGTAAGAGCCACTGGAATTGATCATCTCTGAGGTTTCTTCCCACGTTTACTGGGTCTGTAAGTCTTGTCTGTGAAGAATGAGTCTTTATGTGCTCTGCCCTCACTCAGTGCTGTACTTTACATTATAATTTAATTCCCAGGATTCATGAAACATTTTTCATTGAACCTAACAGATTTTTCTTCTCTTGAGAGATTTGTCCTTAATAATGAGCACCTCTGAGAGTATCAGCCACTCCATGTGGTAGCTGTGCCAGTGGGCTGGTGTGTTTTACTCCCTTCCTCTGCTGGGGAAAAGGTGTTAAAAAGACCACAAAAGGGCTCCAAGTATAGAGGAAGGCAGATATCCATGTGCTGGGCTCCCTACTTTTAAGCACTGTGCATCACTACAGTGTTGAGGCCCTAGGGTGGGGAGTGACTCCCACAGCTTACTTGTCAGCTCTCCAGGTAAACTCTCAAATGCCCCCAGGACTGGCAGACCCAAATAAAAACCAAACAAAAACCCAAATCATTTGCTGTGGAGTTAATTCCAACTCACAGCTACCCCATGCTTATCAGAGTGAAAATGTGTTCTATAGGGTTTATTTTTCCTTGACTTTTTTTTCCAATAAATTATTTTTTGTTCTGAAACAGCAGAACATACACCAATTTAATAATTTCAGTATGTACTATTCAGTACGGAAGGAAGATGGGGCAATCTACTTCCGCAGTGATACTGCCTCGGAAACCCAAGGAGGGGTCGCTACGAGTCAGGTCTGACTCGATGGCACATAACAACAACAACAACAACAACAACTATTCAGTAGCGTTGATTACATTTTTGGTTTATTCAATCATTCTCATTCTCCTTTTCTGAGTTGCTCCTCCTACATCAACATAAACTCACTACTCTCTAAATTTCTTTTTTAAACGTTTAATTTTCTGTTGTCAATTTGATCCCATACAGACAGTTCTATTGTGTACAATGCTCAAGGCAGACAATTTTTACTGGTTAAGCAAAACTATTGTTTAGTTTTAAGAAGATTTCAAGGGATATTTTTGGTTTAAGATTTAGAATTTAAAGATTATCTCAGGGCAATAGTTGCAGGGGTTCATTCAGCCTTCCTGGCTCTAGAAAGTCTAGATTTTGAAATCCTGTTCTGCATTTTCTCTCTTTTGATCAGGATTCTTCTATAGAATCTTTGATCAAATGTTTAGTAATATTAGGCAGGGATCATCCAGTTCTTCTGGTCTCATGCAAAGTAAGTACTTGTTATAGAAGCAAATAGCAACATGTTCCATATTCTCTTCCTATTGCTATCTCTCTTTCCTCTATTGCTCCAGGAGAGCAGAGAACAATTGTTGTGTCTTGGATGACTGCTTGCTAGCTTTTAAGATTCTAGGCACTAGGTAATGAACTCCAAGGTAGAACAGAAGCACTAAAAACTATTAAGCCACTAAATTGGGATGTCCTATGAAACTATGACCCTAAACTTCCAAACCAAGAAACCATAACCCATGAAGTGTTCGGCTGTACATAAGAAGCCTCAGCAGCTATTCTAGTTTGTTGTTGTTGTAAATATATCTATCATACAATTTTTGCCAATTCAACTTCTTACAACAATTTATTGATAGCAATTATATTAATCGGCTGTGTGATCCTATGCTTAATCAATACAACTTTCTCATTACTGTAAACCAAAACTCACTGCTACATAAGCAATGAACCCTCCTTTCCACTTCCCTTCCTCCCATCCTGGTTGTGTTGTTGTTGTTAGGTGCTGTTGAGTCATCTCTGACTCATAGTGACCCTAGGCACAGCAGAACAAAACACTGTCTGATCCCGCACCAGGTCCATGATCCTCGCTATACTTGAGCCCATTGCCGCAGCCATTGTACTAATCCATCTCGTTGAGGGCCTTCCCCTCTTTCGTCAACCCTCCACCTTACCACGCATGACATCTTTCTCTAGGGAATGGTTCCTTCTGACAATATGACCAAAGTAGGTGAGATGAAGTCTGGCCATTCTCACTTTCAAGGAGCATTCCAGCTGCACTTCCTCCAGGACAGATTTGTTAGTTCTTTTAGCAGTCCATGGTACTCTCAGCATTCTTCCCCAAAACCTCAACTCAAAAACGTCAACTCTTTTCAGTCTTCCTTATTCATTGTCCAACTTTCACATGCATATGAGGGCTTGAAAATACCATGGCTTGTTTCAGGCATCCCTTAGGACGCAAGGAGATATTTTTGCTCTTCAGCACTTAAAAGAGGTCCTTTGCAGCCAATTTGCCCAGTGCTATGTGTTGTCTGATGTCCTGACTGCTGGTGCTATTGGTGTTGATTATGAAATCTTTGACTATTTCAATCTTTTCTCCGCTTATTGTGATGTTGCTTATAGGTCCAGTTGTAAGGATTTTTGTTTTCTCTGTATTGAGATTTAATCTGTACTGCAGACTGTAGTCTTCAATCTCCATCAGTAAGTGATTCAAGACATCCTCACTTTCAGCAAGCAAAGTTGTGTCATCAGCATATTGCAGGTTGTTAATGAGTCTTCCTCCAATCCTGATATCACATTCTTCTTCATATAGTCCAGCTTCTCAGATAATTTACTCAGCCTACAGATTGAATAAGTATGGTGAAATGATGCAACCCTGACTCACTCCCTTCTTGATTTTAAATCATGCAGTGTCCCCTTGTTCTGTTCAAATGACAGCCTCCTGGTCTATGTACAGGTTCCTCATGAGTATAATTAAGTGTTCTGGAATTCCCATTTTTCTCAATATTACCCATAATTTGTTATGATCCACACAATCGAGTCCTTTTGCATAGTCAATAAAACACAAATAAACATCTTTCTGGTATTCTTCGCTTTCAGTCAAGATCCATTTGACATCAGCAATGATATCCCTCATTCCACATCCTTTTCTGAATCCAGCTTGCATTTCTGGAAGTTCTCTGTCAATATACTGTTCAACCATTTTTGAATTATCTTCAGTAAGATTTTCCTTGCATGTGATATTAATGATATTGTTTGATAATTTCCACATTTTGTGGGATCACCTTTCTTTGCAATGGGTGCAAATATGGATTTCTTGCAATCAGTTGGCCAAGTAGCTATCTTCCAAATCTCTTGGCATGCCTCCAGCAGGGCATCTGTTTGTTGAAACATCTCAATGGATATTTTGCCCATTCCTGGAGCCTTGTTTTTCACCACTTCCTTCAGTGCAGCTTTGACTTCTTCCTTCAATTCCATTGGTTCTTGATCATATGCCACTTCCTGAAATGGATGAACATCAACCAATTGTTTTTGGTACAGTGACTCTGTGTATTCCTTCCATCTTTTTTCGATGTTTTCTGCATCATTCAATATTTTGCCCATAGAATCTTTCAGGATTGCAACTCGAGGCTCAAATTTTTCCCTCAGTTCTTTCAGCTTGAGAAATGCCAAGCGTGTTCTTCTGTTTTGGTTTTCCAACTCCATGACTTTGCACATTTCATTATAGTAATTGGCTTTGTCTGCTCAAACTGCTCTTTGAAATCTTCTGTTCAGCTCTTTTATCTGTCATTTCTTCCATTTGCTTTACCTACTCTCCATTCAAGGGCAAGTTTCAGAGTTTCTTCTGACATTCATTTTCATCTTTTCTTCCTTTCTCGTCTTTTTAATGACCTCTTGCTTTCTTCATGGATGATGTTCTTGATGTCATCCCACAATTCTTCTGCTTTTTGGTCATTGGTGTTCAATGCACAAAATCTATTCTTTAATTGGTCTCTAAATTCAGGAGACCATCCCCTGGTAACCACTAATAAACTCCAGTCTCTATGTATTCACCCATTCTTGTTTCTCTCTCTTATATATACACTTCTTCTTCTTCTTTTTTTTTTTTTAGGTGACAGTTAAGCAGTGAATTAGATTCCCATTTAACAATTTTTACAAATTGTTCAGTGACAGTGGTTATCATTTTAACAATGTGTCAGCATTCTCATTATTTCCTTTCTCTTGGTTCTGTTTCCATTGATCTACCTTCCCTTCCCCTCCTTGCCTTCTCATCTTTGCTTTTACGTAAATATTGACCATTTGGTCTCATATAGTTGATTGTTTAAGGGACACATTAC
This sequence comes from Orycteropus afer afer, assembly GCF_000298275.1. Taxonomy (NCBI): domain Eukaryota; kingdom Metazoa; phylum Chordata; class Mammalia; order Tubulidentata; family Orycteropodidae; genus Orycteropus; species Orycteropus afer. The sequence continues at coordinate 7,757,425 of NW_006921721.1, forward strand.
TCATGGGTGATACTGTTTATTTTACAATATGTTGTTTGGCAGAAAGGTGACGTTGGAATGATTTCAATTCTAGGTTAGAAGAGTGATAGTCTAAAAGAGTTAAAAGAGGGTGATAGTCTCAAGGGTTCCTCAAGATTCTACTAGTCCAGTAAGTCTGTTTTTTTTGATCAATTTGAGTTTTGTTCTATGGTTTTCCTCCCATTCTAACCAGGACTTTCTATTGTGTCCCTGGTCGGAACAGTTGGTAGCATTAGCTAGGCATCATGTTCTTCTTATGGTTTTAGGTTAGAAAAGGCTCTGGTTTGTGTGGGCTGTTTTTGTCTTTTTATATAAGTGAAGTAATATAACACTTATCCTTCTGTAATTGACTCATTTCATTCAGCATAATGTCTTCAAGCTCCATCTATGTTGTAGTATATATCAAGACAACATTTACCTTTCTGACTGAGCATTATTTCATTGTGTGTATGTGCCACATTTTGTTTATTCATTTATCTGTTGATGGACATCTAGATTTTTTCCATATTTTGGCTATTTGAATAGTGAGACAGTGAACATCAGTGCACAAGTCTTTGATGAGTCTCTGTTTTCAAGTATTTTGGGAATATGTCTATGTGTGGAACTGCTGAGTTATGTGGTCGTTCTATTTTCAGTTTTTTAAGGCATGGCCATACTGCTTTGCACAATGACTATACCATATTACATTCCCACCAGCAATGGATAAGGGTCCCAATTTCCTTACATCTTCACTAACATTTGCAATTTAATTAAATTAATTAATTTATTTAAATCTTATCTATCTTAATGGGAGTGAGATAAGTATCTCATTATGGTTTTGGTTTACATCTCTCTGATGGCCAATGATGTTGAATATCTTTACATGTGTTTAGTGATCATTTGAATGTTCTCTTTGGTGAAATATCTATTGAAGTTATTTGCCCATTTTTTTGATTAAGTTATTCATCTTTTGTTGTTACGTTGTCAAAGTTCAAAGTTTTATACATACTTTGGTTATTAGATTCTTATTGCATATATAGTTTCCAAAGATATTCTTCCAGTTGGTAGCTTGTCTTTTCACTTTTTTGGTGAAGTTTTTTGATAAAGAAAATTTTAATTTTTATGATGTCCTATTTATCTTTTCTGTTTGTGCTTTTGTTATTATATTAGATAATTCATTGTTAAAAGCTGAGCCCAACAATCTTACCCCTATATTTTCTTCTAAGAATTTTATGATTTTAATTTTCACATTCCTTAATACATTTTGGATTTGTTTTTGTGTAAGTTATGAGACATGGATCCTTTTTCATTTTCCTTCATATGGAAATGCAATTTTCTCTACACCATTTATTGAAGAGACTCTTCTTTCCCTATTGAATAACTTAGCACCCTTGTCTAAAATCAGTTGAGTATAGATATGTGGGTTTATTTCTAGACTCTTAATTCCATTCTATTGGTTTATATGTTTATTATCATATCACCACCAGGCTGCTTTCATTGTTGTTGTTAGGTGCTATTGAGTTGACTCCGTCTCATTGTTGTTGTTGTTGTTGTTATGTGCCGTCAAGTCGGCCCCGACTCATAGCGACCCCTCCTTTGGTTTCCGAGGCAGCATAGTGGCTAAGACACTTGCCCGCTAACCAGACGGCTGGCGGTTCAAACCCACCAGCCACTCCTCGGAAGGAAGGTTGGGCAATCCTACTTCCGTAGTGATACTGCCTCGGAAACCCAAGGAGGGGTCGCTATGAGTCGGGGCCGACTCGACGGCACATAACAACAACAACAACAACAACATCACTACGGAAGTAGGATTGCCCAACCTTCCTTCCGAGGAGGTTAGCAGTCAAGTGCTTTAGCCACTATGCTACCAGAGCTCCCTTATTTATAATACAATAAAACAATGACCAATCCTGCAACAATCTCACAATCTTTGCTATAATTAAGCCCCTTGTCACAGCCACTGAGTCAATCCATCTCATTGAGGGGCTTCTCCTTTTTTGCTGACACTCTATTTTATGAAGCATGATGTCCTTCTTCAGGGACCAGTCCTTTCTGACAACATGACCAAAATATGGGAGACAAAGTCTGGTCATTCACACTTCTAAGCTATACTTCTTCTAAGACAGCTTTATTTCTTCTTCTGGCAGCCCATGGTATTTTCAATATTCTTTGCCAACACCACAATTCAAATGCATCAATTCTTCTTTAGTTCTCCTTATTCATTGTCCAGCTGGCATAGTGCCTAAGACATTTGACTGCTAACCAGAAGGCTAGTGGTTCAAACCC
>NW_006921721.1:7760122-7769231 GCF_000298275.1 Orycteropus afer afer
GTCTTTTTTTTTTTTTTTTATAATTTTGAGTTTTGTTCCATATTTTTCTCCTCTATCCTGGATCTCTAATTTTAATCCCTTTCTGAGTAGTTGGCATTGGTAGCCAGGCGCCACCTAGTTCTTCTGGTCTTTGGGTCATATAGGTTGAGGTCCTCATAGTGCATTAGTCCTTTGGACTAACTGTTTCCATGTGTCTTTGATTTTCTGCACTCTTCTTTGCTCTGGACGAGGGGTGACCAATAGTTGCCACTGAGATGGCTGCTTGCAAGCTTTTAAAACTCCAGTCGCTACTCACTGAAGTAAGATGTGGAATGATATTTTTGTATATTTGTGTATCAATTGATCTTGATGTCTCCTGCGACCATGGTCCCTAGTGCACAGACCCAGTGACCTACTCATTCAAGGTGCTTATTTGTGGCTAAGTAGTCATCCTAACTTTGCCTCCTGTTATGTTTAAACTGCATATGGATATTTTTATAGCACATACAAATACATACATAGGAATATCATCTGCCAGATTTATGTATGGTTGTGGCTATATTCCCATTTATTTGCCTATCCATACCTGTCTACCTATGTATGCACCCTTAGATTAGTCATCTGATTTCTTGACTGCTGTTTCCATGATCATTGATTGTGGATCCAAGTAACATGAACTCCCTGACAATTTTAATCTTTTCTCCATTTATCTTGATATTAGTTATTGGTCCAGTTGTGAGGCTTTTTGTTTTCTTTATGTTGAGGTGTAAGCCATACTGAAGTCTGTTGTCTTTGATCTTCATCAATAAGTGCTTCAAGTCCTTTTCACTTTCAGCAAGCAAGGTTGTGTCATCTGCACATTGCAGGTTGTTAATGAGTCTTTCTCCAATCCTGATGATGTTTTCTTCTTCATAAAGTCTCCTCCTCAGATTGTTTGCTCAGCATACAGATTGAATTAGCATGGTGAAAGGATACAACCCTCACGCACACCTTTCCTGATTTTAAACCATTCAGTATCTTCTTGTTCTGTCTGGTCTGTGTACAGGTTCCTCATGGGACTCCCATTCTTTGCAATTTATCCTTTATGGCTGCTTTTATTACAGTAGCTATATATTATGTTTTGAAATCAGGAAATGAGTCCTCATACTTTGTTCCTCTCCTTCAACATTGCTTTAGCTATTTGGGGCCTTTGCCATTCCATATAAACGTGTGGGTTGGTTTTTCCATTTCTCTAAAGAAGGTTGTTGGAATTTTGATCAGGATTCCATTAAATCTATAGTTTTCTCTGGGTAGCATTGACAACTTAACAATATTATGTCTTCGAATCCATGAACACAGACTATCTTTCCATTTTTTAAGTCTTCTTTAATCTATTTCAGCAATGTTTTTTAATTTTCATTGTATAAATCCATCACATCTCTGCTTAAATTTATTCCTAGAATTTTTGTTCTCTTAGATGCTATTATAAATGGAATTATTTCCCTAATTTTCCTTTCAGATTTTTCAGTGCTCATACATAGAAATCTAGCTTCACAGGGTTTTAATGACTTTTTGAAAGCCTATCACCAGGCTTTTCTTCCGAGGCAGCTCTGGGTGAGTTTGCCAGGGTTTTCTTCTGAATCACCAACATTTCAGTTAGTGCTCAAGGGCATAACTGTTTGCACTACCTAGTGGTTCCATTTTTTATTCTGCCAAGGATTGGCAGAACAGTTAGCATATTGCAAATGCCTCTAAGAGCACCAAGAGGGCAAAGTCCAGTCAAGAGCAGGATCCTGGGAAAATCCTGCATGTTTCTGGAAAGGTATTGAGAGGCCCAACAGTGTTATTTTTTCAGGAACAGAGTACCCAATAAGGAAGGTAAGCATAGGCTTACTTGTGGTTACTTACTGAGCTATAATGAAAAATTACACAACGATTTCAGATGCGATGAAAAATATAAAATTGTTCACTACAGATCAGTAAATAAGCACAAGTAAGTTCTTGTTGACCTTGCTTACTGGATAATCAAAAACTCATTGTGTTCATCACACCTCTTTAAAAAAAAAATCAAAACAAAAACAAAACAACAAAAGTCCATTTTCCTTTGTGTACAGAGCTATGTTGAAAGATTTGGGAATGTGCCCTTTCTCCTGTTGAGCCATCTGTTTGAGATATCAAGACAGCAAATTCATTAGGGAGAGATTAAGATAGGGTCAGGAGAGGACAGCTGTCCCGCCAAGGCCCCCGTGCCAGCCCCTGTGTGTGGGAACTTGTAACCTTAGATGTCTGCTATTTCTCGAAAAGGAGCTCTGGTGGCGTAGTGGATAAAGGACTTGACTGCTAATAGGAAGGTCAGCGGTACAAACCCACCAGCTGCTGCATGTTAGATATGCAGGGATGATGCCAGGCAGTGGGGTTTTGTAAAAAAGTGTAGAAGCTGGTGGCAAATCCTTGTTGAGTCCTGCCCTACCATTATTCAGTCAAGCACAGCTGCTCATATTTCCAGCTGACATCTGTGCCTGTCAGGCCTCACAGTGGACATGTGAGGACACGTGCTCTATCAGGTACCACACACGTCAAGTGGGCAGCTGTCACGTCCTTGCACCTGCCACACTCCACTTTCATTCCTTCATTCTCTGTCTTATGACTTAGCAGCTGCATGGCTAATTATTTATTTCCCTATCCCAAAGTTCTTGGATTCCTCTCATTCCTTCCTTTCTGTCTCCTTCTGGCACATATAGTCAGGGCACTAACCCAATTCCCATGGCTCAACCTCTTATTCTCTTACCCAAGCTCACAATCCCAGGGAACCCGGAGATAATCAGTGAGAGTTTATCTTTGTTCTTGGGTGAGAGGCAGAAAAGGTGCTTGGCTCTCAGTTCCTGTAGTCTTCGATGCTTACACTTTCCACATGAGCCAGCTGTCCTATGAGCAGTGTGCAAAGGATCACTATTGTGATTGTCCTTTGCCAAGAAGAGGATAAAGCAGAGACAAGTCCTAGGTCTCCCTGTAGGTCTAACACCAAGATGGTATGGTTGGGTTATTTTCCCCAGGGCATTAAAGGCCAGTGAGTCTTATTCCTGCTGGATCTTAGAATCCTTCTATGGCAAGTATTGTGAGGAGGGTGCAGGACCAGGCAGTGTTTGGTTCTGTTGTACACAGGGTTGTTATGAGTCAGAACTGACTCGACAGCATTTAACAACACAACAACCAGATGCTGTCAAGTTAATTCCAACTCATGGAGATCTCATGTATATCTGAGGAGAACTGTGATCAGTAGGGTTTTCAATGGCTGATTTTTTGGGAAGTCGGTCACCAGGCCTTTCTTCTGAGATCCCCCCTAGGTGGACTGAAACTACCAACATTTTGGTTAGCAGTTATGCACTTTAACTATTTGGGCCACCCAGGTAGAACTCCTCTGTTATTGTTGTTATGTGCCGTCGAGTCAGACCTGACTCATAGCAACCTCTCTTTGGGTTTCCAAGGCAGTATCACTATGGAAGTAGATTGCCCAACCTTCCCTCCAAGGAGGGGCTGGTGGGTTTGAACCACCAGCCTTTTGGTTAGCAGTCAAGCACCTTAGGCACTATGCTACCAGAGCTCCCCTCTAGGACATTATAGAAGCATAGCACCTGGGCCTCACTCTCAGAATTCTGATTTAATTGTTCTGGGGTGATGCCAGCTAGGGTGTCAGTATTTATTTTATAAGCTGTAGGCTGTTTTTGGTAAGCAATTGCTGTTCAGCTTTCCTTGCATAGGGTCTTAAATAATGTCAATTCACCAAATGTCCACTTCCAAGATGGGGGAAATTCTAGAGTCTACGTGAACACACTCTAGTGATGTGGTAGTTAAGGCATTTGGCTGCTAACTAAAAGGTTGGTGTTTCAAACCTACCAACTGCTCTGTGGAAGAAAGATGAGGCAGTCTGCTTCTGTAAAGATTTACAGCCTTGGAAACCCTGTAGGGATCACTATGAGTCGGTGACTAGAGGCAATGAGTGAGAGTCTATGTAAAAGGGAAATCATGTTTATTGACCCAATGGGGAAAAGCCAATGTAAATGAACAGGTTAGAAAAAAGTGCAGATTTTGCTGCTGCCTGTCACATGGAGTGGCTTATTAACTGCTAACTAAATGTTGCCAGATAGTTCCCTGGAAGGTGTCAACTGTAATGAATAAGATGGAGAAATCTGGCTTATTTGTAATTACACATTAGTAACACTAATGTGTTGCGCACCCCTACCTCTCTCCTCCTCGCAGCCGGCCAATTTCTCTGAGGGTCCCTAGGTGCCCAGGGGCATCTTCCCTTCATTATTCAATTATGTTGTGTCCATAGCCTAATCGCTTTTAGATTTGCCCTTATTTCTTTTGCAGAGGACTGCCTCTGGAATAGGGCCATTTGCCTATTTATTTCAATTACCCTTCTTTTCCAGATGAGAATGCTTACTCCTGCAGCTGGGTAGATTCAGGTTGTGGGGAGGAGGAAGCCAAGGGCTCCTTGCTGCACTTGTTCCTGCAGAATATTAAACCATGGGCTCCTAGCTGTCCCATGGAATTGTCCTTGATACAATCAACACACCAATGCCACCTGACTGTAATGGGTTTTGGGCTCAAAACCATGCCCTTTACATTGTCTTCATCTATAACAATGGATTGTGATGCAGATATTTGTCCAGCAACTCCAGGCCCTGCAATGGAGGCTTCCACATAAAGAAACTGGGATAGTAGAGCTACAAGCCACCTGAATTTCACCTGGGGTCATATGTTCAAATGTTGATGCAGCACTGTCCAATGGAACTGTCTGTGATGATGGGGATGTTTTATATCTGTATTGTCCAGGTTGGTGGCCAGTAGCCACATGTGGCTATATTGTTGTTAGATGCAGTCAAGTTGGCTTTGACTCATAGTGACCCTATGTACAACAGAATGAAACACTACTGGGTCCTGAGCCAGCCTCACAATCCTTGCTATGCTTAAACCCATCATTTCTGTCATTGTGTCAATCCATCTTGTTGAGGATCTTCTCCTTTCTCGCTGACCCTCTACTTTACCAAGCATGATACCCTTCTCTAGGGACTGATCCCTTCTGACAACATGACCAAACTACATGAGAAGTCTGGCAATTCTTGTTTCTAAGGAGGATTCTGGGTGCACTTCTTCTAGGGCAAATTTATAAATTTTTTTTATTTGGTGTTCCATGATATTTTCAGTATTCTTTGCCAATACCACAATTCAAATGCATCAATTTTTCTTTGGCCTTCTTACTCACTGTTTAGCTTTCACATGCATATGAGGCTACTGAAAGTACCATGGTTTGGCTCATGTGCACCTTAGTCTTCAGAGTGACATCTTTGCTCTTGAACAATTTAAAGAGGTCTTTTGCAGTACATTTACCCAGTACAATATGATGTCTTGACTGCTGCTTCCATGGATGTTGATTATGGATCCAAGTAAAATGAAATCCCTGACAACTTCAATCTTTTCTCCATTTGTTGTGATGTTGCTTATTGGTCCATTTGTGAGGATCTTTGTTTTCTTTATGTTGAGGTATAATCCATACTGTAATCTTAGATCTTTGTCAGTAATTGCTTCAAGTCATCTTCACTTTCAGCAAGGAAGGTTGTGTTATCTGAATATCATAGGTTGTTAATGAGTCTTCCTCCAATCTTGATGCCATGTTCTTTATACAGTCCAGCATCTCAGATTATTTGCTCAGCATGTAGATTGAATAAGCATAGTGAAAGGATACAACCCTCACGCATACCTTTTCCGATTTTAAACCAGTCAGTATTCTCTTGTGTTAAAATGACTGCATCTTGGTCTATGTACAGGTTCCTCATGAACACCATTAAGTGTTCTGGAATGCCCATTCTTTGCAATGTTATCCATAATTTGTTATGATCCACACAGTTGAATGCCTTTGCATAGTCAATAAAACACAGGTAAACATCTTTCTGGTATTCTTTGCTTTTAGTCAAGATCCATCTGATATCAGCAATGATATTCCTTGTTCCATGCCCTCTTCTGAATCCCATTTGAATTTCTGGCAATTTCCTGTCAATATAGTGCTGCAATTGTTTTAAAATCATCCTCAGCAAAATTTTACTTGTGTGTGATATTAATGACACTGTTCCTACATTTTGTTGGATCACCTTTCTTTGGAATGGGGATAAATATGGATCTCTTCCAGTCAGTTGGTCAGTTAGCTATCTTCCAAATTTCTTGATATAAACGAGTGAGTGCCTCCAGCGCTGCATCCATTTATAGAAACATCTCAATGGCTATTCCATCAATTCCTGGAACTTCGTGTTTTGCCAATTCTTTCAGTGTAGCTTGGACTTCTTCTTCTAATATCATTGGTTCTTGATCATATGCTACTTCCTAACATTGTTGAATGTTAAGCAATTTTTTTTTTTTTTTGGTACAGTGACTCTGCATTCTTTCCATCTTCTTTTGATGCTTCCTACATCATTCAATATTTTGCCCATAAAATCCTTCAATACTGCAACTCAAGTCTTGAATTTTTTCTTTACTTCTTTCAGCTTGAGAAATGCTGAGCATGGTCTTCCCTTTTGGTTTTCTAACTCCAGATCTTTGCACATTTCATTATGATAATTTACTTTGTCTTCTTGAGCTGCCCTCTGAAATATTCCATTCAGCTCTTTTATTTCATTATTTCATTTAACTGCTCTTTGTTCAAGAGCAAGTTTCAGAGTCTCTTCTGACACCCATTTTGGTCTTCCTTTCCTGTCTTTTAAATGACCTTTTGCTTTCTTCCGGTATGATGATCTTAACATCATCCCACAACTCATCTGATATTCAGCCATTGATGTTCACTGCATCAAATCTGTTCTTCAGTTGGTCTCTAAATTCAGGTGGGATATAATCAAGGTTATATTTTGGTTTTTGTGGAGTTGTTTTAATCTTCTTCAGTTTCATCTTGAACTTGTATATGAGCAATTGATGGTCTGTTCCACAGTCAGCTCCTGGCCTTCTTCTAACTGATAACATTGAGTCTCTTTCTACAGTTATAGTCAATATGATTCCTGCATACTCCATCTGGTGAGATCCACATGCATAGTTGTCATTTTTTGTTGTTGGAAAAAAAAATTTGTAGTGAATAAGTTGTTGGTGTTACAAAATTCTATCGTGCAGTTTCTGAAGTCATTTCTATCATCAAGGCCTTATTTTCCAACTATTGATGCTTTTTCCTTGTTTCCAACTTTTATAATCCAATCACCAGTAATTATCAATGCATTTTGATTGCATGTTGGATCAATTGCGGACTGTAGAAGCTGGTAAAAGTCTTCAATTTCTTCATCTTTAGCTTTAGTGGTTGGTGCATAAATTTGAATTTGTAGTATTAACTTGTCTTTTTTATAGGCACATGGATATTATCCTATCACTGACAGCATTGTACTTCAGATGGATCTTGAAATTTTCTTTTTTATGATAAACACAATACCATTCCTCTTCAATTTGTCATTCCTTATGTAATGGACCATATCTGATTATCAGACTCAAAATGGCCATTACCAGTCCATTTCAGTTCACTTTTCCTTAGGATACCTATCTTTATGTGTTTTGTTTCATTTTTGACAACTTCCAATTTTCCTAGATTCATACTTCATACATTCCATGTTATTATTAATAGATGTTTGCAGTTGTTTTTTCTCATTTTTAATTGTGCCACATCAGCAAACTAAGATTCCGAAAGCTTAACTCCATCCACATCATTAAGGTTGACTCTACTTTGAGGATGGAGCTCTTTCTCAGCCTTATTTTGAGTGCCTTCAGACCTGAGGGGCTCGAATTCTGGCATTTTATCAGACAATGTTCCAGGGCTGTTCATAAAGTTTTCCAGTAATATATCAGACAGTGTTTCACTGCCATTTTTATAAGGTTTTTTAGTGGTAATTGTTTTCAGAGGTGGATAGTCTCCTCCTTCCTCCTTCTCCCAGTCTGCCTTAGTCTGGAAGCTCTACTGAAACCTGTCCATCATGGGTGACTCTGCTGGTATTTGAAATAGCAGTGATATAGCTTCCAGCATTACAGCAATAATCAAGCCACCACTGAACGACAATCTGATAGATGAGTGGTGAACACGTGGCAATAGAGCACTCAAAATTGGCAAGTGTGGCTGGAGAGCAGAATCATATACACATATACATATATGCATATATATATTCTCATATATATACATATATGCACATGTATACATATAGGTATACATATATCTATGTAATTTATTTTTGATGAAAATATACACAAGAAAACATATGCCAATTCAACAGTTTCTACATGTACAGGTCAGATGGTTACATTCTTCAAGTTGTGCTATCTTTCTCAATATCCTTTTCCAAATTATTTCACCATCATTAACAGAGAAATCACTACCTGCTAGTATTCTCATCTAACTTTTGAGCTGCTACTCAATTTTATCACATATAGAGAATTCTGTAAAAGAACCCAATTCTGAAGGCAGACATTCTAATTAAAACTAAATTGTATTAAAGATGACTTCGGGGACAGTTTCGGTTTAAGGTTTAAAGATTTCGGAGGAACTTAATTTTTGAATTTATTTAACTTTAATTAATTAATTAACATTTGAATGTAAGAAGCCATTTGGCTATGGGTTCCTGCATCAGACATTGAGTCAGGAAGGTCAGATAAATGTGTGGTGTGACCTAGGCTCGGGTAAGATACTAGGAAATAGTAGGGACTCATGCCCTGTATAAAGAACTGCTCCCCTCCTCTCCAACAGAGAGTTGTCCTGTGGTAATGCTACTGGCAAGATAGTAAGATGTTTTTGTTTCAAGGGACAACAAGGATCCAGGTTTTTACTTGAAATCTTCTAAAGTTTTTTTTCTTTTTTCTACTTCTGTATAGTTTTTATTACTACAAAAGTTTAAATAAGATGTTCTACTGTCATTGTTCTTCTAGTGTATTTGCACTGGTCCAGTGCATAGAGGGTTGATTCATGAATTCCTTAGATTTTTTAAGGGATTGGGTGACATATCAGATGGTGAGCAGTAGACTGAGATAACCTTCAAATGATAACATCATTATTTTCATCCTATGTCTTTAGATTTGATGATTAAATACAATTCTGTTTAAAATGAATATATATATATATATATATATATATATATAT
>NW_006921721.1:7772911-7779162 GCF_000298275.1 Orycteropus afer afer
TGTGCCGTCGAGTCGGCCCCGACTCATAGCGACCCCTCCTTGGGTTTCCGAGGCAGTATCACTACGGAAGTAGGATTGCCCAACCTTCCTTCCGAGGAGTAGCTGGTGGGTTTGAACCGCCAGCCATCTGGTTAGCAGGCAAGTGTCTTAGCCACTATGCTACCAGAGCTCCCACAAGCAAACTAATCACCAGGAAAAAGAAAGCGAACAAGAAAAACAAAAAAAAGGAAAAGTCGGTGGAGGACTGGGTAGGGCACCCAGGCTCCGTCTGAGCACACAGACTGTGATGGAGTTCCTGTGGGCCCAGAAGGTAGGTGAGAGTGGGGATGGCCACACCTCCATTCACCAAGCAGTGTAAGGTGTAGTAAGAAGAAGAATGTCGTATCTTTTCAGTCTTGCAGACCCCGAGTGTTCTTGGGGTTGCTGGAAAGCAGAATGTGTTCTTAAGCCCCAGAAGTCTGCAAGAGTGCTGTCTCTTCGAATATCCAAAATAGTCAAGCTGCTTTTTAAACCTTCAAAATGGCGGCGTCCTCTGGACCGGCAAAAGTCCACAGCTCAGCCCACCTTTCTCTTCACCTTCTCCGTTTGATCCCTAGCCACCGTGCACAGTCCTCCTTGCAGTCCCTGGCCATCAGGGTGATTTTTAGGTTAATTCTTAAGTCCTACCACCACAGGAATATGCGAGAGTGCTGTCTCTTTAAATATCCAAAATAGTCAAGCCGCTTTTTAAACCTATAAAATGGTGGCGCCCTCTGTCTGGATTGGCAAAAGTCCACAGCTCAGCCCACCTTTCTCTTCACCTTCTCCATTTGTTCCCCAGCCACCCTGCACTGTCCTCCGTGCAGTCCCTGGCTAGCAGGGTGATTTTTGGGTTAATTCTTAGGTCCTACCACCACTCGGGAATCTCCAAGCTGTGTTGTCTGTGCCGTCCAGGTTGCTCAGGTCGCTGCCAAGCCGTAGCTCTGTGTGTCTCCTTTTTTGGTATTTTCACGCAAATTCTTCTTCTAGTTGGGGTTTAGTCCACTTTTGTATCCTTCCCTTCAAGGCTCAGGGGTCCAAGATTATCTTCTGTGTCTGTGTTAATTGGTTTCCCTTTTCTTTGTTGAAGAGCGTCTATGCAGTCCTTCTGCCTAGTCTGCCATCTTGCCGGAACTGAAATCTTCTAAAGTTTTAAGTGGAATCCCTGGTTGACATCAATGGTTAATATGCTTGGCTGATAACCAAAAGTTTGGCAATTTGTGTCCATCCAGAGGTGCCTTGGAAGAAAGGTCTGGTGATCTACTTTTGAAATCCAGTCATGAAAACCCTATGGAGCATAGTTCTATTCTAACACATGTGGTAATCACCATGAATCTGAATCAACTCCATGTCAACTTTTCTTTTTTTTTAAGTTTTAAGTGTTAGAAGCTATTCAAGAAATTTTAAATAGCTTGTGACTTTCCATCTAGTATAATTACTTTTCTGCTGAACAAACTGACTCAGGGAAGTGACAGTTCTTTTCCAAGGCCACATAAGGAAGGAGTGGGTAATCCAGGCTTCCTTGGTATAATTCTAGGCCTACCTTATCACTTAACTGCTTTCTGTGGGCATTGATTTTGTCTATTCTCATTCTCAATCACCAGAAAAGGACATCATGTTTGGTAAAGTGGAGGGTCAGTAAAAATGAGGGAAACCCTCAGTGAGATGAATTGACACAGTAGGCACAACAATGGATTCAACACACCAAGGGTTAAGAAGATGACCCAGTACTGGGTAACTTTTTTTCTGTTATTCATAAGGTCACCTTGCATCCTAGCTGACTCAGTGGCAACTAACAACAGCAACAACAGCAAGACAATTCCTATTTATCCCCCTATATTTTCATTTTACAGACAGACATGTGACTGTTCATACCTCTTATTCTTTTGGTCAGCAAGAATCTTCCCCAGCATCTGAAATGCCCCATGGCAGAGAAGAGGGAAGTTTTCCTTTCAAGATTTAGGAGGCTGGAAGCAGTCTGTTTAGAGGTCTTAAGTTTCTTTGAAGTCTCATATTTTATCTTAAAAAAAAAAATATACAAACTTGGCAGTCTATTCCTTAATATAATTGTGCTTATTTTAATATGAAGAGAAAATTTTCCTTCAAATCTTAAAATTGAAGCTTCAAAGAGAAGCATCCATTTTATCTTGTGGTTTCATGAATCATCTGGCCTGCAGCTCATGTCATTGGGTACCTCATACCTAAGTTTGAAAAGTACTAATACATGGCAAAACATTTCAATGGCCTATTGACTTTTTTCACCATTCCAACTTATCATTTTACAGATTCTGAGGAGACGTCTTCTATAGGGATGTCTGGATTATTAGTATTTACCAGGAAGATGTGAGTAGTTTGGAGGGATGAACTTGGGCTTTGCCTCACTATCCTTGAATTTAAGATGTTTCCAGGGCAAAAATATGTAGGGTAAAGCCAGGGATTATAACCTGGGTGTTGCAAACAGTTAATGTGCATGGGCTGCTAACTGAAAGGTAGGAGCTTCCAGTCTGCCTAGCAGTACCTCAAGAGAGAGATCTGGCAATCTACTTCAGAAAAATCAGCCGCTGAAAACGACAGGGCCCAGTTCTACTCTGGCAGAAGTAACTCTGGCTACGAGTTGGAATCAACTCCAAGGCAATTTTTTTTTTTTTTTTTTTAAAAGGGAGCTCAATCCAAAGTCACTGGCTGTTTGAATGCTATTGTCTTCTAGGTTGTTTTGTGAAAGTTAGGAGGTAAAAAAAAAAGGGGTTGTGAGGAAGATGGCCTCTTATTTCTGTCTTCCACCACATATTCCAATGTCAAATAGATGAGGGGAATGTTGTGATGGGTCTTCCAATGCACATATGAGTATCTTAAAGAGAGATTGCAGGATAAATGAATGTAAACCATAGGCTGCATTGTTCTTGTTGCTCTGTGGTGTCTCTCTGTATCAACTTATTTTCTGTGTTTTTGCATCCCTCCTTCAAAGTTAGGAGCTCTGGTGGAGTAGTGCCTAATGCACTTGCCTGCTAACCAGAAGGCTGGCGGTTCAAATCTACCAGCCACTCCTCAGAAAGAAGGTTGGGCAATCTACTCCATAGAGATACCACCTCAGAAACTCAGGGAGGGGTCGCTATGAGTCAGATCTGGCTTGAGGACCGTGTTTTCTTATCTTTTTTCCTTACAAATTAGAGATGCAGAGGATAGCTTACAGGTCCTGACAGTGACTTTGTGGTTTTGTTGTTGTTGCTAGCTGCTGTCTAATTGACCCCCAACTCATAGTGACCCCATACAAAATGGAACAAAATGCTGCCCAGTTCTTTGCTGTTTGCCATCCCGCTGGGATCATTCTGATTCATGGGGTTTTCATCAACTGATTTGCAGAAGTAGACCGCCAAGCCTTCCTTCCTTGTCCATCTTAGTCTAGACGCTCTGCTGAAAGCTGTTCAGCATCATAACATGCAAACCTCCCCTGACTAGGGTGGTAGTTGCCCAATAGGTGCATTGGCTGAGAATCAAGCCTGGGCCACCTGCATGGCAGGGAGGATTCTACAACTGAACTACCAGCGTCCCCATGAGTTTGTGGCTACTCATGTCTTAATAAAGTGAGGCATAGAAGAGCAGCAAAATTGTATCCTGAACTCTTTTTGACAGAGTAGGGAAATGTGTAAACCATTTTATGTTCACTGTCATTCACCACAGAGACTAAGGCAGAGTACTGGACACTGTGGGATCTTTCAATGACCTTTAGTTGTTCTGGACAAATCTTTCAGACTCTTTGGTCTTCTTCCTACATTATTTTTCTGTTTCTTTTTTTTTTTTTAAACTTGAATTTACCAGAAGAAGACATCTACAGTTTTAGCTCTCACTCTCCTAAATTTTTATCTTTCCATAACATCAACCCCATATTTTTCATTTCATTCAAGGTACATCCTTCCGTTGAGATACCATAGTACTCAAACTTAAAATGTGCTAAACAGAATTTATTATCTTTTCTTCCAAACCTGCTTTGGGAGAAATGGCTCACTCAAATTAGATAACCCTGAATTATCTTTGATTTTCCTTGTTTCTTTCTTACTGCTTTCACTCAGTTGCCTATATTTTCAAATTTCTCATATATTTGGCAGTGTTCCCACTACTATGACTTTGATTCATATCGTTATCAAGTCTTGTCTAGACTGTTATTATGTCCTCTAAACTATTTTTCTCCTGACCTCTAGTCTCTACCACTTCTGGAATAATTTTAAAACCACCCTTCTGAAATCTTTTTTTTTAAAATAAAAGTTTGGATATAGCTGTCTTTTGCTTAAAATTCCAGTTTGATCCCATTGTTTCAGGAAAAGGTAAACTTTCATTGTAAAGGCTGCAGGATTTGTCCCAAACTGACCCCAATCTAATTCTTTAGCCTAACTTCTTGCCAGTTCTCACTTCCATGTTCAGCCACACAGAGATGTTCTCCACCTCCCATACCTAGGACACCCTTTCGTACCTGCAGGTTGTTGAGCTGTCTACTCTGGGATATTCTTTCCTTTCTTCTTATTTCTTACTCCATCTTTCAAGTTCAGTTTTGAATGTCAACTCCTTTTTAAATACCCTACAACTCCTCCAGTCAGAATTAGCTATTCTGACTCTTGTGGATCCGCAGAGCTGTTCCTACGACTGTTTTACAGCTGTGATGTTTTGTAATTTACTGATATACAATTGATCTGAATTGGCCCCAGATGATGAGACCATTAGGGTACAAACCTTGTTTGTTTCTGTGTTCCCAGGGCCTAGCACGGTGCTTGGCACAATGCAGATACCCAGTAAGCCTTTCTTTGAACACTAAGCTTACTAATCACAGTGGCCAGCTCTGAACTCCTTAAGATGAGGGATCATGTTGTGTGTATATTTCCATTATCAGTGGCCTGAATATACTAAGTGCTCTCTAAATGTTTGCTGACTCAATTAACCAGTGAACCCCAGAAATCAAACATAGTGAAAACTAAATATCTCTGTCCCTTCAGTTGTGTGGCCTTTGAAATCACTATTGGGGACCTGGAGGAAGGGCAGCTGAAATGCTCCTTGGTAGCGAGACTGGCCAGACTTTGTCTCACATTCTTTGGTCATGTTGTCAGAAGGGACCGTTCCCTGGAAAAGGATGTCATGCTTGGTAAGGTGAAGGGTCGACGAAAGAGAGGAAGGCCTTTGACGAGATGGATTGACGGTGGCTGCGATGATTGGCTCAAGTATAGCAAGGATCATGGAGCTGGCGCAGGATTGGGCAGTGTTTTGTTCTGCTGTGTGTGGGGTTGCTATGAGTCGGAAATGACTTGATGGCACCAAACAACAGCAACAACATTGGGGACCAAGGCTTCTGAAGACCAATAGCCCATCATGGTGGGCATACTTTTTTGTGTTCATTTTATATCTGCCCAGAAATTATACTAAGCTGCAATTTACTGAAGCTCTGCTATGTGCCAAGTTTTGCATTAAAAATGACCTCATTCAATTAGCATTTCTTTAAAGGCAGCTGTGATTGAACTGAGGGTTATCATCAGAAAAACACTGGAATTTATTTAAAATTACCTTGCGCACATCTGAAAGACTCAAATTATTGTTTAAGCCTTGCAGACATTACACCACTAATCCTTCTCTAATGATCTCATCTTAAGAAATACTACCAACAGGAGGACTGTTGAGCCTCCTCCCAAACCAACCTAATGAGCAGATTTGAGTATTTGCATAATAACCCAGAATGATTTTAAGGCATTTTAGACAAAATACACGACTACTTAGACTGCTGTCATTTCAGCTATCTCATCCCTCTTACAAATTAAATGGGGATGGAAATGGAGAAAGCAAAAATCTGGGGGTTTTAGATACATTGCACTTGGTTTAGCTACTTAAATGTTCTCTGTTTGTAGCTAAGTACTGCAATTAGGAAATTTGGTTCATGGAAAATGCAACCATTAAAACTTTGAGCATGATATCAAAAAATGATCTGAGGAGGAGGCAACTAGATTCTAAAAATTTGTTTGAAAATGGCTATTTTAACATTTACAGAGGTGAGAAACTGAGAGCTCCTGGGACTGAGAGAATGTGCTTAATTACCCACTTGTGACTCCCTTGCTATTTTTGTCTAGTATTTTAGTTCTTTTTTTCTCTCTCCCTTTTTACCTTCACAAGTTGCACATTATATTTATTATTTTATACTTCAAAAATATTTACACAATATTTATTATTTTCTTGAGTCCTCATTTATTCTTTTTTTTTTT
>NW_006921721.1:7786997-7797268 GCF_000298275.1 Orycteropus afer afer
GTCCAATTCTGTATCCTTCCCTTCAAGGCTCAGGGGTCCAAGATTATCTTCTGTGTCTGTGTTAATTGTTTTCCCTTTTTTTTGTTGAAGAGGGTGTTTGCAATCCTTTTGCCTAGTCTGCCATCTTGCCGGAAGCCCCTTTTTTCCCTCATTTATTCTTAGGAATAATTTTTTTTTTCTTCTGAGAGCATTTTCTTTCTGAAAGCCATCCTTTAGGAGTTCATTTCCTGAGAGTCTGCTGGTAATAAACACTCTCAATTTTTTCTTAGTATTTGAAAATGTGTTAGTTACTTTCTCCCTTGTATTCGAAAGATAGTTTTGGGAGGCTCACAACAATTTTCTCCGTTGTTATTAATGTTTGTGAGTTGGATGTTAGTCTAGCATTCTTTGTAGGTAATTTAGTCTTCTCTGGGTGCTGCTGCTTTGTCTTTGGGAGTCTGCAGTTTTATGTTAGTGTATCTGAGTGGGTACTTTTTGGGGAATAGTTGTATTCATTGGACTTCATGGATCAGAGGATTATTGTTATTAACCAACTTTGGAAAGGTACTACCTCTTTGAATATTTCTCCTCCCCATTCTCTACATCATTTCCTTTGGTGTTTCTTTTAGATATATATTAGACTTTTTTCCTCTATCTTCCTTGCATCTTAACCTCTCTTTTTTATTTTTCATCTCTTTATATAGCATTTATATAGCATTTCTGATAATTTCTTCAGTTTGATCTTTAAATTCCTTGGTTTTCTCTTTGGGAGCTCTGGTTGCATAGTGGCTAAGACACTTGCCTGCTAACCAGACGGCTGGTGGTTCAAACCCACCAGCCACTCCTTGGAAGGAAGGTTGGGCAATCCTACTTCTGTAGTGATACTGCCTCGGAAACCCAAGGAGGGGTCGCTATGAGTCGGGTTTGCCTCGACGGCACATAACAACAACAACAACAGTTATTTTAGTTTTTGTTTCTTGAATTTCTAATCTTTTTTTTTTTTTTTTAATTTGATTATATTCAACAATCTCTTTTCTGTCAACTATTTGATACTGTCTCTTTTTTCTTTTGTTTAGGAGCTCTGGTGGTCTAGTGCCTAAGGTCTCTGACTGCTAATCAGAAGGCAGGGGTGTTGAAAACCCACCAGCCACTCCTCGGAAGGAAGATTGGGCAATCTATTTCTGTGGTGATACTGCCTCGAATACTCAAGGAGGGGTCGTTATGAGTCGGATCTGACTTGACGGCACATAACAACAACTAACTGCCTTGGAAACCCAAGGAAGGGTTTCTATGACTTGGATCTGACCCAATGACAGTGAGGTGTTTTTTTTTTTTACCGTTTTTAAACATAGCAAACACACTTTTATGTTCATTTTATTTCTGTCCAGTAATTATACTAAGAATGACAATAGCTGCTATTTACTGAAGGCCTGCTATGTGCCAAGTTTTATCTTAAAAATGGCCTTATTCAATTGGAGCTTCTTTAAAGGCACCTTAAATTACTATTTTTAGACATATCAAACAGATATTTTATATTCATAATTGATAATCCTGTTATCTATATTCTTCCATGGTCTGATTTTGCAATTTGTTGTTTCTATTGACCGTTTTCACGGTGGCTTGTTTTCCTTCTTGTTTTGGAATACTCCTCTCCCTTCCTTCCTTCTTCCTGACCCTTTCTTTCCTTCCTTCTTTTGTTTCTTTTTTTCCTTTGCTCTCCTGCCTCCTTCCCTTCTTTCCTCTCCCCTTCTCTCTCTTTTTTTTTTTCCTTTTGACTCCTGTTTCTTGGAAATTTACTGAAGCAATTCTGAGACTTGAAGTCTATTCCTCTTTATTAAAAAATTTGACTTGCATTTTAAAAGTGAATTTGAGCCCCAAACTCTTATAAAACTTGTACTTAGAGTTAGATATTAATTTTTCTTCTTCTTTTCACCCCCTGCTCCATTAAGAACCAAGGATAAGACAGGTTTATACCCATATCCCTCTCTGGTACCTTCCCCTGCCCCCTTAAGTTGACTCATTGGGAGTATTTCCCTTCAGAGGTCCTGACCCTTTTTTTTTTTTTTTTTTTGGCTATGTCTCCAATCTGACTTCTTATTCAGTTCTAGCCAGGCATTGTTTCCTCTCCTGCAGACGTGAAACCTGTTAAAATCCAGGCTCTAGGTCACAGAGGTTGGCAGAAAAGTATAAAACAAATACCAGCTTTAACTCTAGAACAATTTTACCACCCTGAATTTATGCTTTCTCATTGTTTTAGTCTCTGAGAAATTTCCTTACTTCCTAGCTCTGCTGTACACTTCAACACAGTATTTTAAAGTTTATTTATAATGTTAGGTATCTCTTTAGGTGTATCCTGAAGGAGATATTTCAAAGATGAATTCTACAGTATCTAACCAATAGAAACTCCAAACTCACTGCCGTCGAGCTGAATTCGACTCACAGTGACCCCTCCTTAGGTTTCCAAGGCAGTATCTCTATGGAAGTAGATTGCCTAGTCTTCCTTCTGAGGAGTGACTGGTGGGTATGAACCTCCAGCCTTCTGGTTAGCAGTCAAATGACTTAGGCACTATGCCAGAACTCTGTAGTTATGATTCCTGTTTGAAAGTTCAGAAACACATTCACCAACAGGATAAGTGACTTTCTTGACAAATAATCAGTGTCTACACCAGATTAGTTATCTTTTTAGCTGACAAAGCAACAGTCTATTAGCTCACACCATAAAGATGTTCAAAAGGCAAAAGATGAGCTTGCTTCATACTTCTTTGAGAACATGGAATTAATTAGACAGAAAATATGCCATCTTTCCACTGCCAAATCTACCAACATATCTGCTAAAACTGCCCTTTCTATATGTCTGGTGAATTGTGTTACTCTCACTATATCAGAGCCTGTTTCATTGAAATCACCTATTTTATTTGCTTCCTCATCAATTTTCCTCTCTTCTGGGATATAACCATTAGTTATCTCTTCTGATAACCCTACCTCCACCTCTAGCTACTACTACATTTGTCTGTTCCTCTTTATAGTAACCGATTAAAATCACTTTCTAAGTTATGATCTCCACTCCTTTTTCCACATTGTCTCTTCAGTCTGTTTCCACAGGGCTTCTATCCCTCCTTGCTCATGCCAAGATCACCTTGCTATTATTAAGACCAATGGTCTCTTCTCTGTTCTTACTTAACCTCTCAGCAGCATTTGGCACCACTAACCCTTTTATTTTTCCTGACACACTTTTTTCTTTTGGCTTGTATGGTACCACACACTCTACTGGCTTTACTCCTACTTCATCCCAACAAACCATCTAGTTGCTATGGAGTCAGTCCTGACTCACGACAACCCCATATGTGCAGAGCAGGATTGCATCCTATGAGGTTCTTATGACTGTGGCCTTTCAGAAGCAGATCACTAGACCCTTCTTCTGAGTGGCCTGTGGGTGAGTTCAAACTGCCAAGCTTTTCATTAGGAGCCAAGTGCTTACCTGTTTGCACTACCCAGGGATTCCTTTTCTACCTCATTAGCATCTTCCCTTAAGTCCTTCACGTCTAGTGGACCTCTCCATTTTGGAGTGCCTGAGGCTCTGTGCTGGATCTTTTTCATTTCCCTCTACAAGCACCAAGGTGATTCTCACAATTCTGATGGTTTTAAATGCTAACAGTTTGGCAATGACTTTAATCTTTCATGGATCATCCATTTTGTAATGTAATGGCCTACTTGATGCCTGTACATAGATGTCTAGTAGTGACTTCAAACAATATAGTCAAAGCAGAACTTTTGATCTCTGGCTCCACGTCTGCTCTTCCTGAATTACCCTATCCTCTGCAAGTGAAATCACTATTCACACAATTACTTAAGCCAAATATTAGTTCTATCCCTTGATTTCTCACGTTCTCTCACCCGTAATATAAGCTATTAACTCTTGGTTCAACTTCCCTCAATGGCTTCTACTATATTCAAAACAAAATCCTATCTTCTTTCAAAACCGTATATGACCTGATCCTTGATGATGTCTCCCACTTCATCTCCTATAGGTTCTAGCCACACTGACTTTTGTGTGGCCATACATGCTGTTGGGTCTTGTATATGCTATTTAGTCTGCTTGGAAAAATCTTCCCTCAGGATGCCTCATGGTTAAAATTTCTTTCTGCCATTTAGATCCTAGTTTAAATTGCCTTTTCACAGAGGCCTTCTTTACTGACCAATCTGAAATGTTCCCTCCTCCACATATCCTTTTAATTATCTGCATAATACTTTTAGCTGATAATTCCCTTATTGACTTGTTTATTTCTTTCTTACTTATTTTGTACTATATTTTTTTAGAATATAAACCACGGACTGCCAGAAGAACAAATGAATCAGTCTTAGAAGAAACACAACCAGAATGCTCCTTAGAAGTGATGATGACAAGACTTCATCTTGCTTATTTTGGAAAGAACAGTCACTAGAAAAGTTTATCTTGTTTGGTAAAGTAAAGGGTCAGTGAAGATGATGGAAACCTTAGTAAGCTGGATTGCCATCATAGTGGCAACAATGGGCTCCAACATACCAGAGATCATGGAGATGGCACAGAACTGGGTAACATTTTGTTCTGTTATACATAAGGTCACCATGAGTTGAAACTTACTTTATGGCAACTAACAGTCATAACAGAATTTAAGCTCAATGAGAGCAGGGACTTTGAGTGACTTACTGTTGGATCTCAGCATTTGGCAATCTACTTCCAAAAAGTCTGTTGAATACAGTTCTACTCGGTGTTCACATATGGCTCCTGATAAGTACTCCATAAATATTTGTTCAATGAATGAACTAATGATTTGAAAATAAGAATCAGAAGACCAAACATATCCCATGAACTGAAATCCTGAAGCCTGAAGTGCTACAAATAAGGTGAGATGAGAATGAATAGTGCACATTTTGGAATTACTGCCCCTCACCTGGTACATGTTGGCATCTTCAAAGAATTAGGGCAAACATTTATGAAATTCTTGATATTCCTTAAAAGGAAAGTTTAATATAACTCCTCTCTTATGTAAAACTTAAACACTGACTGGTCTACTCAAATCCTCAAATCTTCCTTCAAGTGTTGGGTGTTTTATAAAACAATAGAACATGATCTTAGAATGGGAAAGAAATTCACAAACCCTGGAGCAATAGACATCAGAGCACAGAGAGAGTAGCTCTTCTTTGAAAATCCGGACTGCTTTTTTCAGGAGAAATGTATGTGAGTTTGTGTGTGTTTATGTGTGTGTGAAAGGTTGGCATGGTGTGTTTGTGCGAGTGTGGCATGGACTGCAAAATCAGCGAAGGAAAAGATATGCAAGTTCTTTTTTGTAGAAAGTTGAAATTTGTTCAGTGTCATGTCTGAAAGGAAAGGTAGAACGGCTGAGATAGAAAATCAGGTCCACGAAATGCAAGTTAGTAATTAATCATGCATCTGCTCCAACACAATGCATTCTCAAATGTAATCCTGCAGGGGTCCCATTAGGACTGGGCTTAATTGAATTCTGGCTAATCATCTGGAGAAGCATCTTGTCAGTCCACTAACAGCTCTGTAGCATATTAAATTTAGGGATTTAAATAATCAGCCTGACCTGAAAAAGAATGCATATTGTATTAGTTTTACATTGCTGCCATAACAAATTACCACAGATTTAGTGGCTTAACACAACACAACTTTCTTATAGTTCAATTTTGTAGGTCAGAAATCTAGTATGGGTATCACTGGGATAAATCAAGGTGTTAGCAGGGTTGTGTTCCTTGGAGGCTCCTGGGAATGATCCATGTCTTTGCCCTCTTTAGCTTCTAGAAGCCTGTCTCTGGTCCTTGCCCAGAGACCCCTGTATTTCAGATGCAGCAAAGGGATGTCAAACCCTTCTTATGCTGCCATCTCTCTCTGGTTCTCTCCAGCTGAGAAAAGTTCTCATCTTTTATGTACTCTTGTAATTAGAGCAGGCCCACCTGGATAACCCAGGATAATCTCCCTACCTCACAGTGCTTAACCTTAATCACATCCTGCAAAGTCCCTTCTACCATGTTAAAACCAGTTGTACTTGAGTTCACCAAATCATGGTGAATCCATGTATGTCAGAGTAGAACTGTGCTCCATAAGGTTGGTTGTTTTTTTTTTCTTTTTAAAACAACTTTATTGAGATATAATCCACATACTATACAATCTAACCAAATAAAGTATACAATTGAATGCTTTTAGTATATTTACTGAATTGTGTAACTATCACTACAATCAATTTTAGAACATTTTCATCAACCTAGAAAAAAAAAATCCTGCAACCATTAGTAGTCACTCCCAATTTCAGTCCCATAGCTCTAGGCAACCACTAGTCAACTTTCTGCGTGTATAGATGCCTATTATAGATATTTCATAGAAATGGAATCATACAATGAGTGTTCTTTTACGACTGGCTTCTTTGATTTAGCTTAATGTTTTCAAGGTTCATCTATGGTGTGGCATGTATAAGTACTTCATTTATTTCCACAGGCAAATAATATTCTAGTGTATGGATAGATCACATTTTGTTTATCAGTTTGTAAAATGATAGATATTTGGGTACTTTCCACTTTTTAGCTGTTATGAACAATGCTACTATGAATATTCATGTTCCCATTTTTTGTGGATGTATGATTTCCTTTCTACTTGGGTACATAATACAGATGGTTCTACCATCTTTATAGGCATATTCCCTCAGTATATTTTAAAAAATGCTCTTCACCAGGAAATCTTCCAAGGTCATCCCCCTAATCAAATTTTAACAAATAGACCACCATTTTGTCCAGAGAATATTTGTGCCCCATCTACTCACAATGATGTTCTCTTTGATTATTGTCTATGTGTAAGGCAGTCCCCAAACCAGTTTTGTCAGACTGCTCTAAAAACATTTGTGTTAGTGAGTTCTCAAAAATAAATGCCTAGATATGACTAGATGTGCAAGAGATTTATTTGGGAAAATGCCTATGAAGGAAAAAGGGGAATGTAGTAGTAGAATGGGAGCTCTGGTAGCATAGTGGCTAAGACACTTGACTGCTAACCAGAAGGCTGGCGGTTCAAACCCATCAGCCACTCCTTGGAAGGAAGATGGGGCAATCTACTTCCGTAGTGATACTGCCTCGGAAACCCAAGGAGGGGTCGCTATGAGTCGGGTCTGACTCGACGGCACATAACAACAACAACAACAGTAGGTAGAATAGAAGAATCCTTCAATATTGCAAATAAAGTTTTGAGTTTTTTCTTTGGTTCTTTCAGTTTAAGAAATGCCAAATATATTCTTCCTTTTTGATTGTCTAACTCCAGGTCTTTGAATATTTCATTGTAATACTTTATCTTGGCTTCCATAAGATTTTCAATGGACAGTTTTTTGAACGTACATCACCAGGTGTTTCTTCTGAGATGCCTCTGGGTAGGCTTGAACCGCCAACCTTTTGATTAGCAGCTAGGGATGGTAATCATTTGCACCATCCAGGGGCTCCCTTTTGTCATGTGAGGTGACATATGTAAAGGTTCTGGGGATTAGGACATGGACATCTTTGGGGGTGAGTCCAATCACACACATAAAGAGGTTAGAAATCAGGCCACATAAAACTCAATCCCTCAAATGGAAATGAATGCCAAAGGGAAAATGACGAATCTAAACTGCCATGATTCAAGAGGCCAGGAGCAAATAGAGATTACAGATGTGCTGAGAGCAGAAAGCTGAGACACATTTGAACTGTGAGCAGAAAGCCAATACCATAAGTGCCCTTCTGTGTTTGGACCAGAGAACTCATTTGGAGACAATTGAGAAGCAGGTTTCAGTATTCTGTGGGTATTAATCTTAGTGTATAGTGTTCAAAATCAAATATCATACTATTATGTCTTAAATAATAAATTATTTCTTTGGATGAGAAGTCTTGGAAGTGAAAACTGTGAGGGAGATGAATGCACATGTTAATATTTTAAGAGGAAATCAGGGTAGATCTAAGAACAATTTATAAAAATGATGTCTGTAAAAACACTTTAAAGCATAGTCAAGGAGTATGAGGACAATAGGATGGTATCAGTTTCAATCAAACATAAAAAATAAAAACTACTGTAATTGCAACTATGGTAGGCTGATTAATGGCTCCCCAAAGATGTCCACATCTTAATCCCCAGGATCTGTAAATATGTTACTTTATATGCCAAAAAGAACTTTGCTCATATGGTTAAATTAAGGATATTGAGATGAAAAGTTTATCCTGGCTTATCTGGGAGGGCTCAATATAATCACAAGAGTCCTTGAAAATGGAAAAGGGAGGCAGAAGAGGGAGAACCAGAGAGATGAAAGCATACAAAGGACTTGGCTTGCTATTGTTGTCTTTGACAATGGAGGAAGGGGCCACAAGCCAAGGAATGTGAGCTGCCTCTGGAAGCTAGAGAAGATAAGGAAATGGATTATTTCCTGAAGTCTCCAAAAGGAACCAGCTCTGCAGATATGTTGATTTTAGCCCAGAAAGACACTTGCTGGACTCATAACCTCCTGAACTATTGTTGTTATTGTTAGGTGCTATGGAGTCGGCTTCAGAACAGAATGAAACACTGTCCGGTCCTGCACCATCCTCACAATTTTTGCTATGCTTGAGCCCATTGTTGCAGCCATTGTGTCAATCCATCTCATTGAGGAGCTTCCTCTTTTTTGTTGGCCCTCTAATTTACCAAGCATGATATCCTTCTCTAGAGACTGGTCCCTCCTGACAACATGACCAAAGTATGAGACAAAGACTGGCTGATCTCGCTTCTAAGGAGCATTCCTGCTGTGTTTCCTCCAAGACAGATTTGTTTGTTCTTCTGGAAGTCCATTGTAGAGTCAATATTCTTTGCCAACACTGTAATTCAAATGGATTTATGTTTTAGCTACTAGGTTTGTAGTAATTTGTTACAGTAACAATAGGAAACTAATACAAGGATTGTGTCCTCATTCCCTGTAAGAGTGTCTAAATTGACGCCCCCTCATTTTTTTTATTTTTTTTATTTTTTTATTGTGATTTGGGTGAAACTTTACAGAGCAAATACACTTTCCATACAGCAGTTCACATACACTTTGTTTTATGACAATGACCACAATTTACCACAATGCAACATCTCCCCTCCTATTTCTTCCCAATAGTTACCTCTTCCCTGTGTCCATCCCTCCATGCACTCTTGCCCCCTAAGCTATCTCCTGTGCATAAGCAGCCCTTCTTTCTCCCATGCTTGTTCTCTCCAAGGAGTGTATCTACCTCAGGTAAATGTTCAACTCATATGCCTTTCTATTGTTTGGCTGGAAGCCACAGGTGTGGGTTCAATTCCAGACCTGAAGGGCAGCTAGGGGCCAGTCTCAGTGGTTCCATCAGGGTCTTTTGGACCAGCAAACCTGGTCCCCCTCTTTTTCTTTTTTTCCCCAAATGATTTTGAGTTTTGTTCCACATTGTTCTCCCTCTCTGTCCAGGATCTCCTACATAGATCCTCTTCCAAGTGGTTGACAGTAGTAGCCGGGCACCATCTAGTTCTTCTGGTGACATAGTCATATAGGCTGCAGATCGGATGGTGTACCAGTCGCTAGAACTAACTGTTTCCATGAATTTTTAGTTTTCCTCATTCTTCTTTGCTCTGGACGAGAAGAGACCCATTGTTGTATCTAGATGGCACCTTGCAAGCTTTTAAGATTCCAGTTGCTACTCACCACAGTAGCAGGTCGAACAATGTTTTGTATAGTATGTTATGCCAGTTGAGCTTCATGTCCTCTGCAACCATGGTCCTGAGCCCACAGGTTCAACTAGTTGGTCCCTCTGGGTACCTGGCTGTGATCAAGCAATGACTACAAACTTGCCCTTTGTCAGCTCCACTATACCTGGGAATTCAGATCATACACATAAAGTTATAGGACCATTGTCTGCCAAACCTATACATGTTCTTGGGTATATTCCCCACTTCATAGACATACATAATTGTTCAGCCTGTCCACCTATCTATCCACCTGTATACCCATGTTTGCCTTCACTGACAATGCTGTACTACTATGTGCAAAAGGGTTCATCTTTGCTGTCTGTACTTCCCATGTACCTCTCTATGTTTTCTCTTCCTCAATGCCACTATAGTGATCACTCACATTTGGTACATTGCCCTTCTCTTCACCCAAATCAAAACTTATCTCTATCTATCTAGCAGTGTTCTCTACCCTCCTCTCCCAACCCTGGTAACCAACAAAGAAAATGTCCTTCCATAGATAAACGTTTCCTTGACTTTTACAATAACAGACTAATACAATATTTGTCCTTTTGTGATT
>NW_006921721.1:7802854-7823243 GCF_000298275.1 Orycteropus afer afer
TGCTGTCTCCCACTCAGTTAGACAAAAATTTGAATTGAATAGCCATCAAAAAACTAAAAGCACATGGACCAAAAAATACACCATGTAATCACACAGGAACAGTACCTGAAAAGATGGGAAAGAAGAAAAAAACAAGATAACCTACAATATCTGGGGATAGGGCACTAAGGGAAAAAAAAGAGAGAAGGAGAATAATGAAGAAAAAAGTGAGAAAAATGCAAAAACAAACAAACAAACTAGGAATGGGATTAACCATGAGTAAAAAAAGGGGGAAAAAAAAGAATTTAAATAATAAAAAAAAAAAGTGTAAACTAGCAACTGGAAGGGGAAGAATAGTAAAAAAGGACAAAAGTGTTAATAATCATAGTAGTTTTAAAACAAATACCAGCAAACTAAACACCAGAAAAAGAAAGAAAAGAAAAAGAAAATAAAATCTGCGGAGGACAGTGCAGGGCACCCAGGCTACATCTGAGCACACAGACTGGGATAGAGTTCCTGCAGGCCCAGAAGGTGGGTGGAAGTGGTGGGTGGCCGCACCTCCATTCACCAAGCATTTGTCGGGTATAAGAATAACGAGGAATTCCACACCTTTTCAGTTGTGAAGGTCTGGAGTTACTTGGCATTACTGGAAAGCAGGACCTCTTCTTAAGCCCCTGGAATCTTGTGGAGCGCTCTCTTTAAATATCCAAAATGGTTAAGCCACTTGTAAACGTTCAAAATGGTGGTGTCCTCTGGACCGGCAAAAGTCCACAGCTCAGCCCGTCCTCTTCTTCACCGCTGCTTCCACTTCTACCCCACAGCCACTGGAGCAGTCCTCCGTGCAATCCCTGGCTAGCAGGGCTGATTTTCAGGTTAATTCTTAGGTCCTACCACCACTTGGGAATCTCCAAGCCATCTGTGCAGTCAGGATCACTCAGGATCACTGTCAGACCACAGGTCTGTATGTCTCCTTTTTTGGTATTTTCATGCAAATTCTTCTGCTAGTTGGGGTTTAGTCCACTCCTATGTCCTTCCCTTCAAGGCTCAGGGATCCAGGATTATCTTCTGTGTCTATGTTAATTGGTTTTCCTTTTCTTTTTTGAAGAGGGTCTGTACAGATTTTCTGCCTGTTCTGTCATCTTGGAATCGATCTGCCCCCTCAAAATTTGAATCAGTGATTGAATAAATATACAAACTATCTTTCTACAAACATAGAAATAATTCTACGATTTAACTATTTGATATCATTTTCCTCTTTAATAAGCTTCCTTGGTTAGGAGTATAGAATACCAACAAATTGCAGAGATACACACACACACACTCTTATTAGAGCACGCCCACACACACACATACAAACTAACACCCGTGTGTTTCTTAAGGACAAGAGGAGGCTGTACTCCCTCTCAATATTCTTAAATCAAGCCTAGGTTGGAGAAAACGGAATGCTTTCTGATTTGCAGCCTAACAGTGGTCTGGCAGGACAGCCTGAAGCATCTCTAATGTTACAGCCAAGGCTGTGAAATGTTCTTATCCATATGACCTTAGATTCTTGGCTCTGGCTAATTAAGCCTTTTCTGACTATACAGAATGTCCTGGTGACAGCAGCTGTTGTGTAATACTGTACACCTTATCCCAAGAGGTCACTCTCTCCCTCTGTTCTTCTTTTATTTCTCTGTGAAGGATCCAGGTCCAGGAGGGGTATTATCTTGTAATAAGAATACAACCTCTTTGGTGCTTTCATGGGATCTGTGTGCTTGTAGCCATCAAAGGCGACGTTTTAGGAGATAGGCGTGGGTTAGAACCAGCTTCTGCTGTCATCTAGCAAATCTCCTTTGTGCTAATGGCCTTTTTCCTCTCCTTCTACAAACTCACTCTCAGATAGGTTTGGAGGATCCTGCCGGAAGCTGGGTCTCAAAAGTGGCAGTGGTGGCAAAGGTCATTTGGAGCGAAGGGGAGAAAAGATTGTTATAAATTAGTTTTTGTTTTCAAAGTTAATGTGGAGAAGAGAGGAGCTAGCTATATTTTTAAATTTAGTTCATTAGATGTTCCATAACCATGAACTAGTAGGAGAAAGTAAGTGGTGATTCAGTGCTAGCATTCTCCCCCTCTATGGAAGATGGGGGAGCTCTGGTAATGTAGTGCTTAAGGCATTTGACTGCTTGACTGCTAACCAGAAGGCTGGTGGTTCAAACTCATCAGCCACTCCTCAGAAGGAAGATTGGGTGATCTACTTCTGTAGAGATACTGCCTCGGAAACCCAAGGAAGGGTCGCTATGAGTCGGAAACAACTCGATGGTAGTGAGTTTGGTTTGGTGTTTTGGATGGAAGACTGGTCTTAATTCCTGCCCAATGCACCTCATTTGTAGCCACCACCTGTCTGTCACACACAGAAGAACTAACAAATCTGTCCTGGAAGAAGTGCAGCCAGAACGCTCCCTGGAAGTGAGAATGGCCAGACTGTCTCAACTACTTTGGTCATGTTGTCAGAAGGGACCATTCCCTGGAGAAGGATATCATGCCTGATAAATTGGAGGGTTAGCAAAGAAGGGGAAGGCCCTCAAGGAGATGGATTGCCACAGTGGCTACAACAATGGGCTCAGGAATGGCAAGGATTGTGAGACTGGCACAGGACTGGGCAGTATTTTGTTCTGTTTACATAGGGTCACTATGAGTTGGAGCCGTTCAACTGCACCTAATAACAATAACACACCTGTCTGTCACTGGAGGCTTGTGTGTTGCTGTAACACCGAGCAGGTTTCAGGAGGAGCTTCCAGACTAAGACAGACTAGGATGGAAGGCCTTAGTGGTCTATTCCTGAAAATCAGCCAGTGAAAACCCTATGGATCCCAATCAACAACTAATCATAGGGCTGGTGCATGACCAGGCAGGGGTTCCTTCCATTGTGCAAACAGAACTGGCTTGATGGCAGATAACAACCATGGACAAGGCTTGATGATAGGTCTACATCATTTGTGTGTTTTCGTGCCATCCTTTAATTTCTAGTGAATTCTCCGTAGAGGTGAGTAAGTGAGAACTCTCAGAATTTGAGTGTGTGATTTTACATGTCTCATTGTTTCTGTGTCAGCTAGGACTAATATTTTTACAATCTCAAATTTTGAAATGATGACGTTTTCTCAATTTCAGTTTGTTTTACCTACCATCTCTCTAAGGTGATAAAGATTACAGGAAAGAGAGTAGCATTTTCATTTTGGACAAGTTGCTTAGGTTGTCCAAGCCTCAGTTTCTTCAACTTAAAATAGGAACAACATCAAACTCAAAGTGTTGTTGTGGAGTTAAATAATAAAATCATATATAAAGCACTCAGCCTAGTGGCTGGCACAAAGTGAGCTCTCTATAAAAGTTAGCTAGTCTTATTGACAAGTGTTTATTAAGTAAGATTATATGTCAGGTACAAGGGCAGTTGATGGAGTACAAAGATGACTAAGACAGAGTTCTACTCTAGAAATTGTTTGTAGTTTGTTGAGGCAGAAAGATACGTGACTAAATAAGATTAAAATTAAGAAATTAAGAAATATGGGCATGATTAAGATTATGAGTGGGCTAAAGTTGGAGAGCCAAACAATCAATAGCTAATGTGCCTGGGTTGGGGGGGAAAGTCTTCTAGACCAGGCACCTCTGGAGTCAAGACTTGATACATCAGCAGGGGTTCATCAGGCAGATGGGAGGGAAGGCTGTTCCAGGTAGAGGAGTACCCCTTCACTTCATTTGATTGAGTACCAATGGCAGGGGCCATGGCAGTGATGCCTGGCAGCCCATATCTGGAGCTTTTCCTGCATGACCCTAACCAGCCTATTTACTGTCTGCCCAAGCTGCTATAATAGAGAGGAGAGCATCCATCCAAAATCACCCCATTTCTGCAATCAGAGGGTTTACAGGGCATGCACAGGAAACACTGCACCAACCCAGCCTCTTCCAGCAACCTCCTTCCAATGGAGGCTTTCACTCTGTGCAAAGCATATGAACTCCTCTGTCTTCTGGCTTTGCTTACAGCAATGTAGGGAGGTGTAATGAGGAGGAGGCCCTGGGAAAATAGGCTCCTGGTGCAGACACAGCAAGAAATATTATTACCTGCTAAGTAATAATTATTTCTTTCCATTTCTCATGGCTGCTTTTCCTTTCTTTGGTGAGTCCTATGATTCATTGCTACCTCTAGGTAGTAATCATTGTAAAACACTGTTTCTCTTTATTCTCTCCTTTTGGGAGTAGAAAGACCTAAATTAGTTTTGCACATAGTAGGTACTGAGTAGCTAGTTAAAATAAGAAATACTATCCTCAATGAATGGGGAATCTTTTCATAAGCTACACAAAGGCAGAGACCACACTTGCCCCATTCACTGGAGAATCCCAGAGGATGAGACCTGGCACATGGTGAGTGCTCAGTGGATGGTGACAGTATGTTTCTAGACATTAACACTAATACTTCAGAGTCATCTCTAACTGCTTTGACCCAACTGCAATGGTTCACTAGGTTGTATAGATTCTGCCTCAAATAGATTCTCACATTAGTAGATGTAAATCCATCCACAAATGTATAGATTATCACATTTGACTCTTTTGTTTTTCTACTGTTACTTAACTCAGACCCTGGCTGTTATTTATCTTACCTAGGTTGGACAATCTATTTCCATAGTGATGCTGCCTTGGAAACACAAGGAGGGGTTGCCATGAGTCAGGTCCAACTTGATAGCACATCACAACAACACTACAAAAACTTTTTACTAGTTCCATTTCTAGTGTAACTTCTCCTTTCTACTCTCTAACCTACTTTTTATATTATAGTCTGATCACACCTCAGCCCATTGCCTATGCATATCTCTCTCTGTGTATGTAGTCCTTCATGTACTTCTTACTTTGGAAATAAGACTCTTCACAATATAGCCCCAATCTTACTCTTAAGACATGATTTCCTTCTGCCATTTGCTATAATCAAATGTAAAACTTGGCATTCTACCTTCATGAATTTGCTCCTTCCTCCTGGAATGCCATTTCTCCATTACTCGATGTTCAGTTTGAATGTGACCTTGCTACCTTGCCTTAGCCAGAGGCAGAGGAATTGGAGTCGTCCACCTCCATCTCCTCGTTGAATATGTGAGGAAACTGAAACCTGGGTCCCAGGGGCTGGGGGTGATGACAGAAGTTATCTTAGAACAGCTTTAATGCCAGAAGCAGAAAAAAAATCTCCTTTTAAGCCACTATTATTTTCATGTGAGCTCCCTTCATTGATCTTCAATAACCCCTCTTAAGACATTTCTTTTCCCATTCCACTTCGTTTTACAATTATTTGTAATTGTCTGGATAAGTAGCTCTGAGGGCAGGGACCATGTCTTAATCATTTTAATAGTACTCAGTACTCAGTACAGGCTTTGCACATGGTAAGTGTATACTCTCTGCATATTAAGTGTGAGTGGATGAATGAACAGCTGGATGGACAGCTGGATGGATAAAAGGATGGAGGGATGGAGGATGGAGGGGAGGATGGAAGAGCGAATGGACGCATACATGAAGAATTGGATGATTACTGATGGAGCAGCTCTCCAGGAATGGATACAGGTGTCTTAATGCTCCTCCCGTAGCAGGACTTTATCTGCAACTGTATATAATATACAGCAGTTCTTAACACACAGCTGCAGGTGTGCCTCATTCATTTTCTGATGTGATGAGAGAAAGATTATGAGAGGGGTCTGGGTGAGAGGTATACTCTTCCAGGTGTTGTTATTAATAACAACATTGCTCTTCATTTGTTCTAGATCCTGTGTTAACACATTATCATATTTAATCCTTACTGCAACTTTATGAAGCTAGTGCTGTCATTATTCCCTAGTTACAGCCACTTAATGAGGTTGAATAACTTGCCAAGGAAATTAAAGGACTGGGATTTGAACCCATATTCTTCTGACTCTGAAGCCCAGTACCTTAATAATTGCCCTGAGCTAGGGATTATCAGAATGGCGGTTGGCTGAGAGGTTGGAAATCAGAACTGTTATGTTTAAACCTGGTCAGGCCACTAATTTCCTGAGTGGGTAAATCACTTATTTTGGCTTCTCAGTTTACTCTATGGTTTAATGGAAATAATAGAATCTTCTTAGCAGGAGTGCTGTGAAAATTAATGACTGCATCTAAAGTGCTTTAAGATAAAGATTCTCAGATAAAAGGAGCTGTAGGGAGGGAAGTTAGAATGCTATTAGGGGAGTGTGTGGAACTTCAGCTTATTCTATTTTCATGGACTGGTTTGTGAGTGGGCACTGTATTTGTAAAAAATTAAGCTCCAAATAAATATAATTGATGAAAGGTTTTGGAGAGAGAGCAGAACTTGGTAAATAATTTCTAGATTTCACTTTCATGTGCTTATGAAACATTATTGTTAGCACTATATTATTTTAAAAGATAACTACTGTTACAAGTTAAGTAATGATATTAATTAAGTGCCACTGGGAAGCCAAGAGAAAAAACTACCACATAGCCTTCATCTCCAAGGTGACCTGACTTCTTAGCATGTCATATTATTTTCCTCATTCTTGCTGCACTTGGCCATGGACATAGGCAGGGATAGAAAGGGAAGTTCTTTATATCTCACCTGGAATCCTCAAGTAATACAAATGACTAACACACACAGCTGCTCACTTAAGTGTTGGAGGTTCGAGTCTCCCTAGAGGCACCTCTGAGGGAAGGCCTAGAGATACACTTCTGAAAAATCAGCCACTGAAAACCCTGTGGTGCACAGCTCTACTCTGACACAAATAGGGTCACTATGAGTTAGAATTGACTGGACAGCATCTGGTCTTATCTCACCACATTTCCTGCTCTGACTACCTCTTCAGATAGGAGTGTCTTGGTACGTTTTTTTTTAATGCATTTTATTTATTGAAATATAATTTATGTACAGTGAAATACATAAAACTAAAGTGACATGGGTCAATGCATTTTTTTTTTTTTTCAGTGTTCCCTCCCCTCCCCTCCCACCCCTGGCAACCAACAAAGAAAGTTTCCTTCCATATATAAACCTTTCCTTGACCTCCACAACAGCAGACTAATACTATATTTGTCCTTCTGTGATTGACTTATTTCACTCAGCATAATGTCCTCTAAATTCATCCATATTATGTGGTGTTTTGCAGACTCTACATTATTCTTTAGTGCTGCATGCCATTCCAGTATGTGTATGTACTGTAGTTTGGTTATCCTCTCTTCCGCTGATGGGCACATAGGTTGTTTCCATCTTTTTGCTATTGTAAATAGTGCTGTGATGAACATGAGGGTGCATGTATCTGCTCCTATCCTGGCTCTCACCTATCTAGGATATATACCTAGTAATGGAATTGCTGGGTCAAATGGTATCTCCAATTCCAACTTTCTAAGGAATCGCCGTATTGCTTTCCACAGTAGTTGTGTCACTTCACAGTCCCATCAGCAGTGTATGAGAGTCCCAATCTCTCCACATTCCCACCAGCATTTGTTATTTTCTGTCTCATTGAACCTTGCCATCAGTGCTGGGGTGAGATGGTATTGTTGTTTTGATTTACATCTCTCTAATGGCCAATGATTGTGAACATCTTTTCATGTATTAGCTGACCACCTGAATATCCTCCTTGGTAAAGTGTCCATTCATGTCTTCTGCCCATTTTTAAATTGGACTGTTAATTCCTTTGGTGTTGAGGCATTGGAGTTTTCCATCAATCTTAGAGATAAGTCCCTTGCCAGATATGTAATTATCAGCAAATATGAATTTGTAGCTGTCATTTTTGTCATGTGCTTTTTCATTATGTTGATTTCTTTGTTCCATATAATTTTCTATGCTGAGCTCATTTTGTTTATGAATCATGTTATCACTTCCTTCATTGCTATTGTTTTAGCATTTGCTAAATATATCTGCTGGTCCTCTTTTTTATTTTGATGTGAAGGTTTATCATTTTTCTTTGAGGTTACCCTGCGATTTAAAGTTTTCTTCTCAAGTGTAGAACAGTCTGTTCTATCCTGTAGTTGTCTTGACTTCCCTACCATCTAGAAGTTCTGTAACAACAGAGATTTATTCCTCTCTTTTTGGTTTGTAGTTATCCTCATTTGTCAGTTGGTGTCTCTGGTTCCCTGTTTACAATCTTGTAGGCTTATTTACTTTGGATACTTCCATAGCTGGGTTATATCATCATGTGTGTTAATGGTCAGTTGTTGTTTGCTGTTGTTGGTTCTCTGTCCAGTGGGCTCCCTTTAGCATCTCTTGTAAGATTGGTCTGGTTTTTAACAAATTCCCTTAATTTCTGCTTATCTGGAAATGTCCTAATTTCACTATCATATTTGAGGGACAATTTTACTGGGCACATAATTCTTGGTTGGAAAATTTTCTCTTTTAGTGTTTTATATATACCATCCTACTGTCTTCTCACCTGCATGGTTTCTGTTGAGAAATCTGAGCTTAGTCTTATTGGTTGCCCCTTGTAGGTAACTTTTTGTTTTTCCCATGCTGCTCTCATGATTCTTTCTTTGTCTTTAGTTTTGGTAAGTTTGATGATGATATGTCTTGGTGAGTTTGTTTTAGGGTCTATCCTGTTTGTGGTTCCTTGGACTTCCTGAATGGATATATTTTCATCTTTTATCTTATCAGGGAAGTTCTCTTCCAACAAATCTTGGACAATTTTCTCAGTGGTTTTATTTTTCTCATCCTGTTCTGGAATTCCAATGACACATAGGTTATTCCTTTTGATGGTATCCCACATGAACCTTCTTAGGCTTTCTTCAGTTTGTTTTGATCTTTTTTCTGATTGATCCCTTTCCAAAGAAGTATTCAGGTATTTGTCTTCAATCTCATTAATTCTGTCTTCCATTGCATCAATTCTACTCTTTTGCCCTTCCAATGTGTTATCTATTTCTAACAATTTAGTATTACTCTCCTGGATTTCTATCTGTAGATTTAGAATCATTTCTAATTTTTCATTTATTTTGTCATTTTGTTCTTGTATTTTCTTCCAAAATTCTTCTAGGATTTTGTCTGTGTTTTCCTTGTTCTGTCTGTCAGTCCTTTGAAGATACCTAAATATAATTCTTTTGAATTCCTTATCAGGGAGTTCCAATGCTTCATCTTCCTCAGGGATGTGTTTTGGGTCTGTATTCTGGTCCCTTGTTTCTCCTGTTTTGTCTTGCTTCTTTGTGTGGACTGTGATGCTCTCTTGTCTCTGAGGCATTGTGATGTTTTTGTGTTTATATTTTATTGGTGATTGTATGTTGGAGTGACTTGCCCACAATTTTTGTTTTCTTTGTTTTGTTTGTATGCTATCTACACAGGCAGGGTACTGTGCTGTACTCCTCTATTCACTAGTTGACAGCACTTATACACTCATCACCTGTCTCCTTTCCTTTTTCAGCCTCTTGTATGTCCATGCCAACCCCAGAAAACAGAGCCTGCTCTTAGGTGCCTGGAATCTGAATGAGAATGCTATCACTTTAAAATCCAAAATGGTTGCCACTTGTAAACATTCAAATGGCTGCACCCTCGGTCACTTTAAATATCCAAAATGGCTACCTCATGTAAATTATCAAAATGGTTGTGCCCTCTGGACAGCAGAAAGTCCACAGCTCAGGTTGTCTCCCTCCTTTCTGTTTCCCTTCCTAGTCATAGGCCACCAGAGCAGTTGTCCCTGTAGCCGTTGGTGACCAGGACTGATCTTTAGGTCAATTCTCAGGTCCCAACATCACTTGGAAATATTCAGGCTGTTGTCCATTCAGAGTAGCTGACAGTCTGGAGCTCTGACCATCTCTGTACTCACTGTTTTCATTAAGGTTTTTCCAGTAGTTGGTGCCTAATCCACCTCTGTATAGTTGCTTTCAAAGCTCAGGGTTCCAAGCTTATCTTCTGTATCTCTGTTAACTGTTTGTTCTTTTCTTTGTTGAAGAGGGTCTGTGTCGCTTGTCTGTTTATTCCTCCATCTTGCCAGAAGTGAGTCCTTGGTATGGTTTATATAGGTAGTTTTCCTGCTGTTGGATTTCTTCACCCTTCCTCAGATTGTATATGACCAGCACACATGTCTGTTGAAGGAATGAACCATGTTCTTCCCATTTCTTTCCCAGTTAGGTATTATTGTATATTCACATATACTTTCTCATCCATTCATTCCTTCATAACCTATTTATGGGACATCAGTTCTGTGCCAGGTTCTGTTGTTCTAACACTGGAAATACAACATTCATGTTCTTTACCCTGTGGAGGGAATCACAGTGAAATAATCACATAGCTAACTGATTAAATTGTGATAACAGATGACAAGAGTGATGAGGAACAAGAAAGGGAAGTGTGAAGGTGTGTGCAAAAAGATCATGATCATATGGGTGAGGTCAAGGACTCTTCTCTGTGGAGAAGATTGTATGCTAGTCTGAAAGATTAAGAAGAATTACCAGCATTTTTAGTGCCTGTGTGTGGGCTACCAACACAAATAAAGCTTTGGAGGTTAATAGCAGAGCCCTGACAAGTACTCAACCTCTGGTTTCAGAGATGGACAAGCATACCAGCAGTAGCTGTAGAGAGTGACAAGTGCTTTAGATGGGGAGGAGAGCACAGAGTGGGCATGGGGGACAGGGCATGGAGGTCATACTGGAAACTTCCAGGGGAAATTGACAATCTGGGGGGAGTCTGAACTGCTTTGGGAAATGAATGGGATTGGTAGCTGAATGGAAAGAGTGCAATCCAGCAGCAAAGACTTCTGATAGATTGGTTTAAGTTTCTC
Organism: Orycteropus afer afer; assembly: GCF_000298275.1. Taxonomy (NCBI): domain Eukaryota; kingdom Metazoa; phylum Chordata; class Mammalia; order Tubulidentata; family Orycteropodidae; genus Orycteropus; species Orycteropus afer. The sequence goes on from NW_006921721.1 coordinate 7,813,564, forward strand.
AAATATTTTTGACCATGGCCAAATTTTTTCTCCATGTAGTATTTACTAACATCCAGTGTGATGCTCCTAAAATTAAAAACTGAGTGTATTGGTCCCCTGCTTAAAATCTTCCAGTGATTTTGCATAAACTTCAAATTTCTTGCTTTAAACCCTAAATCTCTTCTTCAATACTGTTTGGTAGATGCCGTTTTGGGAGAACTGCTCTTGAATAACCCCACTTGAATGTCATTTGTCTATTTGAGTTTGCCGTTTCTCTTTTATTATTGAGTTGTAGGAGTTCTTTATATGTTTTTGTCAACTATATGTCAAATATATTTTCTGGTCTGTGACTTGAGACTTTAGGAATATGGAAAGGTTCAAGGGGGAAAGATGATAAATTAAGTTTTAGGCACATTGAGTCTGAAATGCCTGAGAGATATTCAGGAGGAGATGCCATGAAGACATTTGTCTTGGTTAAGTTTTTATACTTCCTTAAGGGGATAATAGACATTCTGGTTATTGTCAAGACAATAGTGTCTATACCTTAATTGTTAGTACCATTGTAAATGCTTAAAGTTCTGGCCAGATAACGAAACCTTTACTATATAATACTATGAAGAACATGGTGTGAGAAACAATATATGGGAAGACATTTCTGAACAATATTCTGTGAATTTTTGTTTGGATGTTAGTCTTCACTTGGGTCAAGCCAGATCATCAGATAGCTATGTGCTAGGGTTGTATTGAATTATGCTTGGCTGTTATGCCTCAGTTTTATAGAAAAATATTGTAAGCCATCCAGATGAAACCAGTTGTTGATTCTATGGTAGAAATTATGTCAAGAAAAATGTCGTGTAGTCATGGATGAGGGATAGAGAAAAGGAAGTTCTTTATATCTCACCTGGAAGGTCCCTATGAAAAATTCCTTTTGGGAAAAATGGCTGTGGTGGTTTGTTTTTATCTAATGGATGTGGTGAATCTGGCAACTATCATATTTCTCCTTTGAACTGGATGATATGAAGCTTAGAGATAAGTCAACTGTACAGGATTATATGACTTGACTCTGACTATGTGATTTTCCTACCCATATTTTCCCTTTGCTATTTCAATCTTTATAAAAAATATACTTAGTGGCCTATCTTAAATTCTCTGTGGAATAAATTATGCATGGATTCTTAAATAAAGCTCAGTGGAAATAGTCAGGAAGCAATTAGATGTATTAGCTAGAATACAGCAGAGAGTTCATAACTTCCAACATGGATTTGGCAGTCATGTCAGTATAAATGATCATTAATGCCATTGTGGTAGATGAGGTAAATCAGAGATGGTGAAAAAAGCAAGAGGAAAAATCTAACAATGTTTAAAGGGTAAAAGAAAGCAGGGGAGATACAAAGTAGACTGGGAAGAAATATCCATGGAGGTAGAGGAAAGAAGGAAGACATAAAACCAGAAGAGAGTGTTATCACTAAAGAGGAAGGAGAGGAATTCAAATAAGAGGGAGAGGTCAACAATGTTGGCTCCCACAGACTTCAGGAAAGATAAGGACATTTGATATAGGAATATAGAATTTGTTGGTGACTTTAGCAAGTGAAAGACGTAATTTGAGGGAAGAACTCAAGTAGAGAAGCACTTGAAAATACAGAAAAGAAATAATGAATTAGTAAAGAAAAAACTTGAGTAAGTTGGAAGAGATGAGACTCAAAGCAGAGGGGGAAGGTTTCACCTTGGACAGAAAAAGCACAACCTTTTTTGTTAAACCAAACCAAAACCAAACTCACTGCCATTGAGTCGGTCCCAACTCATAGCAACCCCTCCTTGGGTTTCCAAGACAGTATCTCTATGGAAGTAGATTGCGAGGAGTGGCTGGTGAGTTTGAACCACCAGACTTCTGCTTAGCAGTCAAATGTCATAGGTACTACACCACCAGGACTCCTAGCTTTTTGTTAAATATGAGGGAAGAATGAAAGAGTGGCATGGCAGACTGGGTAGTTGTTCACCAAACCATTTTTCTTTCTTCCTTATATGCAGCTTACATTGGGGTTCTCTAGAGAAACAGAACTAGTTCTATCTATGCTAAAGGGGGAGGGAAGTGGCATCTTTTGATCTCCTCTAACTACACAAGAGGAAGACAGACTCACCATCAGCAGCCCAAGGCCTGTTCCTATGAGGCCAAACATGCTGCCACCCTCCAGCCCTCTTATAAACCTTGACACCAACCATCCCTCCCATGGCACCCACCACCTTTTTGCTGGGTTTGATAATTTGCTGCAGTGGCCACACAGAACTCACAGATTATGGGTTTTATTAGGGAAGCAACAGGCTACAATTCAAGTTCAGGAGTGCACTCAGGATACAGTTCTTCTATCAGGACATTCTCCCCTCTGCTGTGCCTCTCTGGCCCTGGGCCTTTCTGCCTGGCCTCTGCCTCTGTGGGTCAGGTAAGCCTACCACCCCATCCTGTGCCTCTTGGTTCCACTGCTGCTGTCTCTCAGCTGAGAATCTCTCTCAGCTGGTAGTCAGATCCCCCCTCTGCCTCTAGGAGGGCTCATTTTAAGCCTGGCAGAGTGGCAAAACTAACCAATCTCAACATCAGAGTTGTATACACCTGAGAGAGAGTGAACTTCCCCAGAATATTACTTTGTGTTGCTCCAACAGACATAACCCAGGTGGATGACTTTAACAATCAGGAGTTTAAAAGCTGCTACTCAGTTGCTTATGGCATGGGGCTAATTGCCAGTTTCATTATAGAGAATAACTACTGCCAGCTGCCCAGTCAAGTTGACACATATTTGCAGGGTCCCACCCAGTAATCCAGTGGGAGTTACAAAGACTATGGCTAGAAAAGCCATACCATGCAACTCACTACACTGCACTATGTCTAGCTCTGTCTATCTATCTATCTATAATCTATCTTTCTATCATCTTACATATGTACCTACCTACTTACCTATCTATCATCTATCTGTCTGTCTGTCTAACTATGTAGATTTACTTCAAGGAATTGGCTCATGTAATTGAGGAGTCTGGCAAGTTCAAAATTTTGTAAGTCAGGTGGAAATTCTTCCAAGCTTGGATCCCAAAATCTATAGGTCAGGTGATGGAAAAAGTACAGAGTGAAGAGAGAGAATGAGTTCTGCCAAATACCTACTTATAGTCTGGAGTCAAACATCCTAAGAAAACTCCTATTTCAAATGGTTGATTGATTACAATTGATTGTATGATTATGGAAGGTGGTTTCATTACATTAGATTACATTATGGAAGAGAAACTAGTCTAGCATTTGGCCAAAATTCTGGGAAACATAGCCTAGCCAAGTTGACACATGACATTAACCATCACACACTTGGACAACATTTCCCAGTCTCCATTGCTATTAAGTGTGGTCATGTAATTGCATACCCACCACTGGGATGTGAGTAGAAGTGATGTGTACTTATAAAAATTTCCCATGCTTACTTACTCTGACTCCTTCCTTCTGAATATGGGATGGCAACCTTCATGGAGACTTTGGAAGACCCATGATGAAGATAGAAGAACCTCCATCAGCATGGAGCCTGAATGACTTTGTTGAACAATACTCTTCACATTCTAAACCCCTCCCCAACCAATTTGAAATCACCCTGGATGGTTATAGGATATATAAACTTCTCTTATTGGAGTCATTAAATAATTAATTGTTAGTTGTCATATGTCAGAAGGGTTATGGATCATAGTAGTTCTGGAACAGAGAATTACTTTAGAAAGCTGGCGAGGAAGGCCTTTTTTGAGGAGATGGTAATTAGGCAGAAACCTTGAGCATAAGGAGCCAGCTGTACAAAAAACAAGGGAAGATTGTTCTTGCATACAAAGTGAAGAAAAAGCACAAAGTCTTTGTGGGGGAAGACAGTTCAGCATCTACTGCAATTGTCAGAAGTCTGGTGTAACTGGGATTTAGTGTGTGCATGGGAAAAGAGTGAGATGAGGGGAGCTTGGAGAGTGTGGCAAGTCCTGGATTGTACATGTCTCGAGACCATTGCAGGATGTTTGTGTTCTCATCTTAGTACGATAGAAAAATCACTATAAAGTGTTAAGCAAGAAAATGACTTATTTATTTGTGTTTTTAAAAACTCATGTTGGCTGCTTGTAGAAAGTAGAAAGGAGGAAGGGGTTGTAGAGGAATGGGGAGCCCATTTAGGAGCCTCTGTGAGGGGTTCTAATGAGTGGTGTTGGTAGTTTGGACTACAGTGGTGATGGTAGAGACAGAGAAATTGATGGATCAAATGTAAATTTTGGGAGTAGGTCTAACAGGATTGGCAATAGATTGGATATGAAAGTCGAGGAAAATAAAGGACTAAGGTCCTTTATTTGACCCCCCAAATTTAAATCTTTAAAATTTGTGTGGATGGTGGTGTTAATTAATCAGATTGAGAAGACTGGTGAAGATTAGGCTTTAGGTGAGAAATCAAAAATAGATTCTGAACATGTTAAACTGGGCATGAGTGTAGAATATCTAAGTGAGCAAATAAGTAGACAGTTGGATATAGGAGTCTATAGCTCAGAAGTAGATAAGATCGAAGATGGAAATTCAGTAGTCATGAGAGATATTCAAAGTCATGAGCTGGACAGAATCATCTAGATAAAGGAAAGAGGCTACCTAGGAACAAATCTTAAAGACTAGTAATATTCTAACAGATAGAAGGAGAAGCAACAGAGGAGACTGAGAAGAAGCAACTAATGAGGTGGGAAGAAAGTTAGAAGAGAGTGGTTCCTGAAACCTAGTAGAGCAAAATGTTTAAAAGAAAGAGGCAGTGGTCAACTGTGTAGAAAACTGATGGGGGATCAAGGAAGATGTCCATAGAAACTGAGAGAGTTCTTAACTGATGGCCTCATTTTTATTAGTAGAGTAGGAGGGAGTGTGGAGGAGCTGATGTAATCAGATGTAATCAGAAATTCAAAGATAGAGGAGAAAGTTTGGCTTGCAGTTGTGGGAAATGTGAGGGGGAGGGGATTGCAAGGATTACTGAGATTGGAGATTTGAATTTGCAGTAACTCCTACTCTTACCTCTGTGTGAATTTTCTCAGCATCACTCTACTACCTTGGTAGAAGAGCAGAGGCAGAGAGGCATGGTGAGCAAAATAAAAAGATGAGGAGAGCAAAAGTTATTGCATAAAGGCAAGAGGGTAAGTGGAGAGGTCAACCATAGATGGGCAAGGAAGTGAAGCAGAAAGGTGTCTGAGGATTGGGAAAAAAAATGCATGGCCACCAGCTACTTTCACATTGGTCTGAAGGACCTAGCTACATAGGTAGGCTGGCTCCAGTAGCAGGATGAAGCACAGAGTGGAAGTGTGAGAGGCGGTAGAGGCCTAGAGAGCTTGGATTTTGGCAGAGAGAGGCACAGGTAAAGAGTGCGTGATGGAGAATTTTTTACCTCAAGTGTCTGAGACTCTCCTGACATGTGATTATTCCCTTGTGGGAGACCCTTTACCCTATTTATGCCTCCAGAACTGGCCACACCTCTCTGGACCTCAGTGCTCAGGAAGACCTTCCCACCCTCACTGTGCATGTCTGACACTGGTTCTACCACCTGCTCATAGGTAACTTAGGGTAAGGCACCAGGCTTCTCTACCTCCATTATCTTAACCATCACTTGGGGATAATAATGCTTGTTTGCTCTCTCTCACAAGGTTGTTGTGAAGATAAAACAAGATAAAGTATATACAAGTACTTTGAGAGAGTTAAAAGCCATGTGTAAATGGTTGTTCTTCAGTGAAATTGTTCAGGCTCCTGAGCACACCTGGAAGGTGGTGCCTTAGCATACCTGTCAGGCTCACATCTTTCTTATCTCTCTTCTCAACAACTCCCTGAACTGTCTTTCACACCTGTAAATGAAAAACAACACTCCTCACCGCTTACCTCTACAGATGTTTGTAAGTAGATGTAATGTGTTTGGTATTTCACATTATCAAATATATAAGGTATATATATATACCTTAACAGGGATCCACATGCAAATATTTTGGTCCTATATTTGCCTATATGTTGATAATTATCTTCATTCCTTCTCTCACCAACAAATATTTATTGATTTTTATCTGTGTTTCAGACACCATGCTAGTGACAATATAATATAGACCCATCCTCCTTCATGGATCATAACATATAGTGGGAGAATTAAGTAATTATTATGATGCAGGTCATAAAAGAGGGTTATAGGCCCATCAAAGAAGGGAACCTTTACAAAATTGTGACATCATGAGAGGCTTCCTACAGAGGCTGCTGAGTGGAAGTAGAAGAAGGAAATCCTACTATACAGTCAGTTTTCAATGTCCATGGAGGAAGTATGGATACATAAAACCCACATCTCCTTTGGCCATCTAATCTTCTTCCCCTTCAACTCTTTGTTCAGAGTTAGTTCATAGAGGCTCAAAAGAATTTATTTTTCTTCCTCTTTTAGAGCTTTGTTGGAGGAGATAATGACCATAAGTTGTTTATAAAAGAGAGGCTAGGAAGGAGAAGCAGAGGGGAGCCTGGGTATTTCCCTAACTTGATAGTCAACCCTTAAAGAATTGACAATGGACAAACTACCCTTCTCAATGAGTACTTCCCACTCCAACTAGGCTCTAGATTCACTTGGGTCCTTTTAGATTAGTCACTTGTGTCATGTCACCTGCAGCCAGGCTTGCACTGGTGGAGGGTTGGCAGAGCTTGGACTGCCCTGCAGAGTGGATACTCCTGGGCTGCGAGCTTTGTTAGAAAAAAGGGAGCTTGGAGTGGTGCTCAGGTGTGTGCAGGCAGCACAGACTTCCTTGGCTGGGTTGTGTCTCAGTCACGGTTCTACAGAGAAACAGAACCAGTGAGATGCACATATTTATATCTGTCTACCATCTATCATGACATTTATTTCAAGGGATTGGTTCACACTATTGTGGAGATGACAAGGTCCAAGATTCATAGACCAAGTGTCAGTCTGGAGATTCTGCAGGCTGCATACCAACATCCATGGGTCAGATGACAGAGAGAGTGCATAATGGAGAGTGAGAGAATAAGTTCTGTCAAAATACCTCTTTATAGTTTGGAGGCAGAGCACCCCCTAAGGAAATGCCCTTTTCAACTCAATGATTGATTATATTAGATTACGTTACTGAAGGTGATTACATCATGTTACATAACACTATACTACACAGCACTACATCACATTATACTATGGAGCAGAAACTAGTCAACTGTTTGGCCAAACCACAAAGAACCATAGCCTAGCCAAGTTGGCACATGAAATTAACATCACAAGCTGTTTGGAGCAGAGAGCAAAGGGCAATTTGTGCTCTGAGTAAAATTTCTAATTAAAGGTCTTGTACAGGCTTTCTGTCCGTGGGTCCATGGGTCCCAGACCTGCAGGTGACTATTGTCCAGATGTTTTGCTGGATATCTACCAGAGCTGGGTGGGCATATTATGCTGACCTTTCCTAGAGGCTGCCCCAAACAAAAGCACATGCTGGCAGTGTCTTGCCATTCATTCTGCAGAGTCTGAGATTAGTCTCAGATGTAATGCTGTGGGCCAAGATATTTTAGACAAAAATAAACTAAGAATGTAATGATAGCCTAGAAAATTTGCATTGTCTATTCTCTGAGCTGTTGCTTTGGTGCATTATCTATGTGGAGTATGAGGCTTCAGTTGCTTTCATGATGCATTTTATAGGAATGTGACCCTAGTTGGCAAATATAACTCCCCCTGGCTTTAATGGAAACATATATCTGTGATGCATAGCTTATAATTAAGAAACTGGTGTATTTTTATTTTAAACTCCTGTGCTCTTTAGAAAGAAAAGAGAATATGGAGTTTGTGCCTGTCATTGTTAGCTGTCATTGAGATAACCGTCCTCCCCCAAGTCATGGTGACCCCATAGTGACCCCCTACACAATGGAATGCAATGCTGCCTGGTCTTGCACATCCCCACAATCAGCTGTGGTTTTCACAGGGTGATTTTTAGAAGTAGATTACAAGGCCTTTCTTCCTAGTGTATCTTAGTTTGGAAGCTCTGCTGAAACCTGTTCAGTATCATAGTAACATGCAAGTATCCACTGATAGACGGTGTCTCCACATGAAGTGCAGTGACTGGGAATCAAACCCAGAAGGTGAGAACTCTACCACCACTCCTCTGTGTGGTATTTAGGTCTGAATATATCAGTGTAGTGCCCAAGGCACTTGACTGCTAACCAAAAGGCTGGCAGTTCAAACACACCAGCCACTCCTCGGAAGGAAGGTTGGGCAATCTACTTCTGTAGCGATACTGTCTTGGAAACCGAAGGAGGGGTGGCTATGAGTCGGGTCCAACTCGGTGGCATATAACAACAACAACAACAACAACATATTCGAGTGATGTTAATCATTCTTCTTGGGTGAGCTTTATCATTCTCTGAGGGCCTAGTACAAAGCCTGTCACACAACAAGGCACAGTGAATGTCAAGCCCTTTGTCCTCCCTGAAGGACTGGAAAGGAATTCAGGTCTCTCTTCTGAATCCTGGAGAGCAGTGGCTTTATAGAGTCCACTGAATTAGAGAAAAGAAGTGCTTCATTCTCTGGTGTGTGGAGACATTGCTGGCCACATGATCTTCTCTCCCTTCAGGTGCACTCTGTTGAGACTCAGTGATCTCATCCTTTGTCTTGCAGGTGTCAGAATCACTGCTTTCTACTTTGTAGAAAGTTATCTGTGGCCTGCCGACTTCTGCCTGTTGCATGCAGGCCAACACATAGACCTAATTTTTCACTGGGCTGCAGATTCATCTGGTGCCACCCCATAGCTCTAATTAGAATATCCCATGCATTGAAAAATCCTGTTTGTGCTTAAGCTCTGCAGGTTCAAAATACTAGGAATGAGAAAAATTAAAATGGCCTCAGCTAGGATAAAAAATGTCTGAGGACAGGGAGCAAGGAGTAGAACCATTACCATCACTGTGGGTGTTACCACTCTTGAGTGGAAAGCACACTAAATTATCATCACTTCTTGAATGTTCACTCTATGGAAGTCCCAAACTATGTGTGAGGTTATGGAAATGAGTAAGAAACAGTCATTGTCCACATGAAATTCATAGTCCAGTATGTGTGGGGGAACAGACAAATACAAACCAACTATACACATAGAGATAAACTCTATAAGATCAGTTGCTGTCAAGTCAACTCTAACTCCCAATGACCCCATGCGTATTAGAATAGAACCATGTCCCACAGAGTTTTGTGGATTTATTTTTTGTTGTTGTTTTATTTTTCTTACTTTTTATTGTAGTTTGTGTGAAAGTTTATGAAAACAGTTTTCAGTTCAACAATTTTATACTCATTTTGTTTCATGATATTAGTTGCAATCCTCTCAAAGTAACAGCACATTTCCCACTTCCTCCCTGTGTTTCCATTCATCCTCCCTGTTCCCCCCTCACTCCCCACCCCACTGCCCCTTTTTGCCTTCTGAGCTTTGTTTTTGGGGAAATGCTCTTTTGGTCTCATGTGGTTGATAGTACCGAGAAGTACATTCCTCCCTGGTGTTATTATTCACTTTATAGGTCTATCTATTGTTTGGCTGAAAGTTGATTTCTGGGGGTGGGTTCAGTTCTAGGCTTGAAGGATGTCTAAGGACCATGGTCACAAATGCTCCACCAGTCTCTATCAGACCAGTAAATCTGATTTTAAGATTATGAATTTTGTTCTTTCCCGCCCCCCTCTCTCTTTTAT
>NW_006921721.1:7823343-7852601 GCF_000298275.1 Orycteropus afer afer
TTTTTTTCTTCCCTCTCTGCCCGGGACCTTCTATTGTGATCCTGATCAGAGTGGTCAGTAGTGGTACCATCTGGTTCTTCTGGTCTCAGAGTAGTGAAGGCTGTGGTTGGTATAGTCCATTAGTCCTTTGGACTAATTATTTCCTTGAGTCTTTGGTTTTCTTACTCTTCTTTGCACCAGATGAGGAGAGACCAAAACTAAATATACTCCTGGATATTCTCCCATTTTCCTTCCCTCATCTGTTAGGCTTGCATATCTACTTAAGTATCTACTCATAGATGTTATTATTATTATTATTGCAGGATTGTGTATGTAATAGTATTCACCGTTGTTGTTTTTTACTCTTGTGCACCTCCCAGTGACTTCCTTTGCCATTGGCCATGCTGTACTGTCCTCTCCTTTCTTGAATATTACCTATTTCTTCACCCATGTTAATAAGAGCCTACTCTCTAGTTAGTTATTTCTCATCCTTTCCCCTCTCATCCTTGGTAATCATCAAAGAATGTTTCTTTCTATGGATAAATCTTTTCTTGACCTTTTTTTTTTTTTGATTTATTATTTTACTAGTCTCATGTGATATTTGTTCTTTGGTGATAAATTTTTTTCTCTCAACATAATGTCCTCCAGGCTGATCCACGTTGTGAGATATTTTGCAGGTTCTTCATTATTCTTTAACTTTGTGCAGTATTCCACTGTGTATATAACAACAACAAAATATGTACCATAGTTTGTTTATCTATTCATCTGATGATGGGCACTTAAGTTGTTTCCATCTTTTTGCTATTGAAAATAATGCTGTGATAAATATGGGTGTGCATATATCTATTTGTGTCATTGTTTTTATTTTTGTAGATTATATACCTAGTCAGGGAACATAGTCTCTAAGGCATTTGACTGCTAACCAGAAGGCTGGTGGTTCACCATATACCTTGTAGTAGGATTGCTTGATCATATGGTATTTCTATTTCCAACTTTTCAGGAAGCAGCATACCATTTCTACAGTGGTTGTAGAATTTTACCATCCCACTAGCAGTGTGAGAGAGTTCCACTCTCTCCACATCCTCACCAGTATTTGTTGTTTTCTGTTTTTTTTTTTTTTTTAACTTTTCCATTATTGCTGAAGTGATATCTCATTGTTGTTTTGATCTGTATCTCTCTAATTGCTAACGATCACAAGCATTTGTTCATGTGTTTGTTGGCCACCTGCTTGTTTTCCTTGGTGAAGTGTCTGTTTATATCCTCTGCCCTTTTTCAATTGGATTGTTTGAATTTTTGTTGTTGAAGTGTTGAAGTTTTTCATAAATTTAGAGATGAGTCCCTTGTTAGATATGTCATTGTCAATTTTTTTCTTTTTTCTTTTTTTGTTGCAAGTCTGTAGGTTCTCTTTTTACTATTTTGGAGAAATCTTTAGGTGCCCATACGTGTTTAATTTTCAGGAAGTCCTAATTGTTGTGTTTGTCTTCCACTGTTTGTGTATTTTTAGTTGTGTCTGATAGTCTGTTTTTTCTTTGATGATATTTATAGTTTTGGGTTTTATGTTAAGGTCTTTAATTCATCTTGAGTTAATTTTTGTATATGGTATAAAGTATAGATCTTGTTTTGTTTTTCTGCAAATGAATATCCAGTTTTGCCAGTATCATTTGTTAAAGAGACTACCTCTTCCCCATTAAATGGATTGCAGCCCTTTGTCAATGATCAGCTGTTCTTAGGTGGATGGATTTACTTCTGGGTCCTCAAATTTATTCCATTGGTTTATTTGCCTGTTGTTGTACCAATATCAGGATGTTTTGACTTCCGTGTCTGTATCATAGATTTTGAGATGGGGAAGTGTGAGACCTCCTTCTTTGTTCTTCAGTTTTAGTAGTGCTTTGCATATCTCGGATCTCTTTCCTTTCGTACAAAGTTGATAATTAGTTTTTCCTATCTCTTTGAAGAATGATGATGGGATTTGGATTGAGATTGCATTATATCTACAGATTGCTTTGGGAAATACTGACATTTTCACAATGTTAAGTCTTCCTAACCATGAGCATGGTATGTCCTTCCACTTATGTAGGTCTCTTTTGGATTTCTGTAGTAGTGTTTTGTAGTTTTCTTTGTATAAGGCGTTTGTGTCTCTGGTTAGATATATTACTAAGTATTTAATATTTTGAGTAGCTATTGTAAATGGTATTATTTCCCTTGTTTCTTTTTCAGAATTCTCTTTGTTAGTGTAGAGGAATCTGACTGATATTTGTATGTTGATCTTGTATCTTCCCACTTTACTGAATCCTTATATTAATTCTAGTCATTTTCTTGTTGGGTCTCTGGGATTTTCTATGTATAGGATCATATCATATGCAAATATAGTTTTACCTCTTCCTTACTAATTTGGATGCCTTTTTTCTTGTCTAATTGCTCCATCTAGGGATTCTAATATAATATTGAATAGCAGTGGTCACGAAGGACATCTTTTTTGCAAGGGGAATGTTTTCAGTCTCTCTCCATTGAGAATAACATTGGCTATTGATTTTGTGTATATGCCCTTAACTATGTTGAGGAATTTCCCTTCTATTGCTATTTTATTGAGAGTTTTTTATCAGAATAGGTATTAGATTTTATCAAATGCCTCTTCTGCATTCATTAATATGATCATGTAGTTCTTTACCTTTGTTTTATTTATGTGGTGGATTTTGTTGATTGTTTTTCTAATGTTAAACCATCTTTGTATACTTGGCATGAATCCTATCTGGTCATGATGTATTATTTTTTGATATGATTTTGGATTCCATTGGCTAAGATTTTGTTGAAAATTTTCGCATCTATGTTCATGAGGGATATTGGTCTATAATTTTCTTGTTTAGTGTTGTTTTTGCCTGGCTTTCGTATCAGGGTTATACTTGCTTCATAGAATGAGTTTGGGAGTATTCCATCCTTGTCCATGTTCTGGAATAGTTTGAGTAGAATTGGTGTCAGTGTTTCTCTGAATGTTTGGTAGAATTCACCAGTGAAGCCACTTGGGCAGGACTATTTTTTAGGAGGGGGAGCAGTTTTTTAATGACCTGTTCAATTTCTTTTTGTTACTCCATAGGATTTTTAGTGACTGATTTTTTTAGAAGCAGATCATTAGTCTTTTCTTCTGAGTACCCTCTGGGTGGACTGAATCTCCAGGCTTTTGATTAGCTGCTGAGCACATTAACCATTTGCATCCAGGGACTCCAAATGCTAAAATAATGAATCGTTAACCCAGTCTTACGAGTCATGGAATAAAAATATATTTATATAAGCAATTTTGGAGGTACAGTGGTTAAAGCGCTGGGCTGCTAAGTGAAACGTCAGTGGTTTGAACCCACCACCTAGAGAAAGATGTGGCAGTCTGTTTCCATACAGATTTACAACCTTGGAAACCCTGTGGTGCATTTCTAGTCTGTCCAATACAGTTGCTATGAGTTGGAATTGACTCAAAGGCAGAGGGTTATCATTTATATAGTTACTGTGGGCTTGGCTTTGTCTTATGTATTTTAATAAATTAATCACAACAACCCTAAGAGGCAGATAAGGAAAGAGCCTAAGTAGGTAAAGTAGTTTGATCAATGCTACCCAATTTATCAATAGCAGAGCAGCATAAAGTGGCCCAAGGTCATGTTCTTAGCAGCTATATTATAGTCTTTCTAGAGGAAGGGGACCTACATCTACTGAATATCTACTATGTGTAGGACTCACTTAATTAAGTATTCACAATATTTCTGATAGTGACCAAGATGGTCTCTGTAAGGAAAAACACTGCAAACACTTGTAGGCCAGTGCTTTACTTTCCTAGGGCTTCTGTAACAAAGTACTACAAACTGGGTGGTTTAAGACAACAGAAATTTATTGTCACACAGTTCTGGAGGCTAAAAATACAAAATCAAAGTATCCTTGTCCCTTCCTAGCTTCTGGTAGTTCCTGGCTCACCTTGAAATTCTTTGGTTTGTAGATGCATCTCCCTGCATCTTCACATGGTCATTTCTTTTTATAAGGACACCATGATACTGGATTAGAGTCTACTCTACTCCAGTATGACCTCAGTTAACTAATTATTTCTGCAAAGATCCTATTTCCAAGCAAAGTCACAAGTACAGGTACTGAGGTTTAGGACTTCACGTCAAGCCGGAACAGTAGGCATATGTCTTGATGGTCACCATTATATCCATTAGTCAGAGCAGATGGCAAGTATTCTGAGATCTTGATCCCCTTAGCCTTCTGGTGGCTGGCTGGAGCCTTGTTACCTCTGGCTATGGCAGCTTTGTTCATTTACAGCCCCCCCCCCAACAATGTGCTCCCAAACATGCTTACTTTTGTATGGAGAAAGCAAGGCAGACTGCCCTGGACTCTACTCGATAAGCAGTTGATGCTCTATGCATGGTAAATGTTTCAGCCTAAAGGCATGGCTGGGGATTGCATCATGTATCTCCATCTTCTGTTCACTTTTTGAATGTGAGCTAAGTCATCCCCCTAGTCCTTTGAATCAAGTAAATGAGGTCGGATGGTAGGTACTTAGAGGAAGCACATATCTATTAAGCCCTTAAGTCCCTCATGTGCATTTGCCATTCCACTGACTCACTTTGCACACATTTTGTCCGTTGAGGTTTCAGTTGAAGACACCCTTCTTCACTTCCTTTCCTAACAACGGTCATGCTTTGTGTCCAAAGAAGCATGACCACCCAGCATTAACCATGCATCAGTGAGTGGCCCCCGATGGGCATCTTGGTGGGCTGCAGTGATTGGTCCTTAAATCTATGTAAAGTTTCCATTTACTTTTTTATAAGTTACTATTTTGGGCAAATTATGAATATGTGTGTGTGTGTGTGTATGTATATATATATATATATGTATGTATATATATGTATGTATGTGTGTGTGTGTGTGTATATATATATATTCTTAAAAAAATTTTTTTTTCTTTTTCTAAGCTCATAAAAACAGGAAGTCAAAGGCTTAAATACTCTTCCTGTGAATCAACAGAGAAAACTTTCTCGTCGGCACCCAAGAGCATACAGCCAAGTATCACTGGACTCAGTGGTATTGTGAAAATGGAGGACTCTCAGCTGAACCCTAGGGTATTAGGCAGACAGGAATGGGAGGTGGACAGCTGTGCCTGATGATGATACAGAGCTGAGCTTCAGAAGCATAAATCAAGAGACACACACAGCGAGCTGGGCAGCTGGGTGAGGGAGCCAAGCAGGGGCAGGTGGCTTCATCCCTAATGTGTCATACATAAGGTGAGTGCTGGCTAGCAGATTGTCAAAGTGGAATGACAATCCTGGACCTTCTGAGGAACTAGTGAGAGAAATGGCCAGGGTAGAAGGAGGGAGATGGAGCCCATTGCAACACCTTGTGCTGGATCACACACACACATGCACACACATACACACATTGTTCCACAGGTTCATTTGGCCTTTATGTTGAGTCCAACACTGAGTCACAAGTTACTAATCTGTGATTAGTGACACATATCTCAATATTAACCAGTGACTCACTACTGTCAAAGAAAAGGGACCGATAAGTTTTCAAATCATTCCATGATATCACTGGGTTGAAAGATAAGTCACCTCTTGGTTGTTAAGGTGGCTGCTTGCCAGAGCAAAGCCCTTTGGCATGCTTTTCTCAAGCAGGCACTGTCGGTAGCAGCCACCTGCTTACTTCTTCCCAGGGATGTAGTAAGGATGAGTGAAATCATGTGCAGACCAGGTTTGAAGATCTAGAAACAAAAAAGGCCCTCTATCTGTAGAAGCTATTCTCCACTATCACCTGTCCAAAATAAATAGCCTTTTCTGCTACTGGTTATGGGTGCCAAGAAGACACAATAGCATCTATGCCTAAACTTATCTACTTACCCTATCCCTGCAGCATCCACTTGGAACCTGTACTAAATCCAGGCTTTGAGCTTCCTAATGGGCATCTCCTTTTCCTGTTTACAGGTTAGACTAGCTCTCTCTGCAAAACTATATCTTGGGCACCACTTATGGCTTCACCATAAAGCTTGCTATGGGAAGTGGCTCAAGAAGACTAGTCCTTCTCTGTGATGTCATTTGTGTTCCTTGACCTTATTTATCTCATTATTCTTTCATCAAAGTTGTATTGAGTTCTTATTGCACACCATACACTGCTGGAAAAAGTGGAGATACAGAGATGAAAACATTTAATCCATGCCCTTGACTTGTTTCAAGTCCAATGGGAGGGAATGGCACATAGTCAAATTAGTTATGCAACAGATACAAGTAACTGAGTAGTAAATGTGATTCGAGGTGAACTATCAGAGGGGAACTTGTTACCTATGTATGTGAGTTATTTCTGTGGGTAGTTACTAAATCTATTATCCCTCAAGTAGGTCTTGACCTCTGTTTGAACTTTCTCCAGTGTTCATGGCTTCAGCATTCTGGATGGTAGATCCTCTACAACATGTCCATTTCTAAGTACCTCCCTATTCTCATCATATATGTGACTTTTTCTCTGTGTCAAAGTTCTAACCAAGCCCTTCTCTGGCGTGGATGGACATTGAGAAGGTTAGTGTGGACTAAGCACTGAGCAACTTTCAGGGTGGCCATTTTAATCTAAGTCTTTGAAACAGTGCACAGTCTGAGGAGTTCCCTCCTTCACTATTCTGAGGAATGCATGACCTGTGCAACAGTGTGTGGCACCTGCACATAGATCATTTGTGATGTATACCTCTAAAACATAATCTAACTTGTAAACACAACAGTTTAAGTAAAAACAAATAACGCCATGTTGATGACAAACAATTCATCCATCCCTCTGATATCTATTGAATATGTACTATGTCCTAGGCTCATTACTAGACATTGAGACCCTTTGCTATATGTTAGAAATGAATATGCTAGGGAAATATTACTATCTGTAAATTATATATTATTTACTATTGTTACCTGCTGTCAAGTTGGCCCCTGACTCATCGAAACCTCATGTACAGTGGAACAAAAGGTGGCCTGGTCCAGCACCATTCCATGGTCAGTTGTGGATTGAAATTTTGTGGTCCATAGGGTTTTCATTAGCTGATTTCTGGAAGTATAACACTAGGCATTTCTTCAGAGTCTGTCTTAATGAGGAAGTTCTGCTGAAACCTATTGAACATCATAGCAATATGAAAGCTTCCACTGGCGTATGGTGGCTGAGCATGGGGTGTTTTGGATGGGGATGGAACCTGGGTCTCCTGCATGGAAGGTGAGGATTCAACCACTGAACCATCATTGTCCTTAAATATTACTGACTAAATACAAAAGAGAAAAAAATAAATTTATTATAGTCATTCATTTTCCTTTCCTAACAAAGCCTTTTTTCATGTATAACAGAGCCACTGCACAGCACAGTATAATTTCCTCCTCTGGGAAGATAATTGCTCTTTGCCACACCCATGCCTGCCTTCATCCCACTGATCTGTCTCTTGGGAATCCATTCCTCACTGATTACTGCCTACCCAATTCTCAGCTCCTGTAGGAGCTGGGGTTAAAGGCCACATACTCTGAGAAGACTTGTTTGATTCTGAGCCCAGATTAATCTCTCTCTCCTCTCATAACCCTTTGTATATGTTAACTCTAGTATGCACCATTTTTCTGTCTCAATTAATTTCTTATTTTAATTACTTGGTTATTTGCTAGTTATTTAAGTATAGAAGCATAAAATATTTCTAAATTTTATTTAGCTAACAGCACCTGGCACCATGTAGCAGTAGATGGTAAATAAAGTTTGCTAAATTAAATTTTGAATGGATCCTGCATAAATTTCACTGTACTGAATAGATGGAAATAAGAGAGAATAGATATTGGTGAGGCCTAAGTGAGAAACAACCCCTAAGTCCCCATTTTTCCTATTATTTCTTGTCTTTTTTCTAGTTTCTAACTGCCTTCTCTCTCCAGATATACAAAGTGTACATTCATCTTGTGTAAAGCAGATAATGTATTACGGCAAAGCAAAGGATATTAGGATGATAGGAAACAATACCACCTTTTAAACCTGAAATCTAATGTGTATAATGCCAGGTACATAACATTTTCTGGAAGGAAAAAGTACACAATTTATTCAAATTCTGATTAAATGAAGCATGTGAAGAGCATAGGTGTATTTTGCAAGGAACAGCCCTGTGGACATGAGTGAATTACTCTTTTAGGGGATGTATATATCTCATCAAATTAATGAAGAGGGTGAGAAGAACAACAGAAAGGGGGAAAAATACATGTAGAAGATTTACAGCTGCTTGCCTGAGGAGTTAAATCTGAGGAGTCATTTAAACTTACTATTATTTAATTTATTAATGAAAATGCCATACATTTGCACAGAGTTTTAAAGTGAGCTCTGGTAGCATAGTGCCTAAGACACTTGACTGCTAATCAGAAGGCTGGCGGTTCAAACCCACCAGCCACTCCTCGGAAGGAAGGTTGGGCAGTCCTACTTCTGTAGTGATACTGCCTCGGAAACCCAAGGAGGGGTTGCTATGAGTCAGGGCCGACTCAATGGCAAATAACAACAACAACACCAATATTGTTTTACATGTACCATCTCATTAGACCTTTACAGCAACCCTGTGAGGTACATAGGGCAAGCAGGTTTGCATATGAAGAAATGGGTTTAGTCCAATGACATATCTCTTTGACCTTTTGTTGTTGTTGTTGTTGTTATGTGCCGTCGAGTCGACCCCGACTCATAGCGACCCCTCCTTGGGTTTCCGAGGCAGTATCACTGCGGAAGTAGGATTGCCCAACCTTCCTTCCGAGGAGTGGCTGGTGGGTTTGAACCGCCAGCCTTCTGGTTAGCAGTCAAGTGCTTTAGCCACTATGCTACCAGAGCTCCCTTTTAGGATATACTAAATTTAGTAATTAATGATTTAGAAAAATATGCCTATATGAAAAATTTGTTAGCTGCCATTCTGTTTCTAACCAGAGTACGTTACTAATATCATTTAGTGACATATCAATTAGGGCCAGGATTAGCTGATGTTGTCCTGGAATGGACAGAAAAAACAAAATACTTGTTTTTTTGAAGTGAGGAAGTTATTTCATGAGCTATTGGTTATCAAGTATTAAGTTCAAAGTCCACACGAAGCAATAGATTCTAAATGTTGTTTCCAGAATATCTGTTTGTCTCTCACCCTCCCCCTTATGTCCACAACAACTGGACACAGAGTTGACAGAGACAGGGTATGCTCTGAAATGCTCTGGATGTTTCAGGTAAAGATTGAATACTGCCTACTTCCAGCTTTCTGTCCAGCCAGTGTGACATCAACTAGAAATCAGCTAGACATCTTATCTGAGAAAAGAGAGTTGAAAATAATTCTTTTTTGTTTTGAATACAACAGTTGTTGTAGAGTTGACTCCAACTCACGGGGACCCCATAAGTGTCAGAGTAGAACTGGGCTGTAGGATTTTTAATGGCTGATTTTTTCAGAAGCAGATCACTAGGGCTTCCTTCTGAGGTCCTTCTGGATGGACTCAAATCACCAACCTTTTGTAAGCAGCCAAGCACATAAACCATGGGTACCACCTAGGGAGTCCATTTATTTCTAATAATGACATGAAAAATAGAAATGTATCTAAAATAGAGCAGAAATTTTTTGGTAGATATTCATTTGGTTAGCTAACAAAATATCACTGTGCTAGATGCTGAGGACACAAAGATAGAGACTTTATGGTTCTCACCCTCAAGGAAGCCACAATCTACTGGCAAAGATGATCATACAGACACTAACAGTGAAATGAGAGTCTATAAAAAATTGCAGTGGCAGAAGTGATAACCTGCTTGAAGGAATGTGGAAGGCTTCTTAGAAGATGTGATGTGAAGGGTGCATAAGCTAGTTTTCATCAGTGGAGGGCAGAAAGCTATTCCAGGCAAAGGAAACAGTAAAAAACAAAACAAAACAAACAAACAAAAAAACCCACTGAGACATGAAAGGTGTGGATAGCTAAGCTAAAAAGGACATAACTTACAAAATATGTGCAAATATTTCACATTAGAGCAGGAGATTACAAATAAAAATAAAGAGAATTTCTAATAATAAGATGTTTCCATAGTCTACAGCTTACCTCCCATGTCGCATTCTGGAGACCATTGCTCTAGGGCAATGTGTCACAAACTTTAATATGCACTGAATTTTCATAAGAGTCTTATTAAAATGCAGATTCTGATTAAGTAAATCTAAGATGAGACCTGAGATTTTATATTTCTATGATGTTCCCAAGTGATGCTGATGCTGCTGGTCTAGAGACCACTCTGAGAATACCAAGTGGGAAAAGCGCAGGCCATGAGTCTAGCAAATAGTTGAAGGCTAGATGTGTGTGTATATATGTGTGTACGTGTGTGTGTGTGCAGGGTGTTGTGTGCCGTGGTCTAATATTGTCAGGCAATGAGCAGCTACCAATGTTTTTAAGCAGAGTGGTAACAAGATCATATCTGTATCTAATGACTGTGAAGAATGGCTGGGGTGGATGGAACAAAACAAAGAAGGGAAGCCATTTCAATAGCTTAGGGACCATATTGGAAGTCTGAACATTACCAGTGACAGCAGGAATAGAGAGGATAGGGTAGATTCAAGAGATACGTAGGAGGTAGAACAGGCAGGGCATGATGATTGACTGGCTTGAGGTGGCAGGAGACAGGTATCAAAGCAGAGTCAGAGGGAGGAGGAAGAAATGACTTCTAAGAATCACTTATGGAAGAGCAAGGATTGATGTTGCCATAGGGAGGTACACAATGCAGACAGAGCAAGTGGGGTGAAAAGGAATCTACCAGTCATCCCACAAGAGCTACTCACAAGGCTGTTATGATTTAGGTCCAAGGTCCAGGAGAGCTGGATAAGGATCTGAGAGAGAAGAGAGAGGTAGAGAAGTGAATGGATCAAAGGGTTAATCAGAGGAGTAGGAGAACAGCAGGCAGTGGTCTTATGCCAAGTAGAAGTCAAGGGTTTCAAGAATCAGCTCATGTCAACATCAAGCACTACAGAATGACCACATAGGAATGAGGATTTCTCTTTTAAGTGTTCAAAATGACTTTAATGCAAGTGGATTCAGAAGCATAGTGGCTACAGGGCCATATATTAATGAATCAAAGAGGGTGCAGTGTGTAGGATATGGCTCCCCCAAAATGTGCCTACCTTAATCCCTGGAACCTGTAAGATATCACTTTACATGATAGAAGAAGAGCTTCCAGACTAAGATGGACTAGGAAGAAAGCCCTGGCAACTTATTCATAAACCAGCCAGTGAAAACCCTGTGGACCACCATGATCTGGTTCCCAACTGATCATGGGGATGGTGCAGGAACAAGCAGCCTTTTGTTCCATCTTGCATGGGGTCACATGAGTTGGGGGCTGACTGGATGGCAGCTAACAAGGAGTTAGAGTAATGAGAACAATGGAAAGTCAGACTACTCTTTGAAGATATTTGATGGTTTAAAATATAAGATTATGAAACTTGGAAATGTTACTAGCAAGAGTTGTGGAGTCACTTTATTTGGAGTGGGAGCTGGGGTGGTTTGGATTCAGAGTTATATCCAGATCTTTGATGCCATATCCTTTTAGCTCTTCACCTGGACAAGGCTGACTGACATGCAAGGTCACAGTATTTACTGCAGGGACTATGCCACATTTTTAAATGTAAAAATAGAGAGGTCTTGCCATCAACCTCTCAGAACTCAGTCTCCTCTTGCACAGATCCCCCTGCTGTAATTACCATACAGCCCATCCAAGCCCACACTCAGCTTGAGACTAGGCAGCACATGCGGCCGACGGCACCTTTAATTCCTGCTCTGTTTCCTCTGCTGTCTCATGCTTAGCAGTGTGACTCTTACCATAAGTGCTTAATGTGTGTGCTAGCTCTGTTGTGGTGTCATTTGGATGACTGCATGCTGGGCAGACAGAGTCAGAGGCAGCAAGCCCATTAAGGCCTCATTGTTATCAGCTCATCCAAGGTAAAGCTGCACTGTGACCCATCCTATGTGCACTCTTTCCACATCCTGTCCCTTTCCCTGGTGTCCTGTCCCTCATCAGTGCTGTCTATCCTTATTGTTTAGAGCAAATGTATAGTCTGGTGGCTTATCAGCCTTGCCCACCCAACGAACACAGAAGTACCAGTTGGTGAAAATATTGTTATTGGCTTTTAAGAAAAGATTCAGGACACTGTAGTGGTCACAGGGAATTTGAATATTGTTTTTGTAATTATGTACATTTCAGTGTACTTTTAAACTTCTGTGGATATTGCAGCTGTTCCAATGTAATCATTTACTTTTGGAAGAAACTTGTTAGAAGCAAGGTCTACACACATATAATATATATTATGCACACCCCAAGTATATCAGGCAGTGGTGGTTCACTGGCAGAATCCTTGCCTCCCATGTGGGAGACCTAGGTCCAATTCGTAGCCAGTGCACCTCATACGCAGCCACCACCCATCTGTCTGTGGAGGCTTACGTGTCGATATGATGCCAAACAAGTTTCAGTGGAAAAAGATCCGACGACCTGCTTCTGAAAATTAGTCAGTGAAAACCCTATGGATCACAACAGTCTGATTCACAACCGATCCTGGGGCTGGTGTGGGACCAGGCAGTGTTTTGCTCCATTGTGCATGGGGTCATCGTGAGTTGGGGGCCAGTTCCATGACAGCTAGCAATAGCAACATACCCTAAGCATAGCATCCAGTGCTACACTGCTAGATCTTAGCAATTTCTTCCTTGACTTTTTCTGTATGTAACATACATTTTCCTTTTCTTTCTGTCACAATCTTATTAAGCATTTCTTGATGGCCATCATTCAATTAAATTATTAGATACCTCATACAGTGCTGGGCAGTAGACTAATAATAATGATAATACTAACAGTAATAATTCTAATAGTGGTGAGAATGATGGCCATTAGTCAAGCTGTCTCTCCTAGGTGCTCTGGGGGCTGGGCAGGCACCCACAGAAAGGCACAGCAGCTCAGGGTATACACTTGGCCCCAGCAGAATACTCTGTTTCCCAAAAGTGTACAATGATGAGAACAAGTGTGGAGAAGAGATCACTATTCATGAGCCTCTGAAACTCCTGGGTGCACCCTGTGTTGGTGTGCACCATACTATCATAGCTGTTCAAGGCTTTCTTATGCTAAGCAGTGCTGAGCCTAATGGTCTTAATGCATATATCTAGCAATATAGATTGCTGTTGTTGTGTGCCTTCAAGTCAATTCTGACTCATAGCGATCCTATAAGACCGATCAGAACTGCCCCACAGGGTTTCTTAAGCTATAATTGTTACAGAAGCAGACTGCCACATCTTCCGCCCATTGAGCTGCTCATGGGTTCTAACTGCTGACCTTTCAATTAGCAGCCGAGTGCTTAACCATTGCACTGCTAGAGCTCCTTACTAGGCAATGTAAATAGATCCACAGCTAATTCCTTCCTGGTATTCACTCCAAATCTTTGGGAACAAATCCTGTTTCTCTCTCATTCTACAAATTTGCTTTCTCATTAGCAGCACCACACATTGTCCTTTGTCTCTCCTCACCTTCTTGAATTCCTTGATGGTTTTCTGATGGGAGAAATTTATTTGTGCATCAGTTCAGCAAGTAGGATTTATTAACTACTACGGAAGGGGAATTTTGCCAGGCAACGAAGATACTTAGTTTAGTTAAACAGTGTTTCTGTGCTTAAGACTCCACCATCTGTGGCTCAATTTTAATTTGCATTCCTCTGAGTTTGGGCCATTTGGCAGAGATACAGCAGTGTTTTTTGTTGGGCAGCCCATCCTGGAAGGAGAATCTGGTGCAGACTGAGCTGAGTTGGGCATCTGGGCCCACATCTGTCTTCTCAGCATCAGAGGAAGCCTTGGGTGCACGTAGACTCTTCATTTGGAGTTTGTGTGAGTAAGCCAGAAATGCCATCCTTGACCTGCAGTCATGACATTGGCATCTGGGGGGCCTAGGAAGAGGGAAATCTATGCCTTGAAAGAAGCCATGTGTATAACATCATGGTGCTGGTTAAGTGTAGTTACATATTTAAATGTTGTTGTTCTTTACCGTCGAGTCGGACCCGACTCAGAGCAACCCCTCCTTGGCTTTCTGAGGCAGTATCACTACGGAAGTATATTGCCCAATCTTCCTTCTGAGGAGTGGCTGACATATTTAAATAAATGCTTAAATTTCAATGTTTCAAACATTAAGCACATATTCATTTGCTTTGTATTCAATTTGTATAGTCCCTAACTCAACAACTCAGTTGTTTCTGTTAGCTGCCTGCCCAGTAGGCCCCTGACTCATGGTGACCCCATGTACAATGGAATGAAACATTGCTCAGTCCTAATTCACCCCCATGAACAGTTGCAGATCACACTGTTGTGGACCATAGGGTTTTCCTTGAACAATTTTTAGTCGTAGATGATCAGGCATTTCTTTCTAGTCTGTATTAGTCTGGAAGTTCTTCGGAAATCTATTCGGTGTCATAGAAACACTCAAACTGCCGCTAACAGATGGCTAACGCTAACAGATGGGTGCACGAGAGATGCATGGGATGGGAATTAAGCCTGAGTCTCTAGCATGAAGGGTGAGAATTCTGCCCCCGAACCACCAGTGTTTCATAACTCAGCAATGTTGTTGTTGTTGTTGTGTGCCGTCAAGTTGGACCCAACTCATAGCGACCCGTCCTTGGGTTCCTGAGGTGGTATCACTATGGAAGTAGATTGCCCAACCTTCCTTCCAAGGAGTGGCTGGTGGGTTTGAACTGCCAGCCTTCTGGTTAGCAGTCAAGTGTAACTACATTAATTTTAAAATACTTCTCTTTATTATATATAATGTCAATTACATGAAAGCCATATAGATATTTATGAAAACCTAGATACTTACATTTATTAAAATGAATTTTTTATTTATCACCTTAACAGACTTATTTTAGAATATCGTACATAAAGAAGGGAGTGCATGTGAGCACTTTCAGGCTGGTTTTCTTCACCTGAGCAATTACACACACTTCTGTAGTGATAATTATGACGATGATGAAAAAAGTAGGAAAGTTGCAGAAGAAAAAGTCAGATGTCCAGGACGGCATGTGAGTTTCCAAGTTCACTGGGGTAGGTTATGCTGGGGCTGCATTCCGGGGGCTGTGCATGAATACTGAGGGAGCTGGAAGCTGGAGCAAGGGCATAGACACTGGAGCAGAACAAACGGGAATGAGGGGTTCAAGGGAAGGGTTGTGAGGAAAAATGATTTGCATTTTTTGTTGTTGTTTGACTTTACTCTAGGTGTTGTTGTTGTTGTTATGTGCCGTCGAGTCAGCCCTGACTCATAGCGACCCCTCCTTGGGTTTCCGAGGCAGTATCACTACGGAAGTAGGATTGCCCAACCTTCCTTCTGAGGAGTGGCTGGTGGGTTTGAACCGCCAGCCTTCTGGTTAGCAGTCAAGTGCCTTAGCCACTATGCTACCAGAGCTCCCTCACTCTAGGTAGAGCTGTGATATTTGGTTTTTATTCAGCTTGCTTCCCAAAAGTACCCCCCTCCCCATATCAGTTACTGTGAGTTACTTGTGACCTTATGTGTGTCAGAGTAGAATTATGCTCCATAGGGTTTCCAGTGACTGATTATAGGCAGTCCCGGACTATGAAGTCCGACTTACAGACAACTCCTACTTTCTCTTTAATGAAAATTTAATGTAAATTTGTCCTCACTTTGAAACAATTAAACCAACCCCT
This sequence comes from Orycteropus afer afer, assembly GCF_000298275.1. NCBI lineage: Eukaryota > Metazoa > Chordata > Mammalia > Tubulidentata > Orycteropodidae > Orycteropus > Orycteropus afer. The sequence goes on from NW_006921721.1 coordinate 7,839,021, forward strand.
ACTCACAACAAATTCTTCATCACAAAAACCTTCATTTGCTGCACATACAGATTTTAAGTCATTGAAAAGGTTTTGAATGTTTTCTTGCACTTTCAGAAAACTCACCACCTTTGAGTCAATTCTGACTCTGCTTGGGTTTCTGAGACAGTATCTCTACGGAAGCAGATTGCCCAGTCTTCTTTCTGAGGAGTGGCTGGTGAGTTTGAACTGGCAGCCTTCTAGTTAGCAGTCAAATGCTTAGGCTCTATACCACCAGAGCTCCCTTCTTGCACTCAGATAAGGCTAAATAAGAACTGTACATGCCTGTTCTCACTGATCTACAAATTCAACTTAACCCTTTCATGACCTAATTAATTTCTGCTTCAAATTTTTTGTTACTATGTTTTGTCAGTAATGGGAGACATGCAGAAATCAAGGGAAAAAAATCTTTGAGGTAATATGGATTTTGATACAATTATGTGGGACGCATGTCCCAAGTGGACTGCTATAGTAGGATTGGTGGGGTGAGGCCTATTTTTTCAAATTCACGCAGTTACACTGGTCCTACCAGGTAGGTAGCATGTACTATAACTGGGATAGCAGCTTCCCAAGAAACCTGAGAGGTTGAAAATGAAGGTTGGGCAATCTACTTCCATAGTGATACCACCTTGGAAACCTAAGGCAGGGTCACCATGAGTTGGATACGACTGGATGACAGTGAGTTTTGTTTTTCAGGTATATGTCCCACAGGTCATGAAAGGGTTAAAGACACACCTAGGAGTGGATCTCATTCTAACCCAGGGCCTGCCTATACTGAGAAGTAGGTTGATAGGCCTTTCTTCCAAGGCATCTCTGAGTGGACTTGAACCTCTAACTTTTCCATTAGCTGCTGAGTAGAGTTACTGATTATGCTTTTGAAAAGTTTGTATCACTGATGGGCTATACCTGCTGGCAGCCTTTACTCTCAGGACAGCCCACACTTGATTTCCTGCCTGCTCTGCTCCTGGGCAGGAACCCCTTCCCTCAGTCATCCATGGACTCCAGACCCTTCAGTCATGGACTCCCTAACTATTTCTCCCAGGACTGAGGCTTTCTTGGTCCTGGAAGCTTCCTGGGTTTTCTGACATCACTCTCCTGTGGAGGAGGACTGGCCTTGCTGTTGAACATACACATGAAAACTCAATGAGTTCTATTAAGAAAAGAGAAAACAAAAGTCAACCAGACACACCTTCCAGGGCCATTGATGGCCACTTTGTATTTGTGTACTATGTCACCAGCAAGAAAGGAAGAGGGGACCAGGGAGGCATTTCCTACATAGAGACTGTAAAACACTTGTGGGATTGGAAGTGTCAAGAGGAAAGGGAAGGCAGTGCTCTCGCTCCAAATAGGGCTATTTTGAGAGACTTGATTTAAGGAAAAGATAGAATGATGAGAGCCTAACAACTGGGAATCTTAAAACAAAACAAAATGTCATTACCACCACTGAACCAACAAGGGGCTTCCCCTAGAATCTGAAGGTTACACCCTTTGCCACACATAAAACAGCCCAGATAGATTCAATCTTCAGCAATGTTCCAGTATCCTCCCTCAGTGATGTGTTCCAGTGCAGAACATTCCTCAGTCTGGAAAAGTTTTCTCATGTCTAACCTGAGTGCCTCATGCTGCAGTAGAAGTTTGGTTTTGTTTGCTCCGTTCTGGTAGAGGTAGAAAAGAACCTGTCACCATTTCCTACTTAAGAATCCTTCAGATCCTTCATGACTTAAAAACAAATCTTTTTCTCCCTTGGGCATGCCCAACTTTTCTTTGAATTGGTAAATTCTAGAGAATTCTCATTAAATCTTTCTGCTCAGGGGGAAAAACTCTAATTACCAAGCTAAGTCAAAGGACAGCAACAAATATCCCTGATTTGGTATGTGAAGGAAAGCCCTCTGCCCCAGACTCTCAACTTCTAAACAGAACCCAGCACAGTGTTTAAAGAGTATCTTGTTTTCCCTTTCTGGAACCCATTGCATGTGGTGTCAAAGGCAATGAACTGCATGCAACTGGAGTTGTCTGAGTATTAACTTTCCCACGCAAGTCCACGCAATCTCTCAGAGATAGCACTAGAACTGCCCCAACCAGACGTTTGTGTGTGTGTGTGTCTATGTGCTAGTGTGAGGTGCTTGGGGGTTGGGATGGGGCACAGTGTCTCTTCCTTTCCAGTGTTAAGCATCCACTGCTTTTTTCTTTTAGGCCCTGGAGGCTGTCCCCACAGCGACACTCACACGCTGTGGAACTGAATAATTGTTGGCAAGGTCTGGGGAACAGTAAGCCAGATTGGGCGGGGAGAGCATTCCATTATCATAACACAATGCCATAATAGGATACAAGATTCTTTTCATATTAATTCGTATACAATAGGAATTTTAAAATGCCACTTGTACACTGAGAAGGGAGGCAAAATGCAGCCCTTTGTTGTGTTTTTGCAACCGAAGCTTTTGTATTCACCTCATATTCACCTCGAGGCCTCTGTATGGGGCTTTAGCTGCCTGGGCTCTGTTCCCTTGGCCTTTAGAGAGTGTTAAGTTCCTTCTGAGAGGAGCTAAGGGTCATTCCCTCACACCAACCAATCAGACATCTTCTCCCTGGAGCCCTCCCTGCCTGGCTCTGAACCTGGCACGGATGCTGCCCTGGAAAACGGGCCCCTCTGGAAGGCCGTGCTCCATCTTGCTGTGCTATGCCCAGAGGACCTTTGGGTGCCAAGCCAAAGCATAACCACACCTCCTCAGAGGACTGGAGCTGGTGGTGCCTGCCAAGCCAATGGTGCATAAATTTGTCTCCCAGTGAAGCGCTCGTCTATGCCACCCACACAGTCCCAAAACTTTGGCGGATGCGCACTGCCGGGGCTGGGCAGGACAAGGTGTCCTCCTCCATATGCCCCTCTCTCTCACTGGCGCCCCGCGTCTCATGTCAGGGCTGCTGACAGGCTGACTCACAGGCCCGGCACGGACGCTGAAACCCAGAAACCTGTATGCTATTTCTACCCTGGCTGTGGTCCCTGGCACCGGGTCTCACCCTGCGCTTTGGTTTCCGACCATGGAGACCAGATGGAGAAGTCGCTGGACAGGGGCTCAGCCAGGGAACCAACTGGGGTAGAGACCAGAGACACGGGACTTTTTCTTCATAAAAGTGCAGAAAATGAGTTTAACATCCTGGTCCATCTAACACAGAAGAAACCGGATGAGCTCTGTAGCTTTTCAATATGTCTCTGATAGTAATTTAAACTTAAGCTTAAATTACTGTTGTACTTATTCATTGAGCATGTATTTATTTAGACTATTTAATGAGTCCCCTTCAGAAAAATCTTTAGGTGCATAAACTTTAAGTGAAAACAAGCAGCATTTCCCAAGCCTCTGGAACCCCCCTCCCCCATCCCATGAGATCAATTTCTTTTGGAGCACCCTGCAAGGAGATGATTGGGCTGTATTTCAGGCTTTCTTAATAACGATTTATGGAGAAATGATAGGGGGCCTTGATGGTGCAGTAGTGGAGTGCTCAGCTGCTAACTGAAACATTGGTGGTTGGAACCTTCTCTTGGAGAAAGATGTGTCAGTCTGCTCCTGTCAAGATTACAGCCTAAAAAGACTATGGGCTGGTTCTACTCTGTCCTATAGGATCACTATGAGTCGGAATCACCTCGATGCAACGGGAATGGGAGAGACTGTGAAAACAAAGATTTCATTTTCTATTAGGTTTATCCACCAGTCATTTGTCAGTCTGTTGCACTGTGGTAGCTTGTAAGTTGCTATGATGCTGGCAACTGTGTCACCAGTATTTCAAATACCAACAAGGAGACCCATGGTGTATGATTTTGAGCACAACATCACAAATGGTTTGCATTCCAGTATTAACTGAAAAATTGGTGGTTTGAACCTATCTAGGGGCACCACAGAAGAAAGGCCTGGTGATCTGCTTCTGTAAAGATTACAGCCAAGAAAACCCTATGGAGTAATTGTACTCTGAAACTCACGAGTTGGAATTGACTTGACAGCAATGGGTTTGGCTTTGATTTCCAAACTAAGAGAGACTAGAAACAAAGGCCTGGCAATCTGCTTCTGAAAATTATCCAGCAAAAATCCCATGAGTCACAATAGAACACTGTCCAATATAGTGCTGAAGATGAGCCCCCTAGGCCAGAGAGGTCATGAAGACAGTGCGGGATGCCAATGCTTCTTTTTGTTTTACATGATCGCCATCATTAGAGCTGACTCGATATTAGGTTTATATTTGTTGTTTGAATGAAAGACACCCAATGTGTAAATGTGATTATTATTCTTGAACTTCTTCTGTGCAAGTTTCGCACCAGAATCTCCTGGGTGTACTTGTCTAGAATTCAGGCCTGAATTTCAACAGTGAATATCAACTAAGAAAAGCAATCAAGTTCATGCAAAATTAGCATTGCTAAAGAGAACCATAGGCCCCTGGGGCTACAACTGAGGGTCACCAGTAAGTGGCTGTGATTTAATGAAGTGACGTTCCCCCTGATTAGTGAGAAGTGGGCCTGGCATCTTGTGAAGCATAAATGCCCTTTACTGAGTGTGCCAAGCAATGCTTTCAGAGGCTGAATTTTCTCCCAGCCTGAGTGAGCTGGCAGTGGACATTAGAGGACATTCCACTGAAATTGGGCCATTGGGAGCTGAAGACAAAGGCAGCTGATTCAAGTGCGCCAAATTGGAGTTTCTCTAATCAAATATATTAAATTCACCATCATTCTTGATTGTTTTAATGGGAAGAAAGGGCAGCTGTGCCCTTTGTTGCCTAAGCATTTTATTTGGCTCCGTGGGGATGGGGGAAGTGACTGAGAGGGAAGGGAAGGCAGGATTGGAAGGGAAGAGGGTAGAGATGGCTTAGAAAGCTACAGGAAGCTAATGTCTTTGGTCTTAAAAGTAAAATGATTTTGCATGCTGTTCAGATCTATACAGAAAGTTCCCAGAGCCATCACTCAATGAGGAAAAAAGCCCCAAGATAACCAGTTTACAAAGCACTTTTTTTTTTGTTGTTGTTATGTGCCGTCGAGTCGGCCCCGACTCATAGCGACCCCTCCTTGGGTTTCCGAGGCAGTATCACTACGGAAGTAGGATTGCCCAACCTTCCTTCCGAGGAGTGGCTGGTGGGTTTGAACCGCCAGCCTTCTGGTGAGCAGTCAAGTGCTTTAGCCACTATGCTACCAGAGCTCCTAGGAGGGGAAAATCAGCTGTCAAACAGACTGGGAGCTTGGAGTGCTCGGCAGAAAAAGGCACTAGTGACTAGGGTTAAACAGATTGGCTGCACTGGTTAAACATGAAAGCCAGCTCAGTGGAGCTTTTTTTTTTTTCCCCCCCTTGTATGTTTGTTTTTTGACAAAAGGATTGAAATTTCAAGACACTTGGGGGAACTTTACTCTTCTGTAACCATCCAGGTAAAGAGCAGAGCTCATAAAGCGCCTTTCACCATTTGAGCAATGGAATTTAAAATTCTAGTTAAGAAACCAGTGACTCTGTTTAAGAAAAAAAAAAAGAACAGTTTAACAGAAAGTCCGAGGGCGATGCTTCCTGCCCAGTGCACAGCACCGCATACTATGTCTCAGTATGCCCTCCTGCTCAGCCAAGAACTTGGTTTCTGATGTCACTTCCTCTGTCTGCCAAGTTGATAACAGGATAAACCTGAACTAGATATGAACCAGACATTCCACTGTATAATTAATTATTTACTCTATCGTAAGGCAGGATGCTTAGGCTGGACATTATTTTAGTACTTTGAGCTTCCAGTTTGCAAAGGAAACAAAAGTCTTGCAATGGCAGGGCCTGCAGGCTCACACAGGCAAACGTGAGTCAGCCAGAGAAAGGGCTTTGGAAGCTGGTGCCTGTTACAGCCTGAAGCCAGCCTGCTTCTGAGCTGGAATGTGAAAGGCAGCTGCTGTGTCAAAGGGGCAGAGAATAAAGCCACAGTGTAAAATGAAGACACAATTCAGCAAAGAGAAGATGCTATTCAAATGGTTTCTGCACCTCATCCAGCTCCTTTTGGAAGCAAATGATTCTATTCCTGTTCTACAAAGAAGGAGGTAGAAGTTCCTTTCAGAAAATGTTATCGGATTGTTTTTAAATGTCCCCATTTGAAGGGCCTCAACGGGACCGTGATAAGGCAGCATCTATACACTCAGGGGGCATTGTATCAAGTGGTACAATGCAAGCTAAATGAAGCTCTTCATCCTTGGGACGAAATCTAATAACTCAATCAATCAGCCCTGGTCTTCTGTCATGTACGGTGGGCAACAGTCTCTTGGTGGAGGTTGCTTCCTTTACCCTAAGACAGCTGGGAAGGCAGGGATGGGGAGAGGAAGGAATCGCAGTGCCTCCCACCTCCCTCCTCCCTCACACAATGCCCTTTTGTTTCTGTGGCCCACATGCCTCACAAGGCCTGAGCTAGAGCAGAGGCAGTTGCCATACGGCCCTCAGCTCTTCCAGCATCCTCTTGCAGCTGTTCCGTGGACCTTGGGAGTCCCTGGGTGGTGCAAACGATCAATGCACTAGGCTGTTAACCAGATGGTTGGAGGTTTGAGTCCATCCAGAGGTGTCTCTGAAGAAAGGCCTGGCAATCTACTCCTGAAAAAGCTGTCACTGTAAACCCTATGGAGCACAGTTCTACTCTGACACATGTAGGGTCATCATGAATCCGAATCAAATTGACAGCAACGAGTTTGGTGTAGGGCCTGAGCTGTGTTCAGTGAGGCAATAGTGTTCTCATCTAGGGCCTGGATGGTGCTGAAGATGATCGTCCTTCCATCTGTTGAGTGCCTGGGGGCAGGAAGGAGGGTGCAGAGGTGTTTATGAAAGGTGATGGAGACGGCAGAAACAGCACTGCAGTCCTGCTCCATCACCAGACTCATGGAGTACCCTGGACAAGTCAGGTGACCTTCTGGTGCAGAATGAGAGGATGGAGGAGAGGGCTTCCATGGTGGCTTTCAGGGCCAGAAGTGATAACTGACTAGATGAGATAAGACACACCTGGAATCTGAGTCAGCCATGCCTCAATCTGAACCCTGACTTTACCACCCTGCAATTGTGTTCAAGTTATAAAGCTTCTGTTTCTCTTGTGAAGAAATGCCAGGTTAAGTAGTACTCTGGTAGCGTAGTGCCTAAGGCATTTGACTGCTAAACAGAAGGCTGGCAGTTCAAGCCCACCAGCCACTCCTCAGAAGGAAGATGAGGCAATCTACTTCTGTAGAGATACAGCTTCAGAAACCCAAGGACGGGTCGCTATAAGTTGGATCCGACTCCATGGCAGTGAGTTTTTAATTTTTTTTCGGTTTTGACATACAAAGATGTTGAGTAAGTTTAATGGCCCAAAGTAACAGGAGTCTAGTCTGATGCCTGGCACATAGTACGCCCTTTTAAACAAAGGCTTTTCTTGTATTGTATCCAGCATCAACTGTCAAAAGAGAAAACTACTTCATAAATCCACTTTAGTGCAAGAAATTTTAAATTTAAAAAGAAGTTATACAGCTCTTCCATGTCTTAGATTAGTGGTTTGATTTCAGGGACAATGACTGAAAAGAAAAAAAAAAAAAAAAGAAGTAGGGGTAGGTTGGCTGAAAGGTAGGATTGCCAACTTTTTTATTTTGTAAGTGTAAGGTTGCATCTGTCAGTCTGTCATACAATGGCAGCTTGTATGTTGCTGTGATGCTGGAAGTCATGCTACTTATATTTCAAGTACCAGCAGAGTCACCCATGATAGATAGGTGTTAGTGGAGTTTTCAGACTGAAAAAGAGTAGGAAGGAAATTCTGAAAATCTCCTTCCAAAAATCAGCCAACAAGAGCCCTGTGGATCACAAAACAATATTGTCTGATATCATGGTAGAAAATAAGATCATGCAGATGGTGTAGGATCAGACATTTGGTTCTATTATGCATAAGGTTGCTGTGAATTGGAGCCAACTCAGTAGCAATCAACAAGGTTGATGAGAAGCAACTCTCATCTACTTTCATGATCATTTTAAAATAATAAAGTTCAAAGTAACTAATCTGTCTAACTGACATAGACACTTATCCTTGTTAAACTGACATAAATATATTCTTATTATAAATCCTGGTCCTTCCTTTTTCTCCTATTTATCAGTTGCTGTGGATGAGTTGAAAGTTTATCCCATTCCACCACCAACATTGGCCCAGTCTTTGGAAACCTCTGTCTTAAGTAATATAGTTATTTGTGTATCTGTATGTGACTGTGTAAGCTTTTCTCTGTTGTTTTATTTTTTTTCCCTCTTTTCATCTTTCTCTCTACTCCTGTGTACACAGACATATACATTTCATTTATATTGTTTCAGCCCACCCATTGACACTGAAATTTCCAGAAGTTCAAAAGTGTTATGCAAATGTTAGACATTTCAGTTGTATCCTCTTCTACCTCCCCACCTAAGATAGCATGGGAAGGGCTACTGCTGCCTTTGTTAGGAGCACCTGAAGCCCATCTCCCACCAAGGGTCCTTTTTTCTGGGCTTCCATAGTATCTCAGGGTTGCCAGCACCCTCTGACCTCTCTGTGCAGTTTCCAATGTATACAGCAAACAAAACATTTCTTCCTCCTGTGAACTTACTGTGTATGAGCATCTTATGGAGCTTTTAGCCCCCTCCAGTCCTCAGCCACAGCTTCTCCTCCTGCCCTAGACTCCCAGGGAAGAGGAGCTTTTAGGGCAGTCATTGGTCCCCTTGTTCCATTCTTTCCTGGTGTCCTTCCTAGTTGTTGTCGAGTTGACTCTATGGCGACCCTGTCCTATGCCATCTTCATAGTTAGTGGCATGTGTGAATTCATTGTTGTGGTTATCATGTCAATCCACCTCATACAGTTACCCCTCGTCTTCATGGATGATATCCCTCATTTTCTCTGACCCTCTACTTTACCAATCATCATGTCCTTTTCTAGGGATTCGTCTTTCTTGATGACATGTCGAAAGTAAGTGAGCCCAAGTCTTGTCATCCTTGCTTCCGAGGAGCATTCTGGGTGTACTTCCTGCATGACAGATTTGCACATTCTTCTGGCAGTCTGTGGTATATTCAATGTTATTCACCAACACCACAGTTTGAACACTTCAACCCTATGGATCCCTCATGGAAGAAGGCAGAAAATCCCTGGGTCTTGTGACGATTTCCCCTCAAAGCAGGAGGCTGGGCTGCTTTTCATCATCTGCGGAATCTGGGCCATTGTCCCCCAGTATGGACTGAGGGGCACGAGCTAATTGAGTGTGAGCCAGATGGGAAAACTGGACTGCTTTCCCCCTCCTACTGATGTAAGTTCTCACTGTGGCCTCATGTGTTGTGAATTATAGAAATGCCAGACACACCCTCAATTAAATATAAGCACCAAAATGCTCCAAAAACCAAGTGTAAGTGACTTTGAATGCTCTTTTGACTTGTGTTGTACTCTGCTTCCTTCCGTTAGTGCCAGCCTTGTGGTGCTCAGGCTAGCTTGCTCTCCATAAGCTATGGGCTAGCTTTTTCTGGTGCTTTTCTTTAATTTTCTGCCACCAGGCACTAGGGTTGTGCTTGGATCACATTTTCCCTGCCAGAGGAGTGACCCTTTTGTAGACATATTTGGTCTCAATGGGAGGTCTCTCCATGGCCAAAAAGGAACACACAGAAAAATCCATTAGGCCCAATATCAAATCTCTTTTTGGGGTAATAGATGTCGGTTCACTCCCTGAGATTTGAGCCAGAGAAAGATGCAGCCTTCCGGAGCTGAGAATGTGGCTGAGCTGATGGTCCAACTGGCTGGCCACACACATCAAACTCAGTGCCACATCCCTGCTCACCATCTGGGCCTTGATCCCATAATATGCAAATTGCAGTAATGCACAGAGAATGGTCTTTCCTCTCTTCCCCTCCCTCCCTCACTACCCTGCCCTCTACTGCTCACTAGAGCCTTGTTCTGACAATGTGTTGTTGAAAAAGTGGGATGGGGTCCACATTTAAGCTGGTCTTTATCTTTTTCTGGCTTCAGAGCTCTTTTGAGGTGAGTTAGACCATAAAGAGAGTGGTGCTTGTTTTTCATTTGGGAGGCCTCCATTCCACTGAGAAGCTTCTTAAGTGTAAAGGAGCTCGCTGAGGTTGGCACGCTCTCTCTTTATGTGGTTCACAGTTCTCATGTTTTACTTATTACTGATGTGGTGGCTGTAGCCAACGAAAGCTATGTTTCCTCCTACCCCCAGCCCTGGTTCAAAGTTATACACTGAGAGTTTTGGGTTTCTGTCTTCAACATTTCCTCTCTTACACATCTCTGTGGGGCTGAGAATGCCATTTTATCAGTCACTCCCAGGAACGTCAACTCTCATACCTAATGGGGGCAGGGAGACCCCTGGGAAAGAGGCCAGGAGTCAGGGACATGAAGCACCCACCTTGATGGACATTCCTGAATGCTGACTAGGTGCTAGTAAAGGAGAACACACAGGTGAACCCAGCAAAGATCCTATACTTTGGATGCTTTGAGCTAACCTAGGGATAGAGAAAGGCCTCCCACTTTGTCCCTGAAACAGCTCTCTGGAAGGTGTCCAAGTTTCTTTTAATTTTGAAACCCAAAGGTCCTTTTCAGTTCTTTATCTTCTTTATCTCCTTACAGTGTGGGGGCTCTGTTAATTTATCATGTGTCTAAGTCATGCTGTGGGAAGTGGTATAACATGATGGTTAAAGGTAAGTCCTGGTGTCATAATGTCTGCTGTATTCATATTCCAGTCCTGGGATATCTCAGATGTGTGATCTGGAGTTACACAGTGGGTCAGTTTCCTCATCTATTACGTTGGAGATAATAGCACTAACCCACCCCACAAGGTTTTGTAAAGATTAGGTAAGATAATGTACAGGAAGTGCTTAGGGCATTGTCCAGCATTGTAAGTGCTCAGTAAATGCTGGTTATTGTTATTATTCTACCACACATCCATGGGTTTCTTGGATGGTTTGTGTGTGGTGTGGTGGCTTGTGTGTTGCTCTGATGCTAGAAGCTATGCCAGTGATATTTCAAATACCATCAGGGTCATCCATAGTGAACAGATTTCAGCAGGGCTTGCACTCTAAGACAGACTAGAAAGAAAGACTTGTTGATTTATTTCCAAAACATTAGCTAATGAAAATCCTGTGGATCACAACAGAATATTTTCTGATCTAGTGCTGGAAGATGAGCCCCCTAGGTTGGAAGGCTCTCAGAATACACAGTGGCCAGTAGCCACGACAGTGCACGTAAGTGAACCACAGGTCAGGAAGATGGCACAGGACATTCTGTTATACACAGATCATCATGAGTCAGAGCCAAGTCTAAGGCAAGTAACGACAGTTGTTACTATTACCACTGTGATCATTAGGCACAGTACTAAACACTACAGATACAGCTGTGAACTTAATAGACATAGTTTCTGCCCTCCTGGAGCTTGCAGGCCAGTATGGGAGACAGCTGTTACACAAATGACGTACATGTGCCAAAATAAAACACAAGCATGGAATTCTGCTTCTAGCAGCTTACAATATCACACTGCTCTATCCCCCAATTCTCTACCTTTCTTTCTTTATCTCCATCACTGATAAGATTTTCTCTTTCATTCCACAAAGTAATGACTTCATAAGATTCTGTTGTTAAACCTTCCTCATGCCCCACATCCACAGTGAGATTTTCCAATGTGGCTAGTGGTGAAGACTCAAAATGAATTGGAAGGTTTCACATCTACTCAAGCAAGAGTGATCGTGAGGCAGGGGTATAGCAAGATAAGGAAGTGCTTAAAGCTGTGGCTTTGTCATCAGAGAGAGGTGGTTTTAGATACCCAACCTACTCAGCAGTCAAGTCTCCTGAAAGGCACTTAATCTAAGTGCTTAAGACTCAGTGTACTCATTTCTAAAGGGGAAAGGGTAATACTGTCTGTTGTTGTTGTTGTTAGGTGCTATGAAGTCATCTCCAACTCATAGCGACCCTATGCACAGCAGAATGAAACACTGCCCAGTCCCTCACCATCTCCACGATCCTTGCCATACTTCAGCCCATTGCCACAGCCGCTGTGTCAATCCATCTTGTTGAGGGCCTTCCCCTTTTTTGTTGACCCTCCAATTTACCAAGGATGACATCATTCTCTAGGGAATGTTCCCTTCTGACAACATGGCCAAAGTAGGGGAGACAAAGTCTGGCCATTCTCGCTTCCAAGGAGCATTCCAGCTGGACTTCTTCCAGGACAGACTGATTACTTCTTTTAGCAGTCCATGGTATTTTCAGCATTCTTCACCAGCACCACAACTCAAAAGCATCCACTCTTCTTTGGTCTTCCTTATAATTTCTTATACTTTCTACTTGGGATTATTTGAGAATATATGCATATGTGTATATCTATCTATCTATCTATCTATCTATCTATCTATATCCATTGGGAGCTCCAGTGGTGTAATGCCTAAGGCATTTGACTGTTCAAACCCACCAGCCACTCCTTGGAAGGAAGATTGGCCAATCTACTCCTGTAGAGATATTGCCTCAGAAACCCAAGGAAGGATTGCTATGAGTTGAATCGACTCTATGGCAGTGAGTTTGGTTTTTTATATGTCCATTACCTGTCTCTCAGTGTGTCATATTGTGGTGGCTTGAAGTTGGCTATGATGCTGAAAGCTATATTACCAGTATTTCAAATACCAGCAGGGTCACCCATGGTAGACAAATATTAGTGGTGTTTCCAGACTAAGACTGGGAAGAAAGCCTGGTAATCTACTTCTGAAAATGAGTCACTGAGAATCATAAGTGCTACAGCAGAAGATTGTCCTATTTGGTGCTGGAAAATGGGTCCCCTAGATTGGAAGACATTCAAAATGCCTCATGGTTGCAACAATGGACTCAAACACATCAATGATCATTAAGATGGAGCATGTCCAGGCAGCATGTCTTTGTTATACATAAGGACACTGTGAGTCAGACCCAACTTGAAGACAACTAATAACATTAATACTGTATATATATACATTTCAGATGCCTCTTAGACATCTCTGTAGGGCTGAGAATGTCATTTTCTCAGTCATTCCCAGGAGCTCCAACTCCCATTATATCCTTTGTTCATTTCCTATGGGAAAGGGTCAGGAGGAGGTCAGGGGCATAGGGATAGATGGTTGGGCAATCTACATTCATAGTGATACCATCTTGGAAACCCAAGGAGGGGTCGCTATGAGTCAGATCCGACTCGACGGCAGTGAGTTTAGTTGAATATATATATGGAGCTCTGGTGGTGTAGTGCCTGAGGCTTACCAGTGCCTTCTGCTAATCAGAAGGCTTGTGGTTCAAATCTACCAGCTACTCCAGGGAAGGAACACTGGGCAATCTACTTCTGTAAAGATTTACCACCTCAGAAACTCAAAGGGGGTCACTATGAGTTGAAATCGACTCTGTGGCAGTGAGTTTGGTTTGTTGTTGTTACATGCCATCGAGTTGAACTTAACTCCTAGCAACCCCTCCTCAGTATCACTATGGAAGTAGATTGCCCAACCTTCCTTCCAAGGAGTGGCTGGTGGGTTTGAACCGCCAGCCTTCTGGTTAGCAGTCAAGTGCCTTGGGCTCTACGCTACCAGAGCTCCTACATTT
>NW_006921721.1:7852701-7880932 GCF_000298275.1 Orycteropus afer afer
CTTCCTTCCAAGGAGTGGCTGGTGGGTTTGAACCGCCAGCCTTCTGGTTAGCAGTCAAGTGCCTTAGGCACTATGCTACCAGAGCTCCTGAGTTTGGTTTAGTTTATATATATATGTACACACATATATAAAGGGGCTGGTAACCAGAAGATAAGTAGTTCAAACTCACCAGCTGCTTGGTGGGAGGAAGATGAGGCAGTCTATTTTTGTAAAGATTTACAGCCTTGGGAACTCAATGGGGATATATGTATATATGTGTGTGTGTGTGTGTGTGTGTGTGTACCTAAACCAAGCCAATTTCTGTGGAGTTCATTCCAACTCATAGTGACCCCATGTGTGCACAGTGACCTTTTGAAAGTAGATTGCCAGGCTTATCTTTCAAAGCACCTCTGAGTAGATTCAACTGAATGTGTCACCTTGACATGCTTCCTTTCTACACACACTCACACACACACACACACACACAGAAATTTAGCTTACTGCCTGGTCCAGAATAAATACCCAGTAAATGGTTGCTCTTATTATGAACTGAAGCTTCTAAGTGGATTATAGTTATCAAAACAGTAGTTTCTGGAATACATAAAAGTAGTCCTGTACCAGTGTAATTCAGCCACACTGGAGTCACTAAACTAGGAATAAAGGAGAGAGATTGAAAATGGCAGGGTCACACCCTTAAAGTAGTTCACAGTATAGACATGTGTACAGGTGACTCTAATGCAAGCCAAACTCTAGTAGACAATCAAAAAGAGGTATACATGTTTGGGTGTCCAGAAGGGGAACCAGTTCTGCTCAAGCCATCTAAGAAAATGTCACCAAGCTCAGCTTCTTGAGTTTAAAGACTGAAGACACTTTTGGTAGGTGAACGGGGCTGGAGGAAGGGTATTATTACTAGAAGGCAAAGTTTTTAAGCAAATTAACAGAAAGTAATTGTGTGGAAGGCTTGGGCTCTGGCCTTTGAGATTAGGGCACAGGAGGGCATGGGAATTGTGATGGAGGGTTTGAGGGCTGTTAAGGAATTTACACCTAACTACAAATTTTAAGCTGAAATACATTGTCCTAGAATGACTTGAAAAATCCCCATCAGTAGATTCTAGCTTGTAAGGAGCAGATAGACTTAACAAAAGGAGGAAGATTTATAAAATAAATAAAACTGAATGGAATCCTGCCAGCCACACAGCATGTTTTTGTTTCTACTGGTGAAGGTCTTCATCATTGATAATCATAGTTCCATGGCAGTTACCATCAGGTTAAAATTGTTAACAGATTTCCATGTATAATGGAAGCTTTAAACAGGGGTTGGAGAATTATTAGTTAAAAAAGGAACACAATGCCAAAGGCACAAACCTTTTTGTGACATTAAATATTGGTATTTGAGCTTGACTATGTGAGTTTGCAACTGACTTAACAGCAACTGTTTTGGATTTTCTGTGAGGCAGTGGGGGCAGTGATTCATATTCAAATAGGGTTTTGGGCTACTTACTTCAGAATCTTCTTATTTGCCAGCTACACAGTCAGATTTATGAATCTCTACCATATATCATCAAAATAAAATTCCTTGTGGATGGGATCTGACAGTTGGCATTTTTAATATGTTCTCCCAGTGATTCTGGTATACCTTCAAGCCTGAGAATCCTTGACCCAACAGAGTCTCCAATAAACTTAATATCTGAAGGGGTAGGATGAATGGGGCGTCCATAGGTGATGCAAATGGTTGATGAGTGTGGCTGCTAACCAGGAGGTTGGAGGTTTGAGTCTACCCAAAGGTGCCTTGAAAGAAAGGTCTGGTGATCTATTTCCCCAAAATCAGCTATACAAAGCACAGTTTTACTCTTACACACCAGGGGTTGCCATGAGTTGGAATCAGCCTGAGGGCAACTGGTACTAGTAGGATGGATGGGGAGATTGAGAAAGGCCAATGCATATTGATGCAGTTTTGATGGTTCAAGAATTCTCAGCAAGAGTAATACCCCTAGAGTCAACTGCATGTTTTGCAGACTATCATAGGAGAACATCTTGACTTCAAAATAAAACCTCTCTTCTGCTTCCTTTGTTCTGTGATTCTGGAACACTTATAGAACAAGGAGCCGGGTTGAAATTTTCCAAATGTCATATTATTTCACTTGGATTTTGAAACAAGGGCCATAGACATGAGTAACCTGAAAGCTTGAAAGGTGAATGGATGTAATCAGAAATGGCCTTACTGTGAGGAGGAGAGTGGGGAAGATCCATGCTCCTCAATTTGCAAACAGAAATCAATAGCCCACTCTTTAGGAATCCTAGTAGGGAGGTTTCCTGGAGTTTGGCTACCTTCTGGTTTCAAACAGTAAAATGTTAATACACAGAAATGAGTACCCAGGGCCTCTGTCAGACTGCAGAGACCCCTGGATCCCTTTGGAGAAGATGAGGAAGGAAACTGATGGTGGTGGTTCTGGGGATATTCAGATAGGTCAGGAGACCTTTTGTGGAATACATGAGAAAAAAGGGAGGAAGGACATCTAGCTGAGCCTTCTATTACATCTCTCATTGTAAGAGATGAGCAGATCTGCTCACAACTTTGTTCAAAGCCTATTGTCCCCTCCCTAGGATAAACTAGTTTGGCTACTATTGACAGAGTGGGCTCTGGATCACATGGCAGCCCAGTGAAAGAGAGGTAGAGGTTCTCCCTGACTGGGATGCTCTGGTGATGGTGATACAGTGCAAAAAAGGACATAGGGGTGGCGTCTCCCTCTGACTGCCTCTAAATTTGTGAGGGGGAGACAGAATCACCATCAGCATCCCAAGGCTGATAACTGTGATACGGAAGTCAGACGTGCCACCACCCTCTAAATTTTTTTACCAATTCTGACACCAGTGGTCCTTCCCACAACATTGGCTCTTAGGATATGCTCCCCTCCATCACCAGTTCACTCTTGATAGCAGTGAGATCCCCCTTTCTGCCTCTTGGAGAGCTCATTTTAGGCCTAACAGAGTAACAAAACTGACCAATTCCCACATTAGGGTTCCATACAACTTAGTTCCATGGTCTCATACCCACAAGAGTGCCACATACCTTATTTACATTATTAGCAAGCTGTCCAATCTCCTTGATGGGCCACAATCCCCTTATATTTGCATAGTTCTACCCAGTAATGAAAGTCACACAGACTGGCTAGAAGAGTCATACCAAGAAACTCACTGCACCACATACAGGTATGATGAAACATCTGGAGCTGGAACAGACGTAGAGGTGAAACCTCATTCAAGAACACGCTACAAGAAGACAAAAATAGCGACAAAGTAATAGAAATGTGGCTTCCAAAACTCTCCTCACCTTTGAAATTAAAGACTGAAATAACAACAACAACTAATCTGAATATATGTTGTCAGGTGATTGATGAGAAGATTCATTTTATTTTCATATTTCTTAAAATTTATAATGAGATAGAAAAACCTTTCAGATAAATTGATCTAGAGTCAGAGGATGAAATTATTGCAAGTCTTTATTGAAGTGTTTTTCTACTCAGTTCCCTCTGTGCAAGAGGTGAAGAACGAGTTTCTCTTTTTTATCAATTTTTCTTTAAATTTGCCCTTGAAAATAAAATGGTTTCAGCTAATACAAGATTCTAATCACATTGTAAGACTATGATAATGAAATTGTAACCTTTGACAATGACAAATCTGTAAGCTATGGCAAAATCCAATGATTAATATTTACTATGTGGGTACTTTAAAACTCATTTGCCCTGAAGTAACTGAGAGAAAGTTCTGCATGACAGAACTCTGTCTAAACTCTCACTTACCTGTAATATTTGCAAGTTCTTACTACTGTGACCCAGGTTATAAGAAGTAATAATCAGGTAACAGACTCTAATAGAAACTACAAGTCCTGGTTTAAGAAAATTCAATGTGTTGTCTATCAAATAATTATAATAATGGGGAAGAAAGAAAAAAACAGGAAACAAAAATTATAAAGTGATATTTTTGTATTTAAATAGGTTTCTCAGATGTGCTGCAGGGTTGTTTTAACCAATATTTGCCATGGATCACTTTTCTATATTTCTTTTCTACACATATTTTCTAGGGTTAGATTGATCACATTAAAGAAATCATGACTATACACTACTACCCATTTGTTGAATAAGTACATCTCTTACAACCATGTTCTTCTATTAGGTGACACTTTTCCATCTATTGCTTAAAAATGCAAATATGACAACCACATCCACTTATTCAGAGGCATGTCTTCATTACCCTACAAGCTTGAAAAACAAGGGCCAGTGTCATGTTTACATTTTTTTAGACAAGTACAGCTTAACTGCCTGACTTGCTGTGGAACATAATCTATGACTAGGCCTCATCCACTGTGGAAGTAGAGACTTCTGCCCATGGCTACCCAGATCCATGATCACTACAAAAGAAACATGTGTTGGCTTCCTACTTGACTAAAATTGCCTGATTTTTGGTTACCTCAGAAATACATTTCTGGGCTTGTCATTGGGAGTTTAAGAGTAAATTTTGTATTTCTAGTTGGCAGTTCTGAGTCACCAGGATACACCGAGGCATCACATCAAACTTCTACAGTGATGTGGAGCCTGGTGAAAAGGTGTTGCTAGGGCAATTCTATCTAAAAGGAACTTGTTCCTTTCTGTTCTAGACTGGAAAATATTATTCTTATTTTCCTTTCACTGCAATGTCACTGCCACTGACACAAATTCTGATCCTAATATATAACATTGATTGAGCTCTCACTGTGGGCTCAAGGCTTATATAGTGTTTGCTATGTGCCTGACTCAGATCTGAATTATTTAAACATGTTAATCTTCCTTAAAACCACGAGAAGTTTTAATATTATCACTCCCGTTTTACATCTGGCAACAGAAATTAGTTAATTTGTGGGGTTATGCCCCTTGGAAGTGAGAATGGTCAGATTTTATCTCACCTGCTTTGATCATGTTGTCAGAAGGTACCAATCCCTGGAGAAGGATTGTTGTTGTTGTTATTTGCCGTTGAGTTGGCCCCAACTCACAATGACCCCTCCTTGGGTTGCTGAGGCAGTATCACTACGGAAGTAGATTGCCCAACCTTCCTTCCAAGGAGTGACTGGTGGGTTTGAACCGCCAGCCTTCTGGTTAGCAGTCAAGAGCCTTAGGCACTATGCTACCAGAAGATATCATGCTTAATAAAGTGAAGGGCCAGCAAAAAAGGAGGAGATCCTCAACAAGATGGATTGACACAGCAGCTGCAAGTACAGGCTCAAGTATAGCAAGGATTGTGAGGATGGTGCATGACCAGGCAGTATTTCGTTCTTTTGTACATAAGGTCATTGTGAGTTGGAGCCAACTCGGTGGCAGAGATCAGATTTAAACTCTGGTAAAATCTGACTCTTGAGACCATGCTCTTAATCTCTCCTCTCTGTTTATGAAAGGCTTGTTATCTCTTTTAACTTGCATTATGGTCCCGCAAGGTTTGTTGTTGTTGTTAGATGCTGTCATGTCTTCTCCAATTCATAGTGTCCCTGTGTATAGCAGAACAATACATTGCCCATGCCTGCGCCATCTTCATGACCATTGGTATGTTTGAGTTCATTGTTGAGGTTATTGTGTTAATTCATCTCACTGAAGATTCCCTTTGTTTTCGCTGACACTTCACTTTACCAAACATGATGCCCTTTTGTAAGGAATGGTCTTCTGATGACATTGTGAAAAAAACAAGCTGCAGTCTCACCATCTTCACTTCAAAGGAGCATTCTGGTTGTATTTTTTCTAGGACTGATCAATATCTTTATTTTTCTGATGGAAGAACTGAGGTGCAGAGAGGCCATGTAATTTGCCCAGCATCATAGATTCAACCCTGGGCCATCCAACTGCAGAGGTTGTCCTGTTTCTTGGGCTTCCTATATTTTAGCCTATGTGAGTCTCCTCAAGGTGACAGAGCTAGTGATTCAGTGTCTTCCACAAGTAGTGTTTAATAAGAAGTTCCATGCAAAGGGATTAGGTAGTAATAGCTACTAGAGCAAGAAATACATGCTTCAGAGAAGCAGACAAGTTTGAGCTGCTTTCCAGCCACAGGCACCAGATATACACCCTACTGAATTTCATCTGCTTTTTTGGGGGACTCCACAATCTGAAGGGCAGTAAAGGAACTGGAGTCATTTGGTCTGCTGCTCAGATTCCATGTCTTTAGGGGTCAAAGCTTCAGTCTGAAGCTGGAACAACTTCTCCGGCTCAAAGTCTGCACTGCACCTGCAGATTTCCCATTAAACTGCCTGCCGAATCAGGAATAATGATTCTCAGGGGGAAGAGATATTATTTGCATTTGAATTAATGTTGAGTTCAGAGTCACAGATTCCTCATCAAGAAGGATTTAGAGCAATTGCTGATATCCTGGGGATCTGTGACCAGCTCATTATTTTCATCTCACAGGGTAGTACTAGAATTTTTAATTTTTTTCAAGTCTTCTTTGAAAAGTTTTGCTCTCTTTATCCCCATGATCATAATTATAATAATTTTGAAACATCAGTCTGCTCAGATATCAAGGTGTTGAATGGATAATTTCACTTTAATGAATTTGTCTCATATGGGCTTATTTTCCACATCTGTCCTAAGCTGAATAGCTAACTGGTTAATATGAGAACTGTTCCGTTTCATTAGCTTCTCCCTGTTGATTTCCTTGAGGTGGAACTGATGCATTGCCTGTTGTAAACCCTGTCAGCTTTTTCCTTTTAGACAAAGCACAGATCCAAATTCTATTCTAAGGCACTGATGCCAACTAAGAAGAGATAGGAAATGAATTAGTTGATCATCCAGATAAACTGCAGATTTCCATATACTCAGTGGTTTTTGAGAGATTAGCAAGTAGTTGTCATAAACGTCATAAAGCCCTTGTGCCTTGAGCCATCTTGGGTAAAGTGTACAAGTAGCCGAGATGGGTGTAGGTTAAGGGGCAGAGAAGGAATGAGCTTGGACTGAAGAACTTGAGAAGGAATTGTTATTGTTATTAGCTGCCAGAGTTGCCCCTAACACATGGTGACCCCTGACTCATGGTGACCCATGCACAACTGAAACACTGCTCAGTCCTGTGCCATATCCCTGATCAGCTGCAGAGCAGACCATTGTGACCCATAGGGTTTTCAGTGGTGGATTTTCAGTAGAACACCAGCCTTTTCTTCCCACTCTGTCCTAGTCTGGAAGCTCCACTGAAATTATAGCAACACGCAAGCTTTCACTGACAAACCGTGGTGGCTGCACATGAAAAGCATTGACTGGGAATCAAATCCAGGTCTAGCACATGGAAGCCAAGAATTCTACCATTGAACTACCACTGCCCCATTCAAGAAGGGCTTGTTGTTGTTGTTGTTGTTATGTGCCATCGAGTCAGCCCTGACTCATAGCGACCCCTCCTTGGGTTTCCGAGGCAGTATCACTACGGAAGTAGGATTGCCCAACCTTCCTTCCGAGGAGTGGCTGGTGGGTTTGAACCGCCAGCCGTCTGGTTAGCAGGCAAGTGGCTAGAAGAGGGAAAAAGAAGGAAACACATGGAAGGGGACCTCAAGGCATTGTTGATGATCTTGATTCTGAGTATAAAAATTACCAAACTTCTAAGAAGGAGGTTTCTTGATGGTTGTGGTGGGCTATGAAGATATTTTAAGAAGTAGTTTAAGTTTAAAGGGAAGATATTGATCTACTACTCAGTTTTCTGTAAAGGGAAGAATGGTGCCTCTTTCATAGGATCCTGAATGATGGATGAATTCACATCAATTGGGATGTTACAGGCTCCAAGAAGAAACTTGACTCTAACAATAAGGAAGTGTATCATCTCTCACAGCAAGAAGGAGGAGAGCACTTCAGGATTGGGCAATTCAATGACTCCATGCCATCAAGAACCTTGGTTATTTCTATCATTCTGCTGTGATGTTCTTAGCTTTGGTTTCATTCTTAAGTTTATTTCCCTGAAGGTTGTATGATAACTATTAGCAACAAGGATAGCTGTATTCTTCCTTGTTCATCTCCTTGGAATAGGAGAGGAAGGGGGCTCTCTCTTCCTTTATGGAAGAATACATCTTCATTTCAGTTTTTTTTTTTTTTTGCAAATTTAGGTCATGCATCATCCCTGGACCAATAATTATCACCAAAGGTTTGTCATGAATTGACTGGCTTAAGCCTAGGCTCCAGAACCAGTCACTGGCAAGAGATGTGGGATTGCCTCATTTATTCTAATCAGCCAAGGAGCTCTGGTGGTGTACACTCAACTAACCCAAAGGTTTGTGGTTCAAACCCACCAGTGGTTCTGCAGGAAGAAAAGATCTGGTGATGTGCTCCCATAAAGATTACAGCTTAGGAAACCCTGTGGATGGTTCTACTCTGTCCCATAAGGTTGCTGTGAGTTGGAATTGATTCAAAAGCATACAACAACAACAATCAGTGCCTGAAGTTACTGGTGGGAAGTTCAAGTCCACCCACAGTTGCCTTGAAATCGCCTTTGGGAATATCAGCCATTGAAAGCTTGATGGAACATAGAACTGACACACATGAGGTTGACATGAGTTCGAATTGACTGGATGGCAACTGGTTAACTGGTTAATAAATATTCATCCTTGGGGCTAGTGATGGAGGCAGGTTTCTTTGAGACACATGAGCTATGTGGGGAAGGGGTGGTGTCTGCAGGAATGAAGAAGAAAGGAAGAGAGTAATAGTACCTACTAAGCTTTTTTTTTTTTTTCTTTTTGACTGGTAACACTACTATGAAGAATGTAAGGATCTTAACTGAGGTAACTGAGGTCTACTGACCTCAGATATAGACCAGAACTCGAATGGTCTTCCCTTAAGGGATCTGAGACTAGCCACTCTGTGTGGGTGTTTAGAAGTCCAATAAACAATAAATAAACAAACAAACAAATAAATAAATAAAACTAGAAAACAGAAAGTGAAGCTGAGACCCTTAACTATTGAAAAGAATTGGCATGTGTTGGGTGGCTCTGGGCACTGAGTGTGTTAGGTGTGTACCCTCCACCATATCCCATATGCTCTTAGATGGATGGATGGAGTCATGGCTTGAGCATGCTCTGTAACATCCTAGTACCCTGTGGATTTTAGCTATCCAACCAGAAGAAATAGTGGAGAACACATCCCAGATCTCTAAGGCCCATTTAAAGTGTTACCTTGCCTATTAAAACTACCTTGACAGCAATCATAGATTCTTTTGTCATGATTTTCATATGACTGATGAAGATTATTAATTTTTATGCACATAATTTCAAGTATGCTTTTATTCTTCAATTACTCAGGAATGTTTCTTTTTTTAATGTATTTTTCAGTTCATCCTTTAGGATAAATAGATTAGTATCACCCTTTTTAGTTTTTAAAGTATATGAATACATGAGTGAAAAGCTATGCTGTCCAATATTTGTACAGTTTTAAGTAAGTATA
This sequence comes from Orycteropus afer afer, assembly GCF_000298275.1. Lineage (NCBI taxonomy): Eukaryota > Metazoa > Chordata > Mammalia > Tubulidentata > Orycteropodidae > Orycteropus > Orycteropus afer. The sequence continues at coordinate 7,862,106 of NW_006921721.1, forward strand.
TAGTGTTAAGTAATGTGAAACAGATGATAGATGTTCTAGGAAGAACAGAATGTGAGAGAGTAATTATGTGGGTGTCTTAGGGTTTTCTGGAGAAACAGAATCAGTTAGATATATATGATAGATCGCCTTGTTGTTGTTAGATACCATCATGGCAGCTCCAACTCATGGTACCCTATGTACAATAGAATGAAACACTGCCTGGTCCTGCACCATCCTCACAATCATTGCTGTTTGAGCCAATTTTTGCAGGTACCGTGTCAACCCATTTTGTTGAAGGTCTTCCTCTTTATTGCTTATCTTCTATTTTACCTAGCATGATGTCCTTCTCCAGAGTCTGGTCTTTCCTGATACCGTTATCAAAGTATGTGAAACAAAGTCTCACCATACTAGTTTCTAATTTGTAGGCTGGAGACTCCTGCAGGCGTGTGTCCCAAGATCCATAGGTCAGGTGTGATAGAAAGATGCAGAATGAAGAGAAAGAGTGCAGCAAAAATCTATATTTATAGTCTGGAGGCAGAATATGCCCTGAGGAAGCTCATCTTTCAACAGATTGATTGATTACATTACATTAATTACATTGTGGAAGGTAATTACATTACATGATAAACATTATATTATATTCATTACATCATATTACAATAGGGAACAGGAACTAGACTGTATGGCCAAACCACTAGAAATCATAGCCTAGCTAAGGTGACACATAAAATTAACCATCACAGTGGATTAAAATGGGGTAAGCTTGACCTAGCCCCATTTCTAGTGAGAGACACAACAGGAGCCTTATGAGAACTGAGGTAATAGTTGAAATCATCAAATATTGTGATAAGGGAGGGAGAACCATCAACAATAGAAGTAGGAAAGAGCTCAACATAATCCGCTGAATGTGCAGATTGTCTGAAGTAGAAATGACCCAAAGGATAAAGTCAGGGGTTCAGACCCTACCCAAACCCACTGCTGTCAAGTTGGATCCGACTATAGCGACCCCTCCTTGGGTTTCTGAGGCAGAATCAGTATAGGAGTAGATTGCCCAATCCTCCTTCTGAGGAGTGACTGGTGGGTTTGAACTGTCAGCTTTCTGGTTAGCAGTCAAATGCCTTAGTCACACCACCACCAGGGCTCTAGGGTTCAGACCCTAGAGAATAGCTAAGAAAGAGAGAAGACAAGAGGAATCAAGGATAGAGTAAGGCTTTAATGGACTGAATTCTTGTGCATCTTCCACTTTCAGATAGCCTCACTGATGCATTGGTAGGCTAGAGCCATGTGGCTCCCTATCCCCATTACATTGCTCAAGCATCAGGTAAACAAAACAGACAATACAGTCAGTAAGAAGTGAGCAGCCAGTCCATTTCAGAGAGACTTGAAACTCCTGGTGGGGCAAAAAGAAAGCCTGTGAAGGAAAATGGAAGAAAGTGAGGAAAATGGAAGATACCAGTTCTTGATACAGATGCTACAGTTAGTTTAATGGCATTTCAAGCTTATCTAGAGCACGGTTTCTCAACCTTGGCACTATTGACAGTTGGGGGTAGATAATTCTTCATTATAGGAGCTGTCCTGTGCATTATAAGAGGTTTAGCAATATTCCTGACCTCTACCCCATGCCAGTAGTACCCCACCTGCTTGCCCCAGTGTGACAACCAAAAATATCTCCAGGTATTGACAAATGTCCTTGGGGAGCAAATTTACGACCCTGTTGAGAACTACTATTCCAGAGTGATGGGAGAAGTCAGAAATTTGAGGCTTGATTAGATGGAGGTAAGCAGCTTCTCTTTGAGGTGCTGAGGGATTGATGAAGATGACCATGAATAGACACAAGTTGATTAACAGCTAAAGAATAGCTTTGGGCCCCAGTGCAGAGAAACTTGTAAAGGTGGTTTTAGGACCAAGAGTCCATCAGGATTAAAACCCAGCTGGGAACAGTTTACAGGAGCTCTGGTGGCATAGTGCCTAAGGCATTTGACTGCTAACCATAAGGCTGGTGGTTCAAACACACCAGCCACTTCTTGGAAAGAACATTGGGCAATCTACTTCTGTAGAGATGCTGCCTTGGAAACCCAAGGAGGGGTCACTATAAGTCCAATCGACCTGATGGCAGTGAGTTTGGGAGCTCTGGTGGCATAGTGCCTAAGGCACTTGACTGCTAACCAGGAAGTTGGTGGTTCAAACCCACCAGCCACTCCTCAGAAGGAACATCGGGCAATCTACTTCTGTAGGATAATGCCTTGGAAACCCAAGGAGGGGTCGCTATGAGTTGGAGATGACTTGACAGCACGTAACAACTACAACAACAACAGGAACAGTTTATGCCAAAAAGAACCCAGAGATCACTTGAGTAATGGGTTGGATACAATTAAATAACTGAGAATGAGCAAAAACTTCAAGCTGTACAAGAATATATAAGACAATGGCATTGATAATAATGATTCCAAGTTGTTAATTATCTGTTGTTGTTGTTATGTGCCGTTGAGTTGGACCTGACTCATAGCCACCCTTCCTTGGGTTTCTGAGGCAGTATCACTATGGAAGTAGATTGCCCAACCTTTTTTCCGAGGAGTGGCTGGTGGGTTTGAACCTCCAGCTTTCTGGTTAGCAGTCAAGTGACTTAGGCACTATGCTGTTAAGTTCCAGAAACTGTGTTGAACATATGTTATATACAATATATAATCCCACAGCTATCCTGCAAATTTGAAATTATTTTCATTTTGTAGATGAGAAACTTATGGTTCAAATAGGCCATGGGACTTACTAAAGGGCCTGCCAACCTTTTAGGTTAGTAGCCAGGTTTAACCATTTGTGCCAGCAGGGCTGCTAGTATGTGGCAGAGGTGGGTTAAAACCTAGGCCTGCCTAACTAGAAAGCCTGTGATATTTTTTATGCAACATATTACGTATGATTAGAATGTGAGGAATGTGTGTTCCACACAAGCTTTGTGAGATTTTTAACTATCATGTATGACACTATGTGTGTGGTATACACACATGCCATGTAAAGTACAGGCAGAGAAACACTTAACATATACACATACTCAGAGTACCATAAATGGTGGGCAATATCATGCAGGGAGTCCTTGGCCAGTATAAATAGTTAACACTTTTAGCTGCTAACCGAAAGGCTGGGGGTTCAAGTCCACCCAGACATGCCTTGGAAGAAAGTCCTAGTGATTCACTTCCTAAATATTAGCTATTGAAAACCCTTTGGAGCACAGCTCTACTCTGATATACATGGGGTTGCCAGGAGTCAGAATCAAATCCATGGCAACCAGTTTCGTTTGTTTTTAAAGATCATATGTGCAGCTCAAAAAACTATTAAACACATGAGGCAGCTGCTATTTTGCTATTAAGTCCTCTGTTCAGGTCCATTCCCTCAGAGTTTAGAGCTCTGCACTTCCTCCACTTCTCTTGACTTTACAAGGGAGGAGGCTAGGTCTTCGGAAGCAGCTAGCTGCTGTAAAGGTGTGTGTGGGTGGAGGGGGGTTGGGAAGGACCTGTGGTGCCCTGAAGATGGTGACTCTCTACAGCAGCTTCTTAAACTTCAACATGCATAGAAACTATCTACGTTTCTTGTTAAAGTGCAGATTCTGATTCAGAAACTGAGGTGGGGCCTGGAAATCTGTATTTCCAACAAGCTCCCCTGAACATGCTGCTGGTGGAAGACACACTTTGAGTAGCAAGGGTCTAACAGCATTGAGGAGGGAAACGTTACTCTTTTGTATGATTACTTGTAAAGCAAATCTCTTAAGAAAGGGCTGGTCATAAAGAAGCCCCAGACAGAAACTGGCCAAAGAACTAGTTCCAAGATGATCAGTGAGGAGGCGAGGAGAGATGAACCACTTGAACCTTCGGCACCTGATAATCAGATTATCACAGAGAAGGGCATAGATAACATGACTTGAAGATTTAAAGAAATAAGAGTTTGGAAGAAGTTTGTAAAATTACAACTTCATGCCACAGATAGTAAGTCTATGGAACTCATTATCCCTAAGCTTTGGTAAAGATTAAAAATATAGTTACAAAAATGCTATAAATTAAATAGTAAATTACATGCTCCTAGTGTGTTACCAAGGGAGGCAAGAATATTTTGGAACACCTCCCTAACTTTTGAGGTTGATACACACATAGGCTCTGTGCATGATTCACTAGAAGATTCCTTTCTTTTAAAAAAAAATATTGTCTCTGGGTGAAGAGATACTAGAAGCCACAGTGTGGATACCAGAACATTAGCATATCTAGGATTTTTGAAAATTTATGTGAAAAAAAGTGTTAAGCATTTGAAGTGAGTGCTGTACTCAGAAAACAAGGACCTTTGGGTCCACTGTAGATCCATTCAGATCTACACAGGACCAACCTTCCAAGTCATTCCCATAGTAGTAGGAAGTGTGGAACAGAGACTTGATATGTTGTTTTATATATCAGAGTAGGTGGTCTGGAGCTTGACCACATGTACCTACCAACTTAGTTCTGCCTGTTGGTTTCCTAAGATGACTTGTAGGCTATCTATAAATATTCTCGTCATTTCATTTACTGAACTCACTCATTTATCCCAGAAATATGTATAACATACCATGTACCTGACACTGGGTAAACACAAATGAACAGGAGAAAATTCTCTTATTTCATGATGTTTATACTTTAGTGGAAAAAGATAGGTAGCAAAGTTTTTCGTTTTTAATTTATTTTATAACCAATTAAAGAAATACTATGAAGCTTAATGTACAATTTCACACAACTAGGGACATGAAGACAACAAAATTTCTCGCAACTGGACCAATAAGCTGTATTAAAGCTTAAATTCTGAAGCACTTTGCTCATGGAAGGCTGTGGTCTACAGTGGGAGCCCTAACTACATTTTAGGTTTTGACATAAAGTCAGATGCCATTTGAGTTATTTCTGACCTTTAAACCAACATTCTGGCTGTGCATAGACAAGTTCAGGGATAAATCTAGGGACAAACAGTTTTCCCTTAGCAAGAATGGTTGAAAGTAGATTGTTCATATAAAAGAACTAGGGAACTTGCCTGGGTATGTTCTTATCTAATTTACATTAAGGTTGGGGTCCTGGTATTATCTTGTAGCCACTCTGTGGCTGTGACTCAGGCTGCATGGTCATGAGTCCTATCTGGACCACCATGTAGCCAGGTGGTCAAGCCCCAGAAACAATCCTTTAACCTGTTTAATCTTCAGTTATACCAGTCGTGGTCCTTTACCCGCTTCTGTAGTCCCACCCACAACAGTTCTGAATTGATCTGCCACCATTCATGATTTTGTCATGATGCCCCTTATTTTAAATCACATAAAATTAGCCCCATGTCTGTGACTCAGAAGGCTCCATTCAGCTTTCTGTACCATGTACATGCTGATGGTTTCCCTCATCCTGGAGAATTGTTTTTGTTTTGTCTATGCCCTGTCTAAGGCTTAATAGAAAGGTCTCTATCGAACCTATTTGAAGCTGGGGTCTCCTTTCCCCTAACACAAAGCAACATCACGATAAATGGAGAAAGGACTGAAGTTCTCAGGAATTTCATTTTACTTGGATCCACGATCAATGCTCATGAAAGCAGCAGTCAAGGAATCAGCTGACATACTGCACTGGCAAATCTATTGCAAAAGACCTCTTTAAAGTGTTAAAAAGCAAAGATGTCACTTTGAATACTAAGGTGCACCTGACCCAAACTGTGCTGTTTTCAATAGCCTCATATGCATGTGAAAGCTGGACAATGAATAAGGAAGACTGAAGAAGAGTTGATGTCTTCAAACTATGGTGCTGGCGAAGAATACTGAAACTATCTTGAACTGTCAGAAGAATGAACAAATCTGTCTTGGAGGAAGTACAGCTGGAATGATCCTTAGAAGCAAGAATGGCCATACTTCATCTCTTGTACTTTAGTCTTGTTGTCAGAAGGAATCAGTCTTGCTCTCAGACCAACAACAGAAAGACCCACATACAGAACACTTACTCCAGGTCAATGCACCTACCTACTCTAGGGAGACATACCTCTTGGGTCAAGAAGCATTGGGGCACCAGAGGGGTAGCATTCACAAAGATAGAAGGCTGGACAGATGGGAATGCATGAATGAGAGGGCCACAGGGAGGGGGTGGGCATGGGGAGGAGAGAGGAGGAGAGTTTCTTAAGGTTGGGGATGGTAATTGAGGCCATGAGACCAAATGTGCATGAACTGTCAAAAGTAAAACAAGTTTACTATGTATATTTGCACCCAAAGCACAATTAAAAAAAAAAAAAAAAAGAAGAAGAGACCAGTCCCTGGAGAAGGTTATAATGCTTAATAAAGTAGAGGGTCAGTTAAAAGGGGAAGACCCTCAAAGAGATGGAGTGACACAGTGGCTACAATGATGAACTCAAGCATAGCAAAAATAGTGAGGATTGTGCAAGACCAGGCAGTGTTTCAATCTGTTGTACATAGGGTTGTCATGAGCAGGAGCTGACTTGAAGGCACTTAACAACAAAGGGACATACTTGGAGTCTCTGGGTGATGTACAGGTTAAAAGATGGGCTGCTAAGAAAAAGGATGAAGGTTTGAATCCACCCAGAGGCTCTTTGGAAAGAAGGCTGATCTATTTTTAAAAAATCAGACATTGAAAATTTTATGAAACAGTTCTACTCAGATACACATGAGATCCCCGTGAGTTGTAATCAACTCCATAGCAACTGGTCAGTCAGGTCAAGGACATAATCAGAATGGATGGGTCAAGGAAAGTGTTTCTAAAGAAATGACTTTCTGGTTGAAACTCTGAGGGTGAGTAGAAGCTAGCTTGACAGACTGAGAAGAAGAGCCTTTTAGAGGGTAAATAAAGATGCTAAACAGTAAAGAGCTTGACTGTGGGACTGGAAAGCTAATGTTGTTAGATGTCATAATTGGAGTTAAGAGTGCTGTCTGCTGAGACTACAGAGACAGTTCACAGATGGCCTTCTAGGCTACAGTAAGATCAAGTGTCCTATATGCACTGAGAATCTATAAAAAGATGTTGAGCAGAGTGTTCCTAGGCTTGAGTTGTGGGGCAACATCAAAGACAACATGAAGAAAAATACATGCATGAAGAAAGAAAAAAAAATCATTAAAAATATAGGAAAGGAAGAAAAGACCAAAATAGATGTCAGACTCTGAAACTTGTTCTGGAATGGAGAGTATCTAAACCAAATGGAAGAAATGATGAAGTAAAAGAACTGAAGAGAGATTTCAAAGGGCAGCTTGAGAAGACAAAGTATTATAATGAAATGTGCAAAGATCTGGAATTATAAAACCAGAAAGGAAGAATATATTTGGCATTTCTCAAGCTGAAAGAACTAAAGAAAAATTCAAGCTTTGACTTGCAATATGGAAGAATTATATGGGCAAAACATTAAATGATGCAGGAAGCATAAAAGAAGGCAGAAGGAATACACAGTTACTGTCCAAAAAAAAAAAAAAAAAATTGGTCAACTTTCAGCCATTTTAGGAGCTAGCGTATGATCAAGAACCAATGGTATGACGGAAGAACTTCAAGCTGCACTGAAGGAATTGGTGAAATTCCTGGAGAGGAATTGATGGAATACCTAGTGAGTTATTTCAACAAATGGATGCAGTGCTAGAGGTGCTCACTCTTTTATGCCAAGAATTTTGGAAGACAGACAACTGTCCAAATGGGTAGAATAGATCCATGTTTGTGCCCATTCCAAAGAAAAGTGATCCAACAGAATGTGGGTAGTGAACAATATCATTAATATCACATGCAAGTAAAATTTTGCTGAAGATTATTGAAAAATGGTTGCAGTATAGAGTTGGATTCAGAAGAGGATGTTGAACAAGGGATGTAATTGCTGATGTCATTTAGATCTTGGTTGAAAGCAAAGAATTCCAGAAAGATGTTTACCTGTGTTTTATTAACTATGCAAAGGTATTTGGCTGTGTGTATCATAGCAAGTTATGGATAACATTGAGAAGAATAGAAATTCCAGAACACTTCAATGTCTTCTTGAGGAAATTGTACATAGACCAAGAGGCAGTCGTTGGAACAGAATAAGGAGATATTGCATGGTTTAAAATCAGGAAAGTTGTGCATCAGGGTTGTATCCTTTCACCATATTATTGCAATCTGTATGCTGAGCAAATAATCCAAGACACTTGAGTATATGAAGAAGAACATCATTCAGGATTGGAGGAAGATTCATTAACAACCTTTGATATGCAGATGATGCAACCTTGCTTCCTGAAACTGAAGAAGACTTGATGTACTTTCTGATGAAGATAAAAAACTACAGCCTTCAGAATAGATTATGCCTCAACATAAAAAAAAATAAAAATCCTCACAAGTAGACCAAGAAGCAACTTCATGATAAACAGAGAAAAGCCTGAAATTTTAAAGGATTTCATTTTACTTGGATCCACAATTAACACCCTTGGAAGCAGCAGTCAAGAAATAAAACAATGTATTACACTGGGCAAATCTGCAAAAAACCTCTTTAAAATGTTAAAAAGCAAAGGTGTCACTTTGAAGACTAAAGTGTGTCTGACTCAAGCCATGATATTTTTAATAGCCTCATATGCATGTGAAGTATGGACAACGTATAAGGAAGACCACAGAAAAATTCATGCATTTGAATTTTGGTGTTGGTGAAGAATATTGACTACACCTTGAACTGCCAGAAGAATGAACTTGGAGGAAGTACAGCATGAATGCTCCTTAGAAGTGAGAATGGCCAGACTTCATCTCTTTTACTTTGGTCATGCTCTCATAAGGGACCAGTCCCTGGAGAACGATGTCATTCTTGGTAAAGTAGAGGGTCAGCAAAAAAGGGGAAGACCCTCAACAAGATGAATTGACACAGTGGCTGTGATGATGGGCTCAAGCATAGCAATGATTGTGAGGATCGTTCAGGACTAGGCAATATTTCTGTTGTATATATGATCACTGTGAGCCAGAACCAACTTGACAGCATCTAACAAGTTCAAGTTTCCTTCTATATGTACTGGGAATCTACAGAAAAGGTTAAGGAGGAATACTCTTGAGTTGACTCCAACTCACGGTAAACTCATGTATAACAGAACAAAGCATTGCCCAGTCCTGTGGCATCGTCATGATTGTTGGTATACTCAAGCCTATTGCTACAGCCACTGTGTATTCTGATGTTCCTTCCAACCTACAGTGTCATCTTCCAGCACTATATCAGATAATATTCTATTGTGATTCATATTGTTTTCATTGCTAATTTTTAGAAGAAAATTACTAGTTCTTTCTTCCTAGTCTGTCTTAGTCTGAAATCTTCACTGAAACCTTTCCACCACAGGTGACCCCACTGGTACTTGAAATACCTATATCGTAGCTTCTAGCATCACAGCAACATTCAAGCCACCAGAGAACAACAAACAGGCAGACAGGTGGTGGTCACTTACTGTAGAGCTCAGGATATCCAAATTCCTAGTCCCCAAATGGAAATTTTATACTCAGGCTCAGCTTAAGATCTGGCAAGCTCACTTGCCCAGTGAGCAGAGATATGGGAAGGGGCTGCTTTCGTTATCTACTTGGATTGACACTAAGCGCTCTGTGTCAGTGGCCTACCTGGAAGGCTCAGGCTGACTTTGTAATAGGGAAGAGGGAAGACACGAACATATGAAACACATGAAAGAGAAGAGCTATGTGTTTCCATCATTCATCTTTTGGCACAGAGTGGGAGTGAGTCCCACACAGAACACTCATGCATTTGTCATTAATTATATTTTGCACTTATAAAGTCTTCTTTCCCTAGTCACAAGCGAAGTGCTGAAAGACCTTAAAAATGATTTTATATGCCAGATTCTGTCACCTGCATATAGTATTCCCTCAGGTTTGGGAATAATTTAGATTATTATCTGCTAAAAGGATCAGCCTCTTAGTGTTATTTGGTAGATGAAGCTGAAAAACAGTTTTATGGCTTACCATGATGAATAGAAAAATCATTTGCTTTCTCTCTCTCTTTTTTTTTTTTTTTAAATCATTTTATGATAAATTTAGTTTGAAGGAAATGCGTTAATTTTCTCATTTATGTTGGTTCCTAAGCTAGAAATCTCTTAGTTTAGAGACATGGAATTATTTTTACCATGTTCCACTACCTTATGAATCAAGCAAAGTTGATCCCTAAGGAATGAAGGGAACAAGTCTCAAATCAGGAAAGGGAAACCTTCTTTGCTTCAGTTGTTGTTGTTGTTGTTGTTAGTTGTCCTCAAGTCAGCTCTGGCTCATGGCGACCCCACGTACAACAGAACAGAACTTTGCCTGGTCCTGCACCTTCCTCATGATCCCTTGGTATGCGCAAGTCCACTGTTGTGACTATTGTATATTTTGAGGGCCTTTTTTTCCAACCCAGGAGGCTCATCTTACAGAAAGAAATGTTGCAGTCCTTGGGTTACAAATGCCAGACTTATGGATAACTCCTACTTGTCTTTTAATGTTATATAAATTTGACCTCACTTTAAAAAGATTGAACCAGCTTCTACTCACAAAATATTCCTCATCACAATCACCTTCACTTGCTTCTCTTGCAACTTTTAAATCATTGAAAAGACTTTAGTCCTTTTCTTGCACTAAAGTAAGGCTAAATAAGAACTGTGTGCACCCATTCCGACTTACCTACACATTCTTAAAGACACAGTTAGGAAGGGATCTGGTTTGTACTCTGGCGACTACCTGTATATCAGATTAGATTATCTGAATCATCAAAGACTAAAAAATCAGTAGAACTGAGGACTTGGCTTTAATTCTACCCAAGAGTTATCAATATTTCCTCTTTTTCTGAGTGTCTCAAAGTCAGGTGAAAACAAGTTGAAGTCACGCTTTCATTCTAACTATTTTGATATGAGATTTTCCCATCTATCTCCACAGAAAGCATTCTAGATACTGTCTCTACTTGGAGATGAGGGAGAAAGTAAAAACTTAAAAGATTTCCAAGTACATGAAGAGAGTAATCAGTCTCATTGAACTGTGCATGTAGAAACTGTTGAATCAGCAAATGTTTTGTTGTGTATATTTGCACCTCAATAAAAACTAATTTGCATATAACATTACTTGAGACCCAGTAGATAGCCTTAGTCTAAGGCTTGGATCTCCCATGGAGACCTCAGCTGAAGAATGAAGACATGAATAAATAGACACTATAGACATTAGACGACGTGTAGCATTGGGGAAGTCAACTGTGAAGGAACGTTTCAAGTGCTGAGGAGCAAGGATATCTCCTTGAGGACTAAGGTGCGCCTGACACAAGCCATGATATTTCCAATCGCATCGTATGCATGTGAGAGCTGGACAATGAATAAGGAAGACCGAAGAAGAGTTGATGCTTTTGAGTTGTGGTGCTGGCGAAGAATGCTGAAAGTACCGTGGACTGCTAAAAGAACTAACAGATCTGTCCTGGAGGAAGTGCAGCCAGAATGCTCCTTGGAAGCAAGAATGGCCAGACTTCGTCTCACCTATTTTGGTCATGTTGTAAGAAGGGATCATTCACTGGAGAAGGATGTCATGCTTGGTAGGGTGGAGGGTCGACGAAAGAGGGGGAGGCCTTCAGGGAGATGGATTGATACAGTGGCTGCGATGATGGGCTCGAGTATAGCATGGATTGTGGGGCTGGCACGGGATCGGGCAGTGTTTCGTTCTGCTGTGCATGGGGTAGCTATGAGTCGGAAATGACTCGACGGCACTTAACAACAACAACAACATAGGAGCTCAAGAGAGAAGAACTGTGTGATGCGCAGAAACAGTGGTAGAAAAGGATCTTCTGCTTCATTATCAGTGATAACAATAATTAAAGGTCTTTGGAACCTCAGTGGTCACCACTGAACTGTTAAATAGTAATTATTGGGTAATTACATATCATTATGTGAAAGATATGTAATTACATAATTGTTATTATTAAGTCTGATGTTGACCATTGTGGTTCCAACCTCTTCTTCATTGGTGGTGTCTTGTTTGGGATGGTAATTGAGATAATAAAGGGTAGGGCAGAAAAGAGGGAAAGTAATTGGGTAAGGGCATGTTTGCTTGGCTCAGCTCAAATGAAGGACGGGAGACAGAATCTTAGGAATAGGCAAAATCTGTATTGGAGTCGTTGGGTTGGCATCTGACTGATTTGTGAGATAATTACTTTTGAAGAATTCCTGGCACGGGGTCTTCTGGCTCAATTTCTCCCCACACTTTACAGAGTATCTAATTGTGGCATCGTCTGAGAGCACAGATAAGTGTGTGTGATGCTGAGCCTTGCCTTTCACACGAAAGAGTGTCTGAGAGCAGCCAGAAAAGTAGATGTGAGGAAGGGAGATGGAGGACAGAAAGGAAGAGGATTCCCAAAGACAGCTCTGAACTACATGGCAGTCCCCTAAGTATGCTGGCATGTTGATGCTCCTAGCAATGTGAGAGAAGGTGATGCTTTCTAATGGGTAGAGCCTGATTTTAGAGGTGAAAGACTTTGAACCCAAGAGTCAAACCCAAGAGCCAGCTAGCTCCTTTTTGCTATATGGCCTTGGGTAGTCACTTAACATCCCTGGGTCTCAGTTTCCTCATATGTCAAATGAGGATAACAATGCCCACTTTGCAAGGTGGTTTCAGGGATTAGAGACAATATATGCAAAGAATCTAGAGTAGTTTCTGGCCTTGATAATAGTGTGTTAGCAAATAATAGCTATTGGTAGAAGTCATAGCAGACATCAGCTACCTTTTACTGATGATAGAGGGTACATTGCTGCTTCAGAGGTAGAATTCTTGCCTTCCATGCAGGAGACACATGTTTGGTTCCTGGCCAATTCTTCTCATGTGCAGCTAGCAACCCATCTGTCCTTGTAGGCTTGTGTGTTGCTATGATGCTGAACAGGCTTCAGTGGAGCTTCCATACAAAGATGGACTGGGAAGAAAGGCCTGGTGATCTACTTCTGAAAATTAGCCAATGAAAAGTCTACAGATCACAATGGTCTAATATGCAAACAATCATGAAGATGGTACAGGACCAGGAATCATTTCACTGAGTTGTGCATATGGGGTCCTCGCACTTCAGGGGTTTACTTGATGGCAGCTAACAACCACCACCAAACCTCAGAGAGAATACGAAATTTGCTTTCTGTCACTATGGCTAGTACTCGGTAGAGCTGTGGAATAAGGTCTTCTCATTTTGGTGCTACTGTCATTCTACCAAGAAGCTATAAATCTTTATGAATGTAGATTGACCCATCTTCCTTCTGTGGGGCAGCTGGTGGGTTTGAACCACTAACCTTCTGGTTAGCAGCCAAGTGCCTTATCCACTATGCCACCAGAGCTCCTTAATAAGAGGCTGTAGTGATTCTTTAATAGAAGCTTCTTTTGTTGAAGTGACCTTCAGGTAGCTTAGTGACGTGACCTTAGTTACCCTAGTTCAGGTAACTTAGTTTTAGTCTGAGTTATCAGTGCTGTTCTATGTCTTTAGTACAGCAAAAGACAAGCCAAGGCTTGTTTCCCTCTGTCTTGAGTGTAGCCCGGGTCACAGGGAGAGAGTTGCTAAGCAATTACTGGGAAACTTTCCATAGGAGGTTAGATTAGGTAATATTAATTTCTGCTAAACTAGACCTTAAGACAAAAACCATCATGTTGTTGTTGTATGCCAGGAGAATAGGGTGGCTTCATGGAGAAGGAAGAGCTGATGAGGCAAAGAAGCAAAAGTGGGTCTGTGTCCCTGAAAACTTCTAAGTAGTAAGTTCCCTTTCTGGTTGGGTAAGGGAATTTCTTAAGGGGAAAAGTTACAGTGGTTTTAAAAATGGAGCTAATTGCCTAAATCATTCCACAAACAATTATATTAAATTATTTACTGACAAGCACATCTTCAAATGCTCACAGGCGAATAACACAAAGATGCACAAACTTAGGGTAAAAAGAGAAATATCATTAGAAGGAGCAGGATAAGTTTCACTTCATATTTATTCTAACAATGTTCTTCTTTGGAAGAATCAGTTGAAGAGAAAGACTAGTCTAATGAATACAGACAAATCAAGGGCAACTGAGCTTATAAATTGTTGTTATTTGCCATAGAGTCGGCTCTGACTCCTAGCGACCCCTCCTTGGGTTTCCGAGGCAGTTATCACTACGGAAGTAGATTGCCCAACCTTCCTTCCGAGGAGTGGCTGGTGGGTTTGAACCGCCAGCCTCCTGGTTAGCAGTCAAGTGCCTTAGGCACTATGCTACCAGAGCTCCCAATTTGTTGTTATTTGCCATAGAGTCGGCTCTGACTCCTAGCGACCCCTCCTTGGGTTTCCGAGGCAGTTATCACTACGGAAGTAGATTGCCCAACCTTCCTTCCGAGGAGTGGCTGGTGGGTTTGAACCGCCAGCCTCCTGGTTAGCAGTCAAGTGCCTTAGGCACTATGCTACCAGAGCTCCCAATGAGCTTATAAAACCAATCCTTTAAAGTAAATATTGAGAGTTTCTCTAGTATTTTTCTGTCTTAAGAACCTAGATTATCCTCAAGCATTTGTTTGATTGTTATCTTTTATTTTGTTTTATTTTTACTGTGATTTGGATAAAAGCTTATTGACTCATGACATTGATTGCAGTCCCCACAATCTAACAGCACTCTTACCACTTCCTCCTTGTGTTTACTGTTTCCATTCATCCTTCTTTCCTAACCTTTCCCATCTTCTGAGCTTTATCACTGGACAAATGCTGCCCTTTTGATCTTGAATGATTGATTATTCTAAGGAGTGTATATACCTCCTTGGTCTTATTGTTCTGCATATGGGCCCATTTATTGTTTGTCTGGAAATTGAGTCATGGGGTGAGTTCAGTGCCAGGTGGAGTGTTCTATATACTTCTATGAGTTAAACTTGGTTTATTGTTCTGTATCTTTGTTGAGTTTCATTCTATTTGTTCTGTCCTTCATTGACATTGGTGTATTAATGTCTCCTATTATTATTGTGGAATTATCTGTTTATCTTTTCAATTCTGTTAAAGTTTAATATACATATTTTGGGATTCTTTCATTCACTGCATAACTATTTATTATGTTTATGTCCTCTTGTTAGATTGATCCTTTAATCATTATATAATGTCCTTTCTTGTCTTGTGTGATGGTTTTTTTGGCCCTAGGGGTTGGGCTCAGGCCTAAGGCAGTCACCTGCCACACACAATGCTGTCAGTTTGAGCCCGCCAGATAGCCAGACCATCTCTCAGGAGCTCTGGTAGCATAGGGCCTAAGGCACTTGACTGCTAACTAGAAAGCTGGTGGTTCAAATCCACCAGCTACTCCTCAGAAGTAAGGTTGGGCAATCTACTTCTGTAGTGATACTGCCTCGGAAACCCAAGGAGGGGTCACTATGAGTCGGGTCCGACCTGATGGCACATAACAACAGCACACTCTTTTTTGGTTCTCATTTGGTTGATATACATTTTTCTATCCTTCTGTTTTTAGCTTACTTTTTTCTTTGTGTCTAAGGCGTGTCTCTTGTAGACAGCATGTTGATGAGTCATGTTTTCTTAGCTGTTCTGCAACTATCTTGTCTTTTGACTGGTGCATTAAATCCATTCACATTTAATGTAATTATTGATAGGTATTAATTTATTGTTATCATTTTTCTGGTTTGTGTGTGTGTGTATGTGTATGTGTGTGGTACTGGTGGTTTCTTTGTTTCATTTATTTTTCTGTGGTGAATTCATTTTGTTTATGGATTTTCTTACCTTATCCTTCGTTGCTTCTGTTTGAGTGTGTACTGAGTCTTTATGATTTTCTTCTTTTTTATTTAGATCAGAAGGTTTATTAATTTTCTTTGATATTACCCTATAATTTATTATTTTCTTCCTAAGTTTAAAATAGTCTATTCTATCTTGATATCATCTTGAATTCCTCTCCATTTGGAACTTCTGTAATTACACCATTTATTCCCTCTTTTTGGTTTGTAGTTGTCATCAAATACAAATTGATGGCTCTGGTTCCCTATTTTCAGTATTGCCAAAACAAAACAAAACAAAACAAAACAACTCACTCCCATCAAGTAGGATCTGACTCATAGTGACCACTCTTTGGGTTTCCAAGGCAGTATCATTGCAGAAGTAGATTGCCCCATCTTCCTTCTGAGGATTGGCTGGTGAGTTTGAACTGCCAGCTTTCTGGTTAGCAGTCAAATGCCTTAGGCACTGTATACTCTATTTTTAACACATCTATATCTGGGTTAAGGGGCTCTGGTGATGCAGTGCCTAAGGCTAACCAGAAGGTTAGTGGTTCAAACCCACCAACTGCTCCATGGAAGGAAGATGGGGCAGTATATTTCTGTAAAGATTTACTGCCTTGGAAACCCAGTGGGCATTGCTATGAGTTGGAATCAACTCAGTGACAATGGGTTTTGTTTGTTTGTTTGTTATATCTGGGTTAATTTCCTAGTGGTACTCTGTGTGTCTTAATCTCAGGTTGTTATCTGCCATTGTTGGTTCTGTGTCTGAAAGACTTCCTTTAGCATTTCTTGTAAGATTGGTTTGGTTTTTACAAATTTCCTCAATTTCCATTTATCTGGATATGTCCTTACTTCACCATCGTATTTGTGGGACAGTTTTACTATATATATATTTCTTGGGAGTTCTGGTGGCATAGTGTCTAAGGCATTTGACTGCTAACCAGAAAGCTAGTGGTTCAAACTTACCAGCCACTCCTCAGAAGGAAGACTGGACAATCTACTTCCATAGATACAAAGTATCTACTTACATAGATACAAAGTTCCAAAGAACAATGACAACTGCCTTGGAAACGTAAGGAGGGGTCGCTATGAGTCAGAATTGACTTGAAGGCAGTGAGTTTTTGTTTTGTTTTTTAATATATTTTTCTTAGTTGGTAATCTTTTTCTTTCAGGATTTTAATTATGTTATGTCATTACTTTCTTGCCTGCATAGTTTCTGCTGAGAAATCAGAGGTTAGTCTTATTGGTTCTCCTTTATAGGTGACTTTCATTTTTCCAATCTGCTTTCAGGATTCTTCTTTGTCTTCAGTTTTGAAAAGTTATATTATGATATGTCTTGGTGAATTTCTTTTGAGGTGTATCCTATATGGGGTTTGTTGAGGTTTTTGAATTCATTTCTTCTCATTTTTCATGATATTAATGTTAGAGGAGTTTTTCTTCCCAAAAATTTATGACAATTTTCTTGGCACTTTTTTTCCCCTTCTATAAGTTATTCCTTGTGATGGTGTCTCACATAATTCTTAGGCTTTCTTCATTATGTTTTGTCTTATTTTTTCTGACTGCTCCTCTAACAGATTACAATTAAAATAACTGCCTTCAGCTTCACTAATTATGTCTTCCACTGATTCAATTCTACTTCTTTGTCCTTCTGCTGCATTATATATTTCTGAAATTTTAATATTCATCTTCTGGATTTCTATTTGCTGTTTTTATAATGATTTTTTTCCCTCCAATTATGCTTTAGGTGCAAATTTACAGAGCAGAATTTATTTTACATTCAACATTATGTGTACATTTAGTTTCACTCCCCATTTACCATCCCTGACCCTAAACCAGTCTCTTCCCCTCCTTGACCAGTAATCTCCCCCACCCCCATGCCCCTCATAGTTATGCACTCCTGTGTGTCCTGCACACAGTGTGAATGTTGCCCCTCTGGTGCCCCATGGTCAATCTCTCCAAGGGATGCATTTCCATAAAGTATGTGGGTGCTCCACGCTGAGTTGAGTGGTCTGTGTGTACATCTTGTTTATTATTGGGCTGAGAGCCAGCCCCTGGGAGTGAGTTTTATTGCAGGCCCAGATGTATTTGCTGTTTTTACAATGATTTTTAATTTTCCACTTATTTTGTCAATTTGTTCTTATATTATTTTCCTAAATTATTCTAGAATTTTGGCTGTGTTTTCCATGATTTTGTCTGTGATTTCCTTGGTGTTTTCTTAAATCTCTTTCCTAATCTGCTGAAAGGACATACGTATAAATCTTTAGAATTCCTTATTAGGTAGTTCCAATAGCATTTTTTTCTCTGGAAGATTTTATGGCCCTATGTTCTGGTCTGGTAGCATAATGCCTAAGGCACTTGACTGCTAACCAGAAGGCTGGTGGTTCAAACCCACCAGTCACTCCTCGGAAGGAAGGTTGGACAGTCTACTTCTGTAGCGATACTGCCTCGGAAACCCAAGGAGGAGTCGCTATGAGTTGGGTCTGAGTTGACGGTACATAACAACAACAACAACAACAACAACATGTTCTGGTCAGTTATTTGAAGTATCTTGTCTTTTTGTTGTTGTTGTTTGTTTCTTTGTTTGATTTGAAATTGTCTGTTGTCTTGGAGACATTGTGGTATTATTGCATTAATTTGCTGATTGTGTGTTGGTTTGTGTCACTTTGATTTTTTGTTTTGTTTTATTTTAATGTATCTAGGCAACAGGGAAGACATGTTACTCTGGCTGCTAGTTTGGCAGCACTGGGGTGCTCAACTACTGTCACTGAACGAACTTGATGGTGGTTGGAAGTGAAGGTGTGAGTCTCTAATCACTGGTCATGTAGAGCAGCTAAGGGCAGGCTGGGCAAATGTTGGCTGCCATATGTCATCAATCCAGTGATGGTGTGACTGGAATGACAAATAGGGTTGGGGGTAGTGTTGCTGGCTCCTGACTGATGAGAAAAAAAAGGGAGTGAAAGAAGGAAAAATAGAATAAAACAAGGCATGGAGAAGGAAAGAACTAAGAAGAAAGAAAAAGAACAATGACAACAGAAGGTGGCACAATACTTGTGCAAGCACTAGCTGGAAAAGATGGCTGCAGTGTGGACACAAGAGCATGCATCACTGATTTCAGAGAGACAAGAAAAGGCCCTGCTGACTGTGAAGAGGGAGGGGGTGGGATGCTCACTGCACAGGATCCAAAA
>NW_006921721.1:7881327-7889483 GCF_000298275.1 Orycteropus afer afer
AAAAACAAATTTAAAAAAGAAGGAAAAATAAAGGGAAAAAAGCAGCACAGTACCGATGTAAGTGCTGACCACCAAACATCCCTGCATCAGCAATGCAGTGCTTGCTCCGTGGGAGTGTGCCCCACTGATTGCAGAGATATAGGGATTGGTGCTGCTGATTAAGAAGAAGGTGGGGAAAGGCACACACTCTGTGCAAGCAAAAAAATAAAAGAGGTAAGGGAGAAGAGAAAGAAAAAAAAAGAGGAAAAAAAGGGAGAAAGAGGGAACAAGGGAAGAAGCAAGAAGGAAAAAAAAACAAGCAACATATCACTGGCTGTGGGGTTGGTTTGACCAGCTGCTATGAGGGTAGGAGTATGTGTGTTTGGGAGGGAACCACACTTCTGGTCATCACGAGGTTAGGACTGGTAGGGGGTGGGAAATCACACCTCTCTGGTGACTGATCATTGATGTGGGTGCTGATGCTGCCTTTGTTGAAATTCTGCTTGTAATAATTCAAAATGGCCATGTTGTGGTGTACCCATTGGCAACTCACCACTCAGTATGCATTCTTGTTTGCTGTTTTTGTTCAGTATTTTCCTCTAATTGGTATTTGATTTACTTCTTTATCCTTTCCTTTGAAGCTCTCGGTGCCAGTATGGTCTTTTGTATCAATTTCACCTGGTTTCTTGAGTCATTTCGGCAGAGGGTCTGGATATTATATCTGCATAACCTGAAATCTTGACCCTCTTCCTATTAATTTATTATTTTTATCTCCTTTTTGTAGGGAGGAAAAAATAGGAGGAAAACAGAAGACATAGTAGCCTCTCTGAGACCTGCATTTCTAAGATTTATATCTTAAAGGAAGATTTTTGTCTCCTCAAATTAGTGTTTCTATCCCTGAACCATGTGGTTAACAAGAGTTTTCTATTTTTTGTCTAATAGATATAAAATTGTTCAGTGACTTCAAAATTAGAACACCAACTTCCTATTTTCATATGTTGTTTTTGTTGGTAGTTTCTGTACAATAAGTTCCAACTCATAGCAACCTTATGTACAACAGAATGCAACACTGTCCAGTCTTGTGCCATGCTCATAATTGTTGCTATGTTTGAGCCCATTGTTGTAGCCACTGTGTCAATCCATCTTTTTGAGTTGTTGTTGTTGTTGTTGTTGCTAGGTGCCATTGAGTCGTCTCTGACTCATAGCAACCCTATGTACAGCAGAATGAAACACTGCCTGGTCCTGTGCCAGCCCCATGATCCTTGCTATACTTGAGCCCATCATTGTTGCCACTGTGTCAATCCATCTTTTTGAGTTGTTGTTGTTGTTGTTGTTGCTAGGTGCCATTGAGTCGTCTCTGACTCATAGCAACCCTATGTACAGCAGAATGAAACACTGCCTGGTCCTGTGCCAGCCCCATGATCCTTGCTATACTTGAGCCCATCATTGTTGCCACTGTGTCAATCCATCTTGTTGAGGGCCTTCCCCTTTTTTGTTGACCCTCCATTTTACCAAGCACAATATCCTTCTCCAGGGAACGGTCACTTATTAAAACTTGACCAAAGTAGGTGAGACCAACTTTGGCCATTCTCCCTTCTAAGGAGCATTCCAGCTGCACTTCTTCCAGGACAGATTTGTTAGTTCTTTTAGCTGTTCATGGTATTTTCAGTATTCTTCACCAGCATCACAATTCAAAGGCATCAACTCTTCTTCTGCCTTCCTTATTCATTGTCCAGCTCTCACATGCATATGAGGCAACTGAAAATACTGTGGCTTGTGTCAGGAACACCATAGTCTTCAAGTAGTTTTCTTTGTTCTTCAGCACTTGACAAAGGTCTTTTGCAGCAGATTTGCCCAATGCAATACATCTTCTGATGTCTTCACTGCTGCTTCCATTGGTGCTGATTGTAGAACCAAGTAATATGTGGTCTTTGACAACTTCAATCTTATCTCCATTTATTGTGAGGCTGCTTATCGGTCCAGTTGTGAGGATTTTTGTTTTCTTTATATTGAAGTGTAATCCATACTGCAGACTATAGTCTTCAATCTTCATCAGTAAGTGCTTCAAATCATCTTCACTTTCAGCAAGCAAAGTTGTATCACCAGTGTATCACAGGTTGTTAGTGATTCTTCCTCCAATCCTGATGTCACGTTCTTCTTCACACAATCCAGCTTCTCAGATTATTTGCTCAGCCTACAGATTGAGTAAGTATGGTGAAAGTATATGACCCTGATACACTCCCTTCTTGATCTGAAACCATGCAGTGTCCCCTTGTTCTGTTCAAATGAGAGCCTCCTGGTCTATGTACAGGTTCCTCATGAGTTCAATTAAGTGTTCTGTAATTCCTATTTTTCTCAATGTTACCCATAATTTTTATGATTCACACAATCAAACGCTTTTGCATAGTCAATACAACACAAGTAATCATCTTTCTGATATTCTTTGCTTTGAGCCAAGGTCATTTGACATCAGCAATGATATCCCTCATTCCACATCCTCTTGAATCCAGTTTACATTTCTGGAAGCTCTGTTAATATATTGCTGCAACTATTTTTGAATTATCTTCAGTAAGATTTTACTTACATGCAATATTAATGATATTGTTTGATAATTTCCACATTCTGTGGGATCACCTTTCTTTGGAATGGGTACAAATATGTATCTCTTGCAGTCAGTTGGCCAGGTAGCTGTCTTCCAAATCTCTTGGCATAACTGAGTGAATGACTCCAGCGTGGCATCCATTTGTTGAAACATCTCCGTGGGTATTCCATCAATTCCTGAGGCCTTTTTTTTGTGTGTGTGTGTGTGCCAATTTCTTCAGTGCAGCTTTGACTTCTTCCTTCAAGCCATTGGTTCTTGATCATATGCCACCTCCTGAAATAGATGAACATCAACCAATTCTTTTTGGTACAGTGACTCTGTGTATTCCTTCCATCTTCTTTTGATGTTTCTTGCGTCATTCATTATATTGCCCAGAGAATCTTTCAATATTACAACTCGAGGCTTAATTTTTTCTTCAGTTCTTTCAGCTTGAGAAATGCTGAGTGTTTTCTTATCTTTTGTCTTTCCAACTTCATGTCTTTGCACATTTCATTATAATAATTGACTGTCTTCTCGAGCTGCTCTTTGAAATCTTCTGTTCAGCTCTTTTATCTTGTCATTTCTTCCATTTACTTTAGCTACTCATCTTTCAAGGGTAAATTTCAGAGTCTCTTCTGGCATCCATTTTGGTATTTTCTTCCTTTCCTGTCCTTAAATGACCTCTTGCTTTCTTCATGGATGATGATGTTATCCCACAGTTCCTCTGGTTTTCAGTTATTGGTGTTCAATGCATCAAATCTATTGTTTAGATGGTGTTTAAATTCAGAAGAGATATATTCAAGGTCATATTTTGGCTCTTGTGGACTTGATTTAATTGTCTTCAACTTCAACTTGAACTTGCATATGAGCAGTTGATGGTCTGTTCTCCAATCACCTCCTGGCCTTGTTCTGGCTGAAGATACCAAGCTTCTCCATTGCCTCTTGCCATAGATGTAGTCAATCTGATTCCTGTGTACTCCATCTGGTGAGGTCCACGTGTATAGCCACTACTTTTGTTGTTGAAAAATGGTAGTTGAAATGAATAAGTCGTTGGTCTTGCAAAATTCTATCTTGTTATCTCCAGTGTTATTTCTATCACCAAGGCTAAATTTTACAACTACTGGTGATTCTTCTTTGTTTCCAACTTTTGAATTCTAATCACCAGTGATAATCAACACATCTTGATTGCATGTTTGGTCAATTTCATACTGCAGAAGTTGGTAAAAATGTTCAGTTTCCTCATCTTTGGTTTTAGTAGTTGTTGCATAAATTCGAATCATAGTATTAACTGGTCTTCCTTGTAGGTGTATGGATACATTGTGCCTCAAGACAGTTCTTGAAACATCCTTTGTGATGATGAATGCCACATCATTCCTCTTCAATTTGCCATTCCTGGCATAGTAGATTATATAGTTGTCTGATTCCAAATAGCCAACACTGCTCCATTTCAGCTCACTAATGCCAGGATATCAGTCTTTATGCATTCCATATCATTTTTGAAAACTTCCCATTTTCCTAGATTCATACTTTGTACATTCCATGTTTCATTTATCAATGGATGTTTGCAGTTGTTTCTTCTCTTTTTTGAGTCATACCACATCAGCAAATGGAGTTCCCAAAAGCTCTACTCTATCCAAATCATTAAAGTTGGCTCTACTCTGAGGAGGCAAGCTCTTTCTCAGTTGTATTTTGAGTGCCTTCCAACCTGAGGGGCTCATCTTCCTGCACTGTATCTGACAATGTTTCAGGGCTATTCATAATGTTTTCGGGTAATATATCAGACAGAGTTTCACTGCTACTCATAAAGTTTTCACTGGCCAATTTTTTGAGTGGATGACCTCTTGTTCCTTCCAAGTCTGTCACAGTCTGGAAGCTCCACTGAAACCTGTCCACTGTGGGTAATACTGTTGGCATTTGAAACACCAGTGGCATACCCTCCAGCCTCATAGCAACATGCAAGCCACCACAGTAGGACAAACTGACAGACAAGTTCATGTCCCCCTTTTTTTTAATTGTGATTTGGGAGAAAATTTACAGAGAAATTTCACTTTCCATACAGCAGTTCACATACACTTTGTCTCATGACATTTACTACATTTTACCCCAATGCAACATCTTCCCTCCCACTTCCTCCTGATAGTTACCTCTTCCCTGTGTCCATCCCTCCATGCACTCCTGCCCCCTGAGCTGTCTCCTTGTGCATAAACAGCCCTTCTTTCTCCCATGATTGTTCTCTCCAAGGAGTGTATGCACCTCAGGTAAATGTTCAGCTCCTATCGTGTCTTTTATTTGGCTGGAAGCCACAGGTGTGGGTTCAATTCCAGACCTAAAGGGCAGCTAGGGGCCATAGTCTCAATGATTCCACCATGCTCTATCAGACCAGCAAAACTGGTCCCTCCGCCCCCATTTTTTTTTCCAAATGATTTTGAGTTTTGTTCCACATTGTTCTCTCTCCCTATTCAGGATCTCCTACATAATCCCCCTCTGAGTGGTTGACAGTGGTAGCTGGGCACAATCTAGTTCTTCTGGTCTTAGTCGTATAGGCTGCAGATTATATGGTGTACTAGTCACTAGGACTAATTGTTTCCATGAGTCAAGTTTGTGTCCCTTAGTTGTTTCAAACCACTCCACTCACTTCCTGACCTCTCCCTTTACCTGTTCCAGCCATCCTGTCAGCTCCTGCTTCCTGCCTGGCCTTTCCCCTTACCTTATATTTCTGAGGGTCCTCCTCTTTTTCACTGACCTTCTACTTTACCAAGCATGAGGTCCTTCTCCAGGGACTGGTCCCTCTTGATAACATGTCCAAAGTATGTGAAACAAAATCTCATCATCATTGCTTCTAAGAAACATTCTAGTTGTACTTCCAAGATAGATTTGTTAATTCTTCTATTAGTCCATGGTATACTCAATATTTTTTTGCCAACATTGTAATACAAAGCCATCATTTTCTTCATTCCTCTTTAGTCATTGTCTAGATTTTTCATGTGTGTGAGGTTCACCTTAGTCCTCAAAGTGACATCTTTGCTTTTTAACACTTTTTAAAGAGGTCTTTTGCCACAGATTTTCCTGGTGCAATATGTCATTTAATTTCTTGATTGCTGTTTCCATGGGCATTGATTGTAGATCCAAATAAAATGAAATCCTTGAGAACTTCAATCTTTTCTCCTTTTACCATGATATTGTTTATTGGTCTTGTTGTGAGGATTTTTGTTTTCTTTATGTTGAGGTGTAATCTACATTGAAGTTTGTAGTCTTTAATCTTCATCAGTAAGTGCTTCAAGTCCTCTTCTCTTTCAGCAAGCAGGATTGTGTCATCTGCATATCTGAGTCTTCCTCCAATCTGGATGCTACATTCTTCTTCATGTAGTCCACCTTTGCAGATTAGTTGCTCAGCACACAGATGAAAATGTATGATGAAAGAATACATCCCTGACAGACATCTTTCCTGGTTTTAAACCACACAGTATGTCCTTGTTCTGTTTGGATGATTGCCTCTTGTTCTATGTACAAGTTCCTCACAAGCACAATCAAGTGTTCTGGAATTCCTGTTCTACTTATCCATAACTTGTTATGATCCACATAATTGAAGGCCTTTGCATAGTTAATAAAACACAGGTAAACATCTTTCTGATATTCTCTGCATTCAGCCAAGATCCACTAACATCAGGAATGAGAACCTCCATTCAACCTCCTCTTCTGAATCCAGCTTAAATTTCTGGCAATTCCTCATGTATGTCCTACTGCCACAATTTTTGAGTTATCTATGGTAAATTTTTGCTTGTGTGTAATATTGATGATATTATTTGATAATTTCTTCATTCTGTTAAATCACTTTTCTTTGGAATGGGCATGAATATGAATTCTTCCAGTTGGTTGGCCATGTAGCTATCTTCCAAATTTCTTGGCATGGATAAGTGAGCACTTCCTGTGTTGCAGCCATTTGTTTAAACATCTTAATGGATATTCTGTCAATTCCTGGAGCCTTATTTTTCACCAATTCCTTCAGTGTAGCTTGGACTTCTTGCTTCATACCATCAGCTCTTGATCATATGTTATCTTTTGAAATTTTACCATTTATTACCATAAGATAATGAGGTTGATGTGAACATCAGTTAAATTTAGCACTAAAATGACTAACCATGAAAGTGGGGGAGTTGAAGTGTAAAGTATTCACTTTGACTAAATTAGTGAGACCACAGTGATTAGTGCTGGGTATTTTGAGTCTCATTTGACATATGAACCTTGGGCAAATCTGGGTTGCTTTGGCTACACTGAGTAAGCCACACTGAGTCATGAGAAAGAGTCACCTTTGGAACTACATTATCACCAGGAAGAGGGTTTAGTCCCAGGTGAGTTTCACTTGATTTGTCACTTGCTATAATCTATGGTGTGTCTGAGGAGGATATGCTTTGTTTTATTGGCTGACTGCCATGATATTTCAATGACCATGATAAAGGTGTGGCCAGGATAGCCTTGGGCCAAGAGTTAGAAGACTGAGTTCTGAACTTGACCCAGGCTAGGACAACATTATAGTATTCACTGCGGAACAACATGGAAATTGAGATTGTCCTAGGAAAATTGGTACATATGATCACCTCAGTAGTCTTGGTTAAGTCATTTAAACTTCTTGACCCTTTGTCAATTCTAAAAGACCAAGAAAAAAATACTTGCCTTCTCTATCTTACAGAATTTGTGGCTCAAACACGATAATGAAGTGGAAAATGTTTTGAAAATGAAAAATCACTATACAAATCTACAAGTTACTTCCAAATGTCCAAAAAGGAGCCATGAGACTCCTTAAAAGTCCTAAACCCTGCAAACAAACCCTAAGAGTTTTAATTTTTTGTTATGGAGTTCTTAATTGGTGCAAATGGTTAAATGCTTGGCTGCTAAGTGAAGGATTACAGGTTCTAGTCCACCTAAGGCACTTGACTGCTAACCAGAAGGCTGGTGGTTCAAACCCACCAGCCGCTCCTCGGAAGAAAGGTTGGGCTTCCGTAGTGATACAGCCTTGGAAACCCAAGGAGGGGTCACTATGAGTCAGGTCTGACTCGACGGCACATAACATAACAGTCCATGTAGAGGTTCTTCAGAAAAAACACCTGGAGATATAATTCCAGAAAACCAGCCATTGGAAACTCTATGGAGCCCTTTTTTTTTTTTTTTTTTTTTTTTACTGTATACTTGTAAGCCTCTGACATTAGTGGATCTATCTTTTGGAACAAGGAAGAGTTGTACCTATCTGATAGTGGGAGACACCATATCCTACTTTTCCCCTCTTGGCCAGAGAATGAGAAAAAGAATCTTTCTACTAGTATTTTGCAATTTTTAATGACAGTCACAAGAGTTAGTATCAGAAAGCCAAGGAATGGAATCCAGTTTGAGGTTTTAGTGTGACTTCTAAAATGTTTAGAAAATGACTAGATATCCCAGCTTGTCTGTCTTTGCTTATAACTATTTTGGTGGTCTGTGTTGTTGTTGTTGTTGTTAAGTACTGTCGAGTCGTTTCCGACTCATAGCGACCCCATGCACAGCAGAACTAAACACTGCCCGATCTTGCGCCAGCCCCACAATCCCTGCTATACTTGAGCCCATC
>NW_006921721.1:7891753-7893846 GCF_000298275.1 Orycteropus afer afer
CTGTCTCAGTCTCTAAGCTGGGCTGTTACCTGTGCACCAGGTGCATTTTGCTGGGTTTTAAACACCAGAGGCTCAGCCTCAAAACTCATGTCTACATGCCACCACAGTAGGACAAACCGACAGACAAGTTTGTCTTGCTGTTGGAGACCCCTCGTATCACCCCCACCTGGGTCACTGTGGTGGTCTGTAAGTGGTAATAATTGAAATATTATTGCTTTTGTGTCATATAATTTTCCCAGAACACAAAGCTTAAACATATTTCTTCTCAGCTCCACTGGAAGGATAGCTGCAAGTGAGGCTATGGAGATCGTAGTGTCTGTTACAGCCAGGACTTCAAACTTGTTCATTCTGATTTGAGCCTTGCTGAGAATTTGTATTATATTCTGATATACTGAATCTGATTCATATATCTGGGGTGGAAATGAAACTTCTCAGCAGAAGGTTGAACTGGAATTAACCAATTTGAAGTTCTGGTTACCACATAGGCATTCTTTAGTTATCCATGGCTCCCAAAGTCTGATTAATTCCCTGCTATAAATGTTCATCTTGACTCAGAGATAGAAGCTGGTAATTTAAGGTCAACCTTAAAAAATATATTAGGAAACTTGTTATAATTACATGTTGGAGGCATAATGTACTTGAAGCCAAATGTTGATTAATGGTAATTTTAGGGTAAACAAAAGGAAAGAAAGACAGGAAAAGCCAGAGAACTCCAAAGCTAAAAATATTCTTGAGCTAAGACTCAGCATCTATGAATTTACAACCCAGTAATTACTTATGTATAGTGATTACCTGTTCTTATATAATTACTTTTGAGGTTCATCTGGACTGCTAAACCTTCTCTTCTGGAAGGTTCTTGTCACTGGGTATGAAACACAGACCACAGAACCACATCCAGAAAAGTCTGTATATTAAGTAAATCTACCTTGCTTATTTAGAGCACTGTTGTCTTCTCTTTCTGGAATACAGGAAAGACATTGTTCATTAGAGACCAAATCAGCTCGAAACACTAATGGTGGCAAAATATACATATTTGTTGAGGGTGATGCGATTTGAGAAGGAGACAGAAGAGGAACTTGCAGCGTAGTTTAATTAAGGCCACTTGAAGAGCGCTTCCCATCCTAGAGTCCTTCCCTCTGTGTCACTTGGGAAAGTCTAGGAAAAATAAAGAAATGTTAATCAGCCCTTCAGCATTCTGGCACTTATTAGTACAAGCTATATCCAAAATAAAGAGAAAGTGAGAGACCCAGGGAGGTAAAATAAGGATCTTTGAGTTTTTGAATGTAAAATGAAATTTAATAGTTTAAACTAGAACTAGGTCAAAATGAATTGGAAGTAGGAGGGCATGAAGGGAGAATATTTTGCTCTCTTCTCCTTTAGGGACCCTCTGAGATTTCATGAGACTAGAATCAATCCGAGCTAATTGTTAATCCACTTTCTACAGCTGATATTGTTGGTTGCTCATCAGCAGTCCTTCCCCCTTTCCTCCCTAATTGACCAAACAAAACCAAATCCACTGCCATTCAGTCGATTCAAACTCATAGAGACCCTATAGGACATAGTAGAAGTGCCTCATAGGGTTTCCAAGGATGTAAATGTTTACAGAACCAGACTGCCTCATCTTTCTTCCGAAGAGCACTGGTGGATTTGAACTGAATTGCTGACCTTTTGCTTAGCTGCCAAATGCATTAACCAATGCCCCACTGGAGCTCCTTCTTCATTAAGAGACCCCTGATTTTATTTGGATAATCTACCCTTTCCACACAGTCATGTGTTTCAGTAATCCAATTATGGTGATTTCCATCTCCTTTCTAGGGATTGGTTTAAAAAGATCACGTGGTGCAGTTTTACCCTATGAGATGTGACAGACTCTTTGCTGGGGGTGAGGGGGCACTCTGTGAAAGGGTTTTTTTTTTTTTTTTTCCTTATAAAAATAAGTCACCAGGAAGAGGCAGCCACCTTCAGCTTTTTCAGTTGGATGTGTTTGCATATAATCCTGGTGTCCACCATCTGCCTTCTTTCTCCCACAAAATGAACTATCATGAATATAAGCCAACCTGTTGAGGATGGCCTAAGGCACTTGACTGCTAACC
>NW_006921721.1:7893946-7911355 GCF_000298275.1 Orycteropus afer afer
GGGGCAATCTACTTCTGTAGTGATAAGGCCTTAGAAACCCAAGGAGGGGTCGCTATGAGTCAGGGCTGACTCGACAGCACACAACAACAACAACAACAGTTGAGGATGGCAGAGCTAAAAGACAGAAGAAACTTTGGTTGTTAAGAAGCTGTCAAGAAGCCCATGAATTAAATAAACCTTGGAGCTGCCCACTTTGGAAACTTCTTACTATGTGAATTACTTCCTTATTATTTATGGCAGTGAAGACAGTTTTGTTACTAGCAGTTGAAAACATCCTAATGGATATAGTACTTAATAGAGTTATTGCATATGATTTATGACATGAGGGAACCTCAAATTCTTAGAGGAAATGTTCCGAACCCCATACTGAACAATACACAAGATTAGTCATAATAACAACCTACATTTGTTTAGGCTATATGCTTTTTAAGGTAGTTTCACATTGGTCCTTTCTATAACTCTTGTGAGGCAGGTAAGATGAATATTATTATCTCTGTTTTCAAGATGAGAAAACTAACACAGGAGGTTAAATGACTTACGTGACATGTTTAACAACATGTTGATAGCAGAGCTAGGATAAACCCTAGGTCTGCCAAAGAGAAATGTTTTGACAATGAGAAAGAATAAAAGCAAGAAAAGATTTAAAAATCATGGACTTTGGAGGCAGCAAGAACTGGGTTGAAATTCTCATTTCACCTCTTGCTAACATGCTAACTTGATCTTAGTCAAGTTAATGAAATATCCTGATCCTCAGTTTCCTCTTCTGAAAAATTATAATGACAAAACCCATATAATCAGGATATTGCATGAAACAAATGAGAAAATGTAGTCAAAGCACTGAACCCAGTGCTTGGGACATTATAGATTTCTCTCTCCTAAGAATTGTTTGGGACCTCTGGTGGTGTAGGGAACTCTGGTGGCTTAGTGCTTAAGGCACTTGACTGCTAACCAGAAGGCTAGTGGTTCAAACCCACCAGCCACTCCTCGAAAGGAAGGTTGGGCAATCTACTTCAGTAGTGATACTGCCTGGGAAACTCACTCAAGGAGAGGTCTTTCGAAGGCATGTAACAACAACAACATTGTTTATCTCTTACCAAAAGGAATGTGGCAACTCCACCCTTGCAGCTTTTTAAAGATGAAATGGGCCAGCATAAGTCCCAACTTCAGGCAAGCGTGAGTCCAGCTTTGTATTTCTAGAAATCGTACAAAACACAGTCAATGGTAAGAAAGAAAGAAGGAAAACAGATGATTAAAATTGAACATGTTTCTGGCCAGTTGGTGAAGGGGAATGATAGAAAACAGGATGAGGCATAAAGGAGATAGGGCTGGGTAATTTATGTAGGAATGAAAACCAAGGCCATAAAAATGGCAAGGAAGGAATGGCAATGTACAAGTATGGAAGAAAAAGATCTGGGGGCCGTAGTAGTATGCAAGCTAAACATAAGCCAGTTGTATTTTGCTCTTATTAAGAAAAAGGCAATAGCAACATTGGAATTCACAAACAAGCACCCAGCATGAGGAAACTGCAAGTTAACCCTCTCACCCTAACCTCTTAAACAGGATGAAGTCACCATGAAGAGGTTTGAAGAAAATCTAGAAAAGGCAAATGAAATGATTAAAGGAATAGAAAGTAGTACTGAAGAAACTGCAATGATTTATTTTGGAGAAATGGGAACAGGCAGAGAGCCCAATGATGGTGATGTAGGGAGGGATTTGCACAGGGTCAGGAACTGTCTTTTGCCTTTCTGTATTCTCAGCACATGCTCTAGTGTCTGCATACATTAGTTGTTCAGGAAATAGTTTGCCAACGATGTTGATAAAAACCAAAAAACCAGACTCACAGCCGTCAAGTCAGATCTGACTTAACTTCCTTGGGTTTCAGAGGCAGTATCACTATGGAAGTAGATTGCCCAACCTTCCTTCCAAGGAGTGGCTGGTGGGCTTGAACCACTAGCCTTCTGGTTAGCAGTCAAGTGCCTTAGGCACCACGCCACCAGAACATCTAAAATCTTTAAATGCCTTTTGGACATTTAGGTTGAACATTACAAAGAACGTTGTGGCGCGGTGTTAGTGAACCTGGACTATAAATGACAAATCTTTTAGAAACCTTTTAGAGAATATGTAGAATGACTGTTAAATTTATTTAATGTCCATGCATTTAAATCCTTAAAAAAATTAGACCAAACAGACAATGTTTCTGCATGTATATTTGTATATTTGGTAAGAATTCCCAGGTATATAGTAGAGCTGACAAGGGATGAAGTTGTAGTTACTTCTTGGTCACAGCCAGCTACCCAGAGGGAGCAAGTAGTTGAAACTGTGGGTTCAGGACCATAGTTGCAGGGGACATCAAGCTCAAGTGGCATGACATACTACACAAAAATGTTGTTCCAGATCCTACCTTGGTGAGTAGCAACTGGGATCTTAAAAGCTTTCAAGCAGCCATCTAGATGAAACAATGAATCTGTCCTTGTCCAGAGCAAAGAAGAATGAAGAAAATCAAAGATACATGGAAACAATTAGTCCAAGCAACTGGCATGCCATGTGATCCTCAACCTATATGAGTGAGACCAGAAGAACTAGATGGTGCCTGGCTACCACTGTGAACCACTCAGAAGGGGATCTATGTAGGAGATCCCTGGACAGAGTGGGAGAGCAATGTGGAAAAAAACTCAAAATCATTAAAAAAAAAAAAAGGACAAGGTTTGCTGGTCTGACACAGCCCGATGGAACCACTGAGACTGTGGCCCCTAGCTGCCTTTCATCTCTGGAATTGAACCCACTCATGTGGATTCCAGCCAAACAAAGACAGGAGTATGAGCTGAACATTTATATCAGGTAGATACACTGCTTGGAGAGAACAATCATGGGAGAATAGAAGGTCTATGTATACACAAGGAGACAGGATGTGGGGCAGGAGTGCATGTGAGGGAGGAAAGAACACAGGGAAGATGTATCTAGGGGGAAGAATTGGGAGGGGAGCTGTTATGTTGTGGGAAATTGCAGTCAATGTCATGAGACAAAGTGTATGTGAGCTGCTGTATGGAAAGTGAATTTGCTCTGTAAACTTTCACCCAAATAACAATAAAAATTAAAAAAAAAAAAAGCCAAATAAAAAGAAATCAGTCTTAAAAAGGATACCAGTAGCAGTTGCCACTGAGTTGATTTCAACCCAGGACAATCTTGTGTATGTTAGAATAGAACTATACTCCAGTCCTACTCTGATATTTTGGCTCATTTATTTGGATTTAGATCACCAGCCCTTTCTTCTGAGGTATCTCTGAGTGAACTAGAGCCTTCAACCTTTTGATTAGTAGCTGAGTGTGTTAACTATTTACACCACTTAGGAATACCCACATATATATAGATATATATAAGGAGCTCTGGTGGCGTAGTGCTTAAGGCATGTGACAAACTCACCAGCAACTCCTCGGAAGGAAGTTTGGGCAATCTACTTCCATAGTGATACTGCCTCAAAAACCGAAAGAGGGGTCTCTGTGAGTCGAGGCCAACTCGACAGCAGTGCATTGCATTTTTCGTTTTGTTAAATATATAATGTATGTATAGATATACACACATACAGGATACAGGTTGGGCTCTGGAATCAGAGGTCTGGGGTTTATGTCCCTGCTCTGCCACTTATTAGGCGTATAATCTTGGGTAAGTTCATTAGCCTCTATGAATCTCAGTTTCCTTATCTGTAACTTGGGGTTAATTACACTACTCACCTCACAGGGCTGTGAGGACTGAATACAATAATGCCTACCAGCACTTATATAGTACTTAGAACATAGACTAAGTCAACACGTATTATTGAACAGGTACAGGTAATCAATTTGCTCATTTTTGGAGATTTCTTAGAAGTTCCTCTGTCTTGGATGCTTCTGCTCATTCACTAATGTTTCATCATTCCTGGCTCTAGTGGAGGTGTTAGTCTTCCACTCTGAGGTACTCAAACTCCCTTCCCAGGTTAATTTATAAGCTTCCCACCTGCATCCCTATCTGAATGGCTGCTGTTATAACATATGTCCACACTCAGGCCCAATCACAAAGTGGAATAGAATAGTTTTGGCCCATGAGGTGGCTGCTCGTATTTGGTTTCCTTTTTTTCTTATTCTTTTGTGAGTATGTGTGTGTGTGATTTATGTGAGTTTCTCTTATTTTAGTTTTTCTAGTTGAAGAATTTCAACTAGAAGACACAAGAAACTAAGAGTCAGTTGGTGATGGTTTCCAAAGTTGAAAGGTCATGTGTATTTGGTGACTGAGACTTCTGTTTTAGGAGTGGCCATGTAGCCATTTGTGAGTGGTCAGTGCGCATAGAGGCTGATCCCAGAAAGGGAACAATTAGAGATGAGTGATCATGTGGCCTCAGAGGAGCAGAGTTAGCTCCTAGACAACCTCCTAGCTCTCCTGAGGCCTGGCCACACTTCGTGCAGATTTTCTGTAATAAACCCTGGAGACGTGAGGTTCTCTGAGCTGCTCAGTTCCTTCAATTCAATGACCTCTGACTTTTGTCAGGCGTGGGAAGCCACTCAAATGTTTGTTGATGACGTTAATAATGATGATGATCATGATGACAAGGAAGAGAAATGAAAAATATGCTTTAAATTCTAAGTTCTTTCAGATATGGTTGTACTCTAGTGAATCTGAATTTTTAAAAAATTTTTTAGTTTAAGAGTCTGTTTTACATTCAACATTATGTGTACATTTAGTTTCACTCCCCATTTACCATGCCCAACCCTATCCCAGTCTCCTCCCCTCCCTGCCCAGTAACCCTCCCCTCTGCCCCTCATAGTTATGCACTCATGTCTGTCCTTCATTACTTCTGTATGAATGTTGCCCCTCTGGTGCCCCGTGGTCGATTGCTCCAAGGGATGCATTTCCATAGAGTATGTGGGTGTGTCCCCCTGGGTTGAGTGGTCTGCATGTACATCTTGTTTGCTATTGGGCTAAGAGCCAGCCCCTGGGGGTGATCTTTATTCCAGGCCCAGAATGTATCCCAGAACCATAGTATTAGGGGTCTTAACAGACACCATCCAACCAGTAATTCTGGTCAGTATTGAGATTTTGGATTTTGTTCCATGTTTTTCCTTCCATTTTATCCAGGATCTCCAGATTTGATCCTTTTCTGAGTGGTTGGCATTGGTAGCTGGGCACCATCTAGTTCTTCTGGTCTCGAAGGTCATTGTGTCTTAGGGCTGATTGTTTCCAAATGTCCTTGTTTTTTTTTTTCATTCTTCTTCTCTTCCAACATCAGGAGACCATTAGGTGCATCTTAGATGGTCGCTTGAAACCTTTTAAGACCCCAGTTGCTACTCACCAATGTAGGATGAGGAGCAAGGCTTTTATGTATTTTGTTGTGTCAATTCAGTCTGGTGTCCCCCAGTACTATGGTCCTGAGATGATAGATCCATTGGATCTCTCTCCCACAGTGTCTGGGTGTCTGTGAGGGATTTCTCTGTGTCTATCTTCTATTGTTTCTGTAAGGATTGCAGGTATTTTGTATCACTGGTATCTGTGAAGATTAATCTCCACTAAATCTGTGCTTGGTCTAGAGTATACTCCTGTTCACTGACCCCCATCTGATCCTCTCAGATGTTTATGTGTTTATCTGGAGACTGAATCCGAATTTTTTATTCTCCTCTTATCTTGGTCCTTGCAGACAACATGCACATTTGGTAAGCTCCTTGTTCCTTTGGATAACAGTTCCAGTTTCTATTGATCTTGTAGGCTACCTCTTACTCATCTGCCTTTTTCTTCTTTGTTTAATGTCTTGACTTGGTCCCTTGGGTACCTGTCATCCATTATTCAACTGAATCGTTGGTCCTTCAGTCTAATAACTTTTAAATTCACAGCTCTACTAAGTGCATAATTAAATTACTTTTTATGTTGTTAAAAAAGTGAAATTGTATCTTTTTGTAGGGATTTGATTCTAAAGTCTGTCTGTGAGACAAAGCTTGAATACACTCAAAATCACAATTCTTCAGTGACCAAAGGACTGAATTTTGAATTTTATACTAACTGAAAGAAGAGATACTACTAATTATTAAAAACCAGTTGCCATTTAGTTGGTTTGCATGTGGAATAACATATGTATTTGTATGCAAGGAGAATTTTATAATTACTACTAAAAAAATAATGCATTTAAATATATTACTATTGAAAGCCCCTTATATCATCTTATAATAGAAGGCAGTATAAGTGGTTTGTTTACATAAACCTGTACAGTAATACACATGTGCAAATGTTTACTAATACACACAGTGACGTAGAATGCATCATAAAGAGTTTCTATACGAAATCAATGTCTTTCTCTCCCTCCCTCCTTTCTTTCCTCCCTCTCTGCCGAGCACATATAGTTTAATACCCGTAGGGTAAATGTATGTGAGCCCCTGTGTTACACGGGACTGTACATATGGCCAGACCTCCAATTTCCAGGCATAGAAGGACCTGCTACCTCCAGGCTGTTCAGGGAGGGCCCAGCCTGCCCCTCTTCCCACACTTCCTCGAAGACACTTCTGCAGCCCTGCAGGCAAATATGCTCAGCTGAGACCTAATCCGGACACTCAAAGGAAGAAAGGAGGAGCCTGGAAAGATGCTAAAATTGTCAATTATCCTCCTGGGATACCCACTCTTGCCTTCACTGGCAAAGAAAGGTTTGGAAAAGGAGAGGGAGAGCTAAACACAAGGGCAATTGTGGCTCTCGATCTCTGGGTAATTCTACCTGCAGCCTTCAGCTTCGAGGGTCAGGGCATTAAACTGAGACAGCTGGAGCCTCTTGTTTCCACCACGCTTGGTTGAGTTTTGTATTGGAAACTAGCAATCCCTCTGAAAACTTCAGCTCACCCTTCGCGTATCAGTAATGACACCTCCAGGAATGAGGACATTCCACGGAGAACGGCTGTCTGACTGCCTTTAAGTTTTGAATTAGGCATGACTGCCTTTTTAAATAAAAATCACCTAACATGGTTTACCAGATGTCTGGTGAAATACAGTGAAAATGAAACACAGATCTTTGCCATTCACGCCTCAGCAAATACATATGCTGTCACATCACAAAGCTATTTATTTCTCCTGATTTTAAGTGTACCCAGTGCCCTCCACCCAGATGCACATAAAATGCACAAGTCAAGCCTGAAAATTATTTCAAAATTATTAGAACTTTTGCATTTTATTCATAACACAAAATGGATAAAATGTTCTGGAAAATAATGAAATGAAGAATTCAAGAACAAAATGGGCTGAACACATATCTCCCAGGAATTGGAACCTTGATTCAGGGGCATAGAGGCTTCATTTGGGCCTTTGTCTTGCCCTGTGTCTTTACGTAAGCTGCTGTGCTTCTAGTGGCTGGTTTTCCTGACCCTTGTGAGGAAGAGTAATACCTCCTGGGTTATAGTACCTTGACACAGGATGAAGAGTGAGAGAAATAAATACATAATAGCAAACAGATTTCTCATAGATGGTCTGATATGGATATGATTTCATGCATTTCTCTAAGCTTGGCAACTGACTTGTTGCTTTCAAGCACAATGGTTTTGAAGATGCCGCTCCTGTAACTCTGAGCCTGCCACCTCCACTACAGGGGTTGAGGGGCAGACTGGAGCAAGGCCAAGAAGTGCTCTGTGGTCTGAGGTTGGGGGTCAATGTGAGACTACTCCTTCCTGTGGAAGTAGTTGCAAGCAGGCCGCTGGGACCACATAGCTTTGCTGCCCCCTCAAGAAATGCCAGAACTGAAGTCTCGGCACTGAAATGTGTGTGGCAGGAGCTAGCTACACAGTGACCTTCTCCTAGCAACTTTTTAAACATTCAGACTTCCTGTGTGGCCTGGCAGCTCTCAGCATCCTCTGAGGCCATGAAGCTCTTTGGAACAATGATGAGAGGTTTCCAGTGTCACACAGACTGGCCCCGCGTCCACTCGAGCAGTTACTTCCAGGTTGATTCCAACTCATGGAAACCCCATGTATGTCATAGAACTGTGCTCCGTAGGATTTTCAATGAATGATTTTTTGGAAATATTGCCAGTTTCTTCCAAAGTGCATCTGGCTGGACTTGAACCTCCACCCTTTAAGTTAGCAGCCAAGTAGTGCTTAACAGTTAGTGCCACCTGGGGACTTGACTAATCTAGCTAGAATTTTAGGTGATAAAGGGACCTTGAAAATCAGTGAATCTGAATCATTTTAGAAATAAGTCATGAGTCTGGCTCATGACTCAACAAACATCTGAAAAGCTTGTCCTACACCCTGCCTCTGTCAAATGGGGATTTAGAGTGGCAGAAGACAGTTATAACAGGACTCTTGAGGGATCTGCTGTTAGGACCGCATTCCTGTGCAAAGCAAAAGCCCTGTGCATTCTTTCCTGAAGGCCGTGTCCAATCTTCATCTACTTTTCTTTTACTTTTACCTTTTTGCTGAGAACTTTGCACTGCCATCGAGTCAGATCTGAATCATATCGACTCCTCCTTGGGTTTTCGAGGAGGTATCACTACAGAAGTAGATTGCCCAACCTACCTTCCGAGGAATGGCTTGTGAGTTTGAACCGCCAGCCTTCTGGTTAGCAGTCAAATGCCTTACTTCAGTGGTCTGAAGCCTGCCTGCACTCCTCAAACCCTTAAGAAATCCATGTCCACTTTGGAGACATGGAAAATGAGCCCCGCTCCCGACATGCCCTGGGGCCGTCAGTGACAGTCTTCCCAGTGGCACTGTCACCCCCTAAACGTCCTATGCTCTCTCTGAAGGAGCTCCAATCAGGGTATGAGGCTCATCTCACTAGACTGCAGCAATGCAACCTGAGTCCTCAGACCCCTCTCTCCTGTGGTTGAGCCCACGTACATTAGTGTTAGCAGTTGCTCTCCAGATTGGCAATCCTGTGCAGTGGCCACAGCAGACCTTGCTGTGGCTTTTGTCAGCAGCAACTCTTCAGCAACGGCAACTGTTGTCCATCAGGAAACAAGAGGAGCTGTTGTGAGTGATGTAGAGTGGACCCCATCACTCAGTGGCAACCCCACATACAACAGAACGAAATGTTGCCCAGTCCTGCCAGTCCTGCACCATCTTCATAATTGTCGATATGTTTGAATCCATTATTGCATCCACTGTGTGTTTTGAGTGTCTTCCGACCTAGGGGCTTGGATCTTTTTTCAACACTATATTGGACAAGGTTCTGTTGCAATGCATAGGGTTTTCACTGGTTAATTTTCAGAAGTAGACAACAAGGTCTTTCTTCCTAGTCTGTCTTAGTCTGGATACTCAGATGAAACCTGTCCACCATGAGTGACATTGCTGGTATTTGAAATATCAGTGGCAAAGCTTCCAGCATCATAACAACATGCAAATGACCACAGCACAATAATCTAACAGATGAGTGGAAAAGTAGCTACCACTTATTGAGTGCTAGTTAGCACAGCGTTAAGGATTTATGTGAATATTTAATACAGTTCTCACAATAATCTGGTGAGATGACTATTACTCTCATGTTACAGAGGGGAAAATGAAGATTTTAAAAAGGTTAAGGGTGCATAGCTAGGAAACAGAGGAATCTGAATTTGAACTCAGGTTTATGAAATGGTAAGATTTCACTTCTAATTTTGATGAGATTTTGCCTCCCCAGCTAACCCAAGCTGTTTTTGTCTTAATATCCCTTTTATTCCTGTGGAACTTTCTCTCATCCCTTGGAATTGTCAGTCTCAGGTTCCAACACCAGCATTTCAATTGCAGAATCACCTCTTCAAGACAGAGTTCAGGCAGCACAGTGTGAAAGAAAGAGGGTTCACATACTGGCCATGCCAGTTACTAGCCAGGTGACCCTGACTGAGTTACTTAAGTAAGCTTCAATTTCCTTATTTGTAAAAGGAGATACCCTCTATCTCATAGGATGAAATTAGATAAGGTATGCCAAGCCTCTTGCACATTGTCTAGCATGCAATAGACACTCTAGAAAGTTAGTTCTAGATTAGAGGACAATCAAAGAATATGACAATTAAATAAATGCATTTGGGATCTGTGATCAGATCTTGGGTATAAAAACGATTATGTATACATATGTATATGCGTATGCATTACATTAAAAAAAACAAACAACACAACTCACTGCCCTTGAGTTGGATCCAACTCATAGTGACCCCTTGGGTTCCCGAGGCAGTATCACTACAGAAGTAGATTGCCTTATCTTCCTTCCGAGGAGTGGCTGGTGGGATTGAACTGCCAGCCTTCTGGTTAGCAGTCAAATGCCTTAGGCATTATGCTACCAGAGCTCCCATGCATTACATGGTGTATATATATATACGTGGTATATGTATATATACATGGTATATATATGTGTGTGTATATATATATATGTGTGTGTGTGTGTGTGTGTGTATGTATATATACCCACCATATATATACACATACATGTGTGTATGAGTATATACAAAAATTATTAGGACAACTGGACGAATTTGAATGTGGACTGTATATTAGGGAACAGTATGGTCTCAGTAAGAGCTCAGTAAGGAGGTCTCATGGTATAGTGGATAAGGCATTTTCCTGCTAACCAGAAGGTCAATAGTTCAAACCCACAAGCTACTAAGTGGAAGGAAGATGGGGCAATCTACTTCTGTAAAAAATTTACAGGCTCAAAAACCCAATGGGGGTCACTATGAGTCAGAACAGACTCGATGACAGTAAGTTTGGATTTTTGGATTTTTATGGCCTCAGTGTTAAATATCCTGAGTGTAATCATAGTATTGTGATCAATTAGGAGAGTGTCCTTGCTCTTAGGAGACACATGGTGAAGGATTTAGGGGCAAAGTGTCAGGACATTAGCAACAAACTCTCAAATGGCTCTGCCAAACACACAGCAAGACAGAAAGAGAAAGCAAATGTGACAAATGGGGATTCATTTTTCTCTTATTGCAATTATTCTAGAGATTTGGAATTTTTCAAAATAGAAAAGTTGTAGGGCTTGTTGTCATGCAAAGTGTAGCATGAAATCCTACAGGAGAGCACAGGGTGAGGGGGATTTTGTTTTTTTTTCTGTGCCCTGACCTGGCTACAGGAAGGCTGTATTCAGGCCCTGAAAAACCTTCCCCCTTCGCACAGGGGTCCACTGTCATATGTCTCCAATGCAATACTTCCTACCTTCCTGGCTGTGTCTCTTTTCTGAATTTTAGAGATTTGCAGGAGCTCCACATTTGGGGTTGCCAGGTTTAGCAAATAATAATAAGGAGTGCCTAGGTAAATTAGAATTTTAGATTAAAAAAAAAATAACTTTTTAGTATAACTGTCTCACCAGTATGGAAGCTCTGGTGGTGTAATGCCTAAGTCATTTGACTGCTAATCAGAAGGCTGGTGGTTCAAACCCACCAGCCACTCGTTGGAAGGAAGATTGAGCAATCTACTTCCATAGTGATACCACCTCAGAAACCCAAGGAGGGATTGCTGTGAGTCAGATCTGACTCGACAGCAGTGAGCTTGTTTTTTTCTGTTTTTGTTTTTGTGCCACTAGTATTGCATGAGACATAATTTATCCTAAAAGATTATTGACGACTGTTTATCAGAAGTTCACATTTAACTGGTCATTCTATATTTTATCTAACTACTCTACCCACTTTCCTCTTCTATCTCGCCCTCACTCCCACAAACAACCAGCAGCATCCAGGAAGAGTTTTAGTGGGTGTTGCTTCTCAATCCCCCATGCAAGGCTTGGAAATTCACAAATCACTCTGGGCCTCTGCCTTACAACTTATAACCAGGCATGGGAGACAGCAGCTGGCTAAGGAGGAGCATGAAGAAGAGAGAACAGCTCCCAAAGTCCTCCTTGGTTGTCCTGTCTGATTCGCCCTTGCCATGTCTGTGGTATGCTTGTGGGCATCTTACTCCTCTCTTTCTTCTTCTTTGCCCTAGTCCTCATCTTTCCAGCCATGCATGGGCTGTGCACTGAGGTTTCTTTGATGACACAAGCATCAATCTCAATCCTTGAGGCTCATTTCTCACTGAGCACTTGGTGGTGTGAAATAGTGAATGTGAAGTGGAGGCAAACTGCAGGAGTCATGGGCCTCCTTAAGCAACTAATGAGGACCTAGAAGTGACTTGGCTGTGGGAAAAGCAGCTCAGCGGGAGCTGCTCTGAGACAAATCTCATGAGCTACACCCATGCCATCATTAGTCACTGTGTGTCTCCTCTTCTGTGCTTGTTCTTTCACTCATTGCCTTCCTCCCTCTCTTTAGACTTCAGTTTTGTTTCGCAACTTCCTCTCCTCGATTTTACATACTTCCTTTCACTTTATATTTGATTTCAAAAAGAAAAAAATAAACAAACTGAAAAAAACAGCATAGCATTCAACCCAATGAGTATGGTTGCCGAGGGTGATGGTTTGTGAGGTGGGCTGGTATGCCCAGAGTTGCGAGGGGTGATAGTTGGAGGAGGTGGGTGGGTGTTCTCAGGCTTTCAGAAAGTTATGTTTGGGAGAGATGGGCTGGTGTTCCCTGCCAGCTCCATGAAGAAATATTAACTCTGGGCTGAGGCACTAGAGTCAGTGTTTTCAGTATTGATCAGAGTCCATGGAGTGAGAGGAGGTGTGTACAAAGTGACTGAAGCTAACATTTCTCCAGAGATACTGATGTTTGAAATGGAAGAGCAGATTTCTTCATTCACTGTGAGAACTGTAACCATCATATGGCTTTTCCTCCTTGTAGACAAATTATATGAGAAGCTCAATTATCAGACCCTCAGAACAAAGAGAGTCAGTTGTATGATTTTCATATTAAATAATATAATTGATTACAGGGCTACATGTGTCATATCACTAGACAAGTTGTGTCCTTAAACATGTCATGGTGACAGATTGTGTTTTCTAAAGATGGTAGCAGTAAAATTATCCATCTCACATGATCATCTGCATATAACCTTGCCTTTTCTCCATCAGAAGATGGAATTTAATTCTCTTGAATCTGGGCAGGCTTGTGAATAGTTGAACCAATAGATTATGGCAGAAGCAATGCTGGGTGAATTTAGAGGCTGGGTCACAAATGGCAATGTAGGTTTCACCTTGGTCACTGACAGTAATGTTTGGATCTCTGAGCTGCAATGCATGAAGTCTGCCCACCCTGAGGCTGGAGTCTCTGGGTGATGCAAATGGTTAATGTACTCAGCTGCTAATCAAAAGATTGGAAGTCCAAATCCACTCAGAGGTACCTCAGAAGAAAGGCCTGGTGGTCTACTTCTGAAAAGTCAGCCACTGAAAACCCTATGGAGCACAGTTGTACTCTAACATATATAGGGTTACTATGAATTGGAATTGACTCAATGGCAACTGGTATGGTCTACCACCATGCTATGATGAAGTCAAGTCCCATGGAGAGACCACATACAAGCACTAGGTCTAGAATCATTACAGCCTAGACCAACCAACCAACCAAACAAACAAACTAACTAAACATACTGCCATTGAGTAGATTCCAACTTATTGTGACCCCTCCTTGGGTTTCCAAGGCAGTATCTCTACAGAAACAGATTGCCCAGTCTTCCTTCTGAGGAGTGGCTGGTGGGTTT
Source organism: Orycteropus afer afer (assembly GCF_000298275.1). NCBI lineage: Eukaryota > Metazoa > Chordata > Mammalia > Tubulidentata > Orycteropodidae > Orycteropus > Orycteropus afer. The sequence continues at coordinate 7,907,479 of NW_006921721.1, forward strand.
GAACCTCCAGTCTTTTGGTTAGCAGTCAAATGCCTTAGGCACTACACTATGAGAGCTAGATATATGAGGAAGGGCCCCCGAGATGATTCCAGCTCTCAGCCACGTAGTCATCCCACCTTCAGACCTTCCTTGCTGGCGTCTCAAACATCATGGAGCTTAGGCAAATGGTTCCCACCATGCCTAGTATGAATCCCTGGCCAAAAGAATCTATAAGCATGATAAAATGGTGGTTATTTTAAGACACCAAGTTTTCAGTTAGTTTATTATGCTGCAATAGTAACAAGGACAGACCTGTTTCCCATTGGCAGTCCCTGCGTTTACCTTTGCTATTCTTCTTTTCCTAACCTTCCATTGCTGACAAGTTCTTCTTATTTTTATTTATTTATTTTTTAAATTGTGATTTGGGTGAATGTCTACAGAGCAAATTGTTTTCCCATTCAATGGTCCATATGCATTCTGTTGTGTGACATTCAATGCAATCCCCACCATGCAACAGCACTCTTTCCATTTCTCCCCACACCTACCACTTCCTTTCATCTTTCCGTCAGATTCTCTCCTGCCTTCCTGGCTCTATCCCTCAGCAAATGCTGCCCTTTTGACTCTGTATGGTTGACTGTTCTAATATTATTGCATATTTTTAACATGTTTTTTATAGCAAAAATAATATCATCATATTAACATAAAAATAAAAATCCAAGACCTAAGTCATTCACAATCCTATCATTGGAAAAAATATTTTTCTTTGTTCAGACTTGTTTTTTCTTCTAATCCATGAATGCTTTCGACCTGGTTACCATATGGTAGGAAATCAAGGACCATCAACCTCTCTTTGTCTGATACCTTTGAACAAAATTTACTCTTCCATGGAGCCCAGCCCAGTCTCAGAATCTTTTTTTTTTTTTTTTTTTAAACATCCTATATAAGCTCTGGTAGCATAATACCTAAGGCACTTGACTGCTAACCAGAAGACTGGTGGTTCAAATCCACCAGCCATTCCTTGGAAGGAAGTTTGGGCAATCTACTTCCGTAGTGATACCACCTCCGAAACCCAAGGAGGGGTCGCTTTGAGTCGGGTCCAACTCGATGGGACATAACAACAACATATGCAACCAGATCTTGTTCTCATGAGATACAGTTTTTCTCTTTAAGATTGACTGTGAATATCTCTCTAAACCATTATGTATCAATTTAGTAGTTTAAGGCTAGAGGATATATTATTATTTACCTAAACAACAACAACAACAACAAAAACCATTGCCATCAAGTTGATTTTGACTCATGTTGAGCCCATGTGTTACAGAGTAGAACCACTCCATAGGATTTTCTTTCTTTAATATTTAATTTTAGTTTTGGTGAAAATATACACAACAAAACCTGCTTGCATTCCGCAGTTTCTACACATAATGATCAGTGACATTGTTTACATTCTTTACCTTGTGTCAGCATTCCTGTTATTTTTGTTCTAGTTGAGTCACTTTCATTTACTTAATCTCCCAGCCCCCAAACCCTCTCATCTATGTTTTAAAATATCTATCAGAGCTTTGGGCTTATATCGACTTTTAGTTTTTTTAAAGTAGCACAATACACAAGATTACAATCTTTACTTTTTGGTCTAAACTGTTACTTACTTAACTATTCTCTGTGACTTCAGGGAATAGTTTCAATTCAAGTTTTGAAAAGCAACTCATGGCCACTGTCTCAGGTATCTCTTCAGACTCAATAAGTGCAGTAAGCTTGGATTCCTTAAAAATTTGAAGTTCTACTACTTCCAATAAGATGGTGGAATAGGGCAGACAAGCTACACAGACCCTTTTCAACAAACAAAAGATAAACCAATTGACAAAGATACAGAAGATAATCCTGGAGCCCGTAGCTTTGAAAAGAAGTATACAGAAGTGGATTAGGCACCAACTAGTGGAAACAGTGAGTACGGAGATGGACAGAGCTGTAGACTGTCAACTACTCTGATGGCACCAACAGCTTGAATATTTCCAAGTAATTTTAGGACCTGATAATTGACCTAAAGATCAGCCTTTGTCACTAAAGTTTGCAAGGGCGACTGCACAGGTGGCTGATGACTAAGAAGGGAAACAGCTGAGACAGAGAAAACCTGAGTTGTGGAGTTTTGGCTGTCCAGAAGGCATAGTCATTTTGATTGTTTACAAGCAGTGGACATTTTGGATATTTAAAGTGACAACATTCTCATTCGGATTCCAGGGACCTAAGAACAGGCTCTGTTTGCCAATGACAGCAGGGACATATGAGAGAGAGACTGATAATGGGAAAGGAGATAGGTAGTGAGTGCATAAGTGCTGCCGACTAGGGAATAGAGGAGCACAGTACCCTGCATACTTGAATAACATCCAAACAAAACAAAGAAAATTAAAATCTTGAACAAATCACTTCAACATACAATCACCAACTAAATATAAACACAAAAATGTCACAATGTCTCAGGGAAAACAGAGCATCACAGTCCACACAAACAAGCAAGTTAAAGCAGGAGAAACAGGGGACAGACCCAGAACACATCCCTGAAGAAGAAGCAACATTGGAACTCCCTGATAAGGACTTGGAAAGAATTATACTTAGGTACGTTCAATGGACTGAGAGACAGATCAAGGAAAACACTGACAAAATTGAGGAAAACACATAGAAAACCCTAGAACAATTTCAAAAGACAATACAATGACAAAATATATGAGAAATTAGAAATGATACAAAATGTACAGATAGAAATACAGAAGATTAATACTAATTTTTCAGAAATAGGTAACACATTTAATGGGCAATGGAGTAGAATTGAATCAATGGAAGACAGAATTAGTGAGATTGAAGACAAATATCTCAATGCTTCTTTGGAAAGGGATCAATCAGAAAAAGATCAAAACAAAATGAAGAAAGCCTAAGGTTCATGCAAGAAGCTCTGGTGGCCTAGTGCCTATGGCACTGGACTGCTAACCAGAAGGCTGGTGGTTCAAACCCAACAGCCACTCCTCAGAAGGAAGATTGGGCAATCTATTTTCATAGTGATGCTGCCTCAGAAACCCAAGGAGGGGTCGCTATGAGTCGGGTCTGACTCTATGGCAAACAATAACAACAAGGTTCATGTGGGATACCATTAGAAGGAATAACTTATGTGCAATCAGAATTCCAGAACCGGAAAAGACAAATAAAACCACAGAGAAAATTGTTGAAGATCTGTTGGAAGAGAATTTCCTGGTATGGTGAAATATGAGAATATTTCCATTCAAGAAGTCCAAAGAACCCCAAAGAGGATAGACCCCAAAAGAAAATCACCAAAACATATCATTATCAAACTCATCAAAATCAAAGACAAAGAAAGAATCCTGAAAGCAGCATGGGAAAAACAAAAAGTTACAAACAAGGGGCAACTAATAAGACTAAGTTCAGATTTTTCAGCAGAAACAATGGAGGTGAAAAGATAATGGGATTTTATATACAAAGCCCTGGAAAAAAAAAAAAAAATTCCAACCAAGAATAATATACCCAAGCAGAATTATCCCTCAAATATAACGGTGACATTAGAACATTTCCAGATAAGCAGAAATTAAGGGACTTTTTTAAAACCAAACCAAACTTATAAGAGATGCTAAAGGGGATCCTTTGGACAGAGAACCAACAACAGCAAACCACAAATGACCATTAGCACACATGATGACATAACCAAGAAACCAACCCAGTTATGGAAATATTCAAAACAAATAAGTCTACAAGATTGTAGACAGGGAACCAGAAACATCAATTAACAAAAGAGGAGAACTACAAACCAAAAAGAGGGAAAAAATTGTGTAGTTACAGAATATCTAAATGGTAGGGAAGTCAAGAAACTGCAAGATAGAATGGACTGTTCTAA
>NW_006921721.1:7920625-7934285 GCF_000298275.1 Orycteropus afer afer
AGGACCAGCACAAATATTTAGCAAATACTAAAACAATAGCAACAAAGGAAGTGATAACATGATTCATAAACAAAATGAGCTCAGCACAGAAAATTCTATGGAACGAAGAAATTAACACCACCACAAAAAACCACATAACCAAATGACAGCCTCACATTCATACTTGTTGATACTTGCACTGAATGTCAATGGATTAAATGCACCACTCAAGAGACGGTGTGTTTCAGATGGGATAAGAAAACATAACCCATCAATAAGTTGTCTACAAGAGACACACCTTAGAGACAAAGATAAAAATAGACAAAAATCAAAGGTTACAATAAAAAACATATCAAGCAAATGGCAACCATAAAAGCAGGAGTGGCAAAATTTATTTCTGATAAAATTTACTTTAAGACAAAAACCACCATAACAGTCAAGGAAGGACATTATATAATGATTAAAGGATTGATTGAATTAGAGGACATAACAATAATAAATATCTATGCACCCAATGAAAGAGCCCCAAAATATCTAAACTAGATTCTAACAGAACTGAAAAGACAAATAGATGATTACACAGTTATATAGGAGACTTTAATACATCACTTTCAATGAAAGATAGAACAACTAGAAAGAAACTCAACAAAGACACAGAAGAACTAAGTAATACAATCTACCAAGTTGACCTTATATACATCTCCAGAGCACTTTACCCAACAGCAGCACAATATACATTCTTTTCCAGTGCACATGGAACATTCTCCAGTATAGACTGTATGTTAGGCCACAAAGCAAGCCTGGATAAACTTAAAAACATTGAAATGCTGCAAACCATCTTCTCAGATCACAATGCTGTAAAATTAGAAATCAACAATAAGAAGATGAATCAAAAAAGAGCAAACACATGGAAACTGAATAACACCTTCCTTCAAAATGACTGGGTAGTAGGAGAAATAAAAAATGAAATTTAAAAATTCCTTGAATCAAACAAGAATGAAAACACAACAAATCAAATTCTTAGTGACACAGCAAAAGCAGTTATCAGAGACCAATTTATAGCAATAAATACACACATCAAAAAAGAAGAAAGAGTCAAAATCAACATCTTGAACCAACATCTCCAACAATTAGAAAAAGAACAGCAAAAAAAAACCTATAGTCACCAGAAGAAAAAAAATAACAAAAATTGGAGCAAAAATAAATGAAACAGAAAACTGAAAGACAAAAGAAAAATTTAACAATAGTAGAAGTTGTTTCTTTGAAAAGATTAATAAAATTGATAAACAACTGACAAATTTAAAAGAAGAAAAGAGGGAGAGAATACAAATAACACATATAAGAAATGAATTGGGTGACACCACAACAGAACCAACAAAAATTAAAAGAATAATATCAAGATACTATAAAGAACTGTATTCCAACAAATTTGAAAATCTAGAAGAAATGGTCTAGAAGTCTAGATTTCTAGAAACATACTACTTACCTAAACTAACAGAGGCTGAGGTGAAAAATTTAAACAGACCCATTACAAAAGAAATTGGGAGCTGTGGTAGTGTAGTGCCTAAGGCACTTGACAGCTAACCAGAAAGCTGGTGGTTCAAACTCACCCACCGCTCCTCAGAAGGAAGATTGGGCAATCTACTTCCATAGTGATACCACCTCAGAAACCAAAGGAGAGGTCACTATGAGTTGGGTCTGACTTGACGGCACATAAAAATAACAACAACAACAACATAACAAAAGAAGAAATTGAGCAAGTCATAGAAAAATAACCAACAAATAAAAGCCCTGGCACAGGTGGTTTCACTGGTGAATTCCACCAAATGTTTAGAAAAGAACTGACACCAATCCTATTTCCATTCCAGAACACAGAAAAAGATGAAATCCTCCCAAATTAATTTTATGAAGCAAGCATAACCTTGATACCAAAACTAGGCAAAGACACCATTAAAAAGCAAAACTATAGACCAATATACCTCATGAATATAGATGCAAAAATCTTCAACAAAATCCTAATCAGTAGACTCCAACATATCAAAAAATAATACAGTCTGACCAAGTGGGGTTCATACCAGGTATGCAAGGATGGTTCAACATTAGAAAAACAATCAATGTCATCCATTACAAAAATAAAACAAAGGAAAAGAACCATATGAGCATATCAAATAATGCAGAAAAGGCATTTGATGAAATCCACCACACATTCCTGATCAAAACTCTCAGCAAAATAGGAATAGAAGGCACATTCCTCAACATAATAAAGGGCATATTATGCAAAATGAACAGCCAACATTATTCTCAATGGAGAGACACTGAAACCATTCCCCTTATGAACAGGAACCAGACAAGGATACCCTCTATCACCACTTCTATTCAACATTGGATTGGAAGTCCTAGCCAGGGCAATAAGGCAAGAAAGGGAAATCAAAGGTATACAAAGTGGTAAGGAAGAAGCCAAACTATCCATATTTGCTGATGATATGATCTTATTCATAGAAAACCCAGGAGACTCAGTCAAAAATCTACTGAAACTAATTGAGAGATTTAGTATAGTGGCGGGATGTGAGATCAGCATATAAAAATCAGTTGGATTCTTCTACACCAGCAAAGAGATTGCTGAAAAATAAATAAATAAATAAATACCATTTACAATAGCTACCGAAAAAATAAGATACTTGAGAATAAATCTCCCTAGGGAGACAAAAGACTTGTAAAAAGAAAACTAAAAATCACTATTCCAAGAAACCATAAGAGATCTACATTATGGAAGAACATACCATGCTCATGGATAGGAAGATTGAACATTGTGAAAATGTCAGTACTACCCAAAGTAATCTGCTTATTCAATCCCAATCCAGATCCCATAAGCATTCTTTAAGGATATGGAAAAACCGATCACTAATTTTAGGAAGGGAAAGAGACCTCAAATTAGCAAAGCACTATTGAAGAAGAAGAACAAAGTAGGAGGTTTCACACTTCCAAATCTCAAAACATACTATAAAGTCACAGTACTCAAAACAGCCTGGTACAATGACAGACACATAGACTAGTGGAACAGAATTGAGAACCCAGAATTAGATCCATCAATCTCTGGTGAGCTGATTTTTGACAAATGGGTGAAATCCATTAAATGGGGAAGAGATGATCTCTTTAACAAATGGTGCTGGCAAAACTGGATATCCATTCGCAGAAAAATTAAACAAGATCTGTACCTTACACTATTCACAAAAACTAACTCCAGATGGATCAAAGACTTAAATGTGAAACTTAGAACTATAAAATTCCTCAATTGGGACAAATTTAGGGGCCTCAATTTATGACATAAATATACTGTCAATCATAAACCAAAATGCACAAACAGCTCAAGATAAACTAGATGTATGGGACCTTCTACAAATTAAATTTTTATGTGCTTCAAAAGATCCTCCAAAAAAGTAAAAAGAGAACCTACAGATTGGGAAAAATATTTGGCAACAGCATATCTGACAAGGGACTTATTTCTAAAATTTATAGAAAACTCCAACACCTCAACAACAAAAAGATGAACAATTCAATTAAAAAATGGCAAAAAGACATGAATAGACACTTCACCAAAGAGGTGGCCAGCAAATACACTAAAAAATGCTCACTATCATTAGCCATCAGAGAGATGCAAATCAAAACAGCAATGAGACACCATCTCACCCCAGCACTAATGGCAAAGTTCAACAAGGCAGAAAATAACAAATGCTGTTAAGGATGTGGAGAGATTGGGACTCTCATACACCGCTGGTTGTTGTTGTTGTTGTTATGTGCCGTCGAGTCGGCCCCGACTCATAGCGACCCCTCCTTGAGTTTCCGAGGCAGTATCACTACGGAAGTAGGATTGCCCAACCTTCCTTCCGAGGAGTGGCTGGTGGGTTTGAACCACCAGCCGTCTGGTTAGCAGGCAAGTGTCTTAGCCACTATGCTACCGACTGTAAAATGATACAACCACTGTGGAAAGCATTATGATGATTCCTTTAAAAACTGGAATTAAAAATACCATTTGACCCAGCCATTCCATTACTAGGTATATATCCTAAAGAAGTGAGAGCCAGGATAAGAACAGATATTTACACACCCATGTTCACCGCAGCACTATTTACAGTAGCCAAAAGATAGAAACACCCTAGTTGTCCATCAACTGAAGAATGGATAACCAAACTATGGAACATACACACAATGGAATACTATGCAACCCTAAAGAATAATGTAGAATCTGCAAAACACTGCATAACAGGGATGAACTTGGAGGACATTATGCTGAGTGAAATAAGTTAACCACAGAAGGACAAATATAGTATTAGTTCATTATTGTAAAAAGTCAAGGAAAGGTTTATATATGGAAGGAAACTTTCTTCTTTGTTAGTTACCAGGTGTGGAAAGGGAGGGGAGGAAACACTGCAAAACAAACAAACAAATAAATAATACAGTGACCCATGTCACTTTAGTTTTGTGTATTTCACTGTACATAAATTATATTTCAATAAAATGTATTTAATGAAAAGAAAAAAGAATATGAAGTTCTGTTCCACATTTTTCTTCCTTTTTATCAGGATTGTGTTCTTGATCAAAACATTCAGTAATGGTAGCTTGGCACCATCTAGTTTTTCTGGTCTCTGATTGGAGAAGCAGTGGTTCATGTAGGCAATTAGTCCAGTAGTTCAATTTCTTCTCGATTCTTGCATTTCCCTTTTTCTCTCTTATTCCAGATGAATAAAGACCAATGGTTGTATCTTAGATGGCCACACATAAGTTTTTAAGACCTCACGAACTACTCATCATACCAGAAAGTAGAATATAAACCTTAAGGATTATATGAGATTAATTGACTGGATTTTCCCATGAGAACACAGCCCTAAGTCCCCAAACCAATAGAAGTTAACCCATGAAGTGATTGGTTATGCATAATCAGTATCAGCATCTGTAGTCCTCCCCATTGTGTTTTTGGTTGCTGTTATTGTTGGAAAACCATACACAACTTAGCATGTGCTTATTCATCTCTTTTCCCTATTGCGGTGTAGTAAATTACTCAGTGCAGCTTTTCTACCCAATAAGTCTTTGTAAACTCCAAGGTGGAGTTTGCCATGAGCAACTGAGGAGCTCCTGATTGCTAAAGTTGTCCACCTGGGGAGTGGCACTAAATTTCTGTTGGGAGTGGCACTAAACAATGTTCTGGGAGGGTCCCATTCTCTCTCAGGTGTTTAGAATTCTGATGTTATGTTTGGTTGGTTTGGCCACTCTGCTCAAAAAGAGACCTCCTAGAGGCAGAAGTCTCTCTCTGACTTCTGGCTGAAGAAGATGTGCTGCTGAAAGAGACACGCTCTCCTGAAACATGCATTGCTAAGTGAGACACTGAGGGACACGCAATGCTGGGAAAGAGACTGTGAAAGACTGTTGGCTGAGGGACGGTGGGCTGGGAGAGAGACTGAGTATTTTTCCTGAACTTGAATTGTAGGCTGTGGTGCTTCCCTAATAAACCCTATAATCTGTGAGTTCTGTGTGTCCACTGCAGTGAATTACCGAACCCAGGAGAGAGGTGGTGGGTACTTTGGGAGGAACAGTTGGTGAAAGGGCTGGAGGGAGGTAGCATGTCTGGCCTCACAGTAATGGGCCTTGGGCTACTGATAGTGATTCTGTCTTTCTCTTGTGGGGTTAGAGGAGGTCCAAAGATGTGGCCTTCTTGCCCTTTTTGTACCTATGTACAGCTTGTTGACATTAGTTGTATTGGCCAGGCTGTGTGCACCCATATTTTATGCCATTTTCCCATTTCTATAAACAAAAAATGACTACAAACTCTCCCTTTCCCCTCCCTGACCCTTGAGGCCACTTGACAGCAGTTGGTTTTAATGAACCAGATAAAGTCATGTGTGCACTTTAGATATAGGTAATGATTTTGTAATGATAATCTAAGGTTTGCTTGGACACACTAGGCAAAAGGAAGACTATCTTTTTACAGATGTTTCCAGGTATTGGCCAAGGCAGTTTTCTACTGCATTGAGAGACAGGTCTTATAGGGTTGATTTTGAGATAGGCTGCCATATGGTACAGGACACAACAAAACATCAAAGTTCTTCTTTTTGGGACATGTTTTGATGGAAGCTTAAATTACCCTCTGAAGGAATTTAAAATAGATATTTTACCTATAATATATATTTGGCAACACTTTGAATTTTAATGTGAACCCGTGCAATATAAACACAACTAAATCCAGCAAAATATTTATGTCACATATAGGACATTTTATGTATAGAACTTACCCTCTCCTCAGTTTTCAGTGAGAAGTCCATACACCTTAATTAAGCCATTATGAACACACAACAGGACACAACATAATAGAACCATCCCGCTGTCAAGGCCCACAGAGCTGGGAAATCAGGATAACACAAAGGAACACAATGCATCCGATTTAGTCCTGCTGAGGGAATGTCACAAACCAGTTCCCTACAAAAGATAAGTAGAGGGAAAAGTTATTTCCACAGACAATTGGGGGTTGAGTCTTAATTTTCAGAAAATAGTAAAACCAACCAGCAAACCAGCCAAACAACTAACCAATCAATCAGCTATCAGTAAGCAGTGATTGTTCAAAACATACTGAGGAATATAAGGTGCAATCTTTGTGACCAAGAAGTTTACAGTCAAATTAGAAATGAATAATTAAATTATGAAGTTTAAAATGAGAATACAGTGTGGCAGTGTACAAGATACACCACAACAAAGACGAGATTAAGTAAGTAATATAGAAAGCATGAGTCCCTGGCTGGTATTAACAGTTAGTTTGCTAGGATGATAACTCAAAAGGTAAAGGTTGGAGTGTACCCAGAGATGCCTTGGATGAAAGGCTTGGAGATCTACTGAAAAATTCGCCATTGAACGTTTTATGGAGCCCAGTTCTACTCTGACACACATGGGGTTATGATGTGAGTTGTAGTCAAGTTAAGGGCAACTGGTATATATATTGATATGGAGAGTACACATTATTATTCTCCAGAAATGTCAGGAAGCCTTTATTTGAAGTTGTTGTTGTTATGTGCCGTTGAGTCGGCCCCAACTCATAGCGACCCCTCCTTGGGCTTCCGAGGCAGTATCACTACGGAAGTAGATTGCCCCCTCTTCTTTCCGAGGAGTGGCTGGTGGTTTGAACCTCCAGCCTTCTGGTTAGCAGTCAAGTGCCTTAGGCACTGAAGAGATAGGGCTTAATAGGACATGACAAATTTGGACAGAAAGAGAGAAGAAAAGATACAGTATGAACAAAGAAAAATACTGAAGCCAGACATTCAAGAAAATATTTACATGCAAATATTTGGTGTGGTAATTCATATAATAAAATCATACACAATTTTATCATGGGCATATTGTCTTCCTTTTAAAATTGTAAATTAGCTGATATCATGTCTAGAAAAAAAGTATAGATATGAGATTATATACATAATATGACCCTAATTATAAAAGAAATTCATATGTATGCAGAGAAGACAGACTGGCAGGAATACATCAAATGTTAATATTTTATTTTTATGAACAACAGGAATATGAGTTATTTTTATTTCTTTTTTGGAGTTTTCTTTTTCTTGAATTGTAATCTAAAATCTCTACAATGAAGCGGAAACATACAAAAAATTAAAAAAAAAAAACCTAAAAATACATTTTTTAATGGCCTCCACATGTATATTTTAAATTCACCCAATCTTCATCCATAGATGAATGGGGAAAGCATGTTAAAAGGATGTCTAAATTATCTCCACAGAACTTACATGGAAAATATAATTTGTCTTCCTATTTCTTTCCCAATAAAATTAACATAGAATAAGTCATGGCCTTTACCATTAGAATGAACCCTTCCATACAGTTATGTTCCCACTTCTGGTCTTTTCCTTTGCAGAGAACCACTAGAAAATTAGCCATGGGTCAACAGCCTGAAGAAGCTACAGATTGTCCAGAAGATGCAGAGGAGAGCTTCTGCAGTGCCAATGAATAGTAACAAGTAGCTCCAGTGGACACTGCTGGTCACTCGAAGAGATGATAAAGGCAGGAGATGCCACTTGATTCTTGTCCTGTGTGGTGTGGTGCTGCCTGGAGCCACTTAACAACTGGAAGAAATTTTCCCCTATCCTTTAGGGATTCTGTCGGCCTTAGCTGTCTGCCCTGTCTGGAGCTTTAGTCTCTCCCTGGGAGCTGTGCTCTATGAAGAGTGCCATTTTACTCAAGGGTACACCCCATTTCCAAAGGGAGCCTATATCCAGTGACTGGTCAGTGGAGTCAAATGAAGGTCTGGCCCCCTGTCCAAACTGGAGCCATCTCTGAAAGGCCCACTCAGCTTTAGAGCTCCCGGTGCTGTCAGTTGAAACATTGGCTGGGTCCATAACTCAGCATTACCCTCTGGCCCATCCTGCTTCCTTACCTTTCCCACAGGTGTTAATCTTGCGACCACTTCTGCTTGCTAATCACTGCTTCAGAGTTTCGAGGGAAAGACCTGCAACATTTCCCAACATATCTGTCCCATGAATTCCTGCTGAAAAAGCAGGATAACTTATCCAGTGCTTTGTTGTCTCAAGGCAGTTATCTGCACATCAGGGATTATTGCTGTCCTTTTTGTGAAGTACTTGTGTGCCATTTCAAGACTTCTGGTTGAGAGGGAAAATCTATTTTATCTCTAATCTGATTTCCTACTTAAACCGTCAGTTGAGCCCTGGGGTTAAATCATCAGGGTTGTCCCAGCTCTATTTGCCTTTCCTGTTGTTAGCGGCTGTCTAGCCAATCCCCACCCATGGTGACCCCATGTATTTCAGAGTAGACCTGTGCTCCATAGAGTGTTTTTGGTTTAATATTTACAGAAGCAGATTGTCAGGTCTTTATTCTACAGAGCCACTGAGTGGGTTCCAACCACCAACCTTTGGGTTAGCAGCTGATCGTAAACTGCTTGCACCATCCAGGCTCTTGTCTTTTCTACCAGGTAGTTTCATCCTTAACCAGTTTTAGGAGTTCAAAATGGGGAGTCAGAGCTGGTCTCTCTTGGTCCTAAGCAGTTGCTCTATGTTAGAACTTTATAAAATGTCAAATTTAGAAAGTAACTTAGAAATTATCTAAGTCTAGAATGGCAAAGAGGTTTGATTACAAGCTGCAATTTGGGTCAGCTAGTAGTTGCTATCGAAGCAGTATCTTGAGAAGGATTCTGAAGACGCTCACGGTTCAGTGGGAAGATAGCTGTTGTTGGTAAGGATGTTGGTCATTGGTGTGAGTGTGGGGAGTGGTTGGTGGTCACCTCAGTGACATCTATGATAATCCCACTCTCTCATTTTATAGTGGATGAAGCTGGCACACAGTAAGACTTATCCAAGATTGTGTGGTCAGTTAGCAGGAGTTTGAACCACAAACTAACAGTTTGTGTCAGTCACAGGAACTATATTTAGCCTCTCTGGTCAAACCTCCTCTGGTCCAGGCCCTAGTCTACCCAAGCACATGAGTCTTGAGTCAGAACCCAGTCACCTCCTTCCTGGCTGCCCTCAGTTACCATATGTGAGTATACGTGGCCAAATTTGTATAGATAATTTCCATTTCCTCTGTGTTTCTCACAGTTAAACCAGTTGCCATAGTCAGCTTCAGCTCATGGTGATCCCATATGTGTCAGAGTAGAACTGTACTCCATAGTTTTCAGTGGCTGATTTTTCAGAAGTAGATTGCTAGGCCTATCTTTCAAGGTACCTCTAAGTGGACTCAAACCTCCAACTTTCTGGTTAGTAGCCAAGCATGTTAACCATTTGCACTACCCAGGGATTCCCTTTCACAGTTAACAGAGTTTTAGGCACTTGGGGCTGGATAAATTTGGTAACATAATTCTCTGCCTCTGCCCTGCTTCTCTTTTGATTCATTTTTCATCCAAAAGGGCCATAGGTATTGCCAACTGGGAATACTAAAACTTCTATGGAAATAGCCCATCATTACCTTTGAGTGGTTACTTAAATGAGGCTTAACATATTTCTTGTGGACACTTATTCTCTTTTTTTTTCTGCTAATACATCCTGTTCTTCACTAGGGAACTTACTTTCCCTTTCTCCTTCCACATGGTTCCATTAGAGCTGTCAATCTCACCAGCCCTTGCCCTGGCTATATAAGCAGATATGTGACCAACGTCTGACTGTGGTAGGCCAAATAATAGACCTCCCCAGAGATATCTATGCTTTAATCCTCAGGACCTGTAAATGTGTTACATTGCATAGCAAAAGAGACTTTACAGATGGAATTAAAGTTATTGACTTTAAAATAGGGAGATGATTGTAGACTATCTAGCTGGGCCTAGTAGAATCACATAGGCCCTTAAAAGTGGATGAGGGAGGCAGGAGAGTCAGAGAGGTATGATAATGAAAAAAGAGGCAGGAGAGATTTAAAACATGAGAGTGACTTGACCTATGGTTGCTGGCTTTGAAGATGGAAGGAGAAGCCAAAGATGGTGGGCAACTTTTAGAAGCTGGGACTAACCCTCAGATGACAGCTAGCAAGGAAATGGGTACCTCAGTCCTACAATCACAAGAAATTGAATTCTGCCAATAGCTTCAATGAGCAAGGATACATATTCTGCCCAACTCTTCAGAAAGGAACACAGTCTGTGAACACCTTGCTTTTAGATCTTAGGCTAGAGACCCAAAATGAACTTCTGACCTCTGTAACTGTACAATAATAAATGTGTACTGTTTTAAGTCACTAAGTGTGTGATAATTTGTTATAGTAGCAACAGGAAATGAAAATACTGGAAAAATCCCCTGGCTACCAGGTGGGCCCAGGGATGGGCGTGTGATTTAAGCTGAGCCAATCAAACTCCTTCCCTGAGATTCTGAGAAAAAATATTTCTCTGTCTTTTGATGGAGTATTATAAGGCTATGTGACTGCAGATCTGACAGGCACCTGCCCAAGGGTGATAAAATATGGACCATAATATAGGCAGAAGCTGTGATGGGAGTCCATGCAAGTTCTGACAGAGTTTGTCTTTAGCAGAACTTGAGGCAAACTCCACTCCCACCCTACCCTGGCACATAAATCACATCATTTCTTTCATTCAAATTAACTTCAATTGGCTTTCTGTTACTTGTCATGGAAAGACTCCTGGTTAACCCATGTTGTTGTTGTTGTTGTTATATGCCGTCGAGTCGGACCCGACTCATAGCGACCCCTCCTTGGGTTTCCGAGGCAGTATCACTATGGAAGTAAATTGCCCCATCTTCCTTCTGAGGAGTGGCTGGTGGGTTTGAACCGCCAGCCTTCTGGTTAGCAGTCAAGTGCCTTAGCCACTATGCTACCAGAGCTCCCATACTCTCTCAAATTATCAATCCCTGGTCTTTCATAAAGGAGCTCTGGTGGTACGGTGCCTAAAGTATTTGACTGCTAACAAGAAGCTTGGTGGTTCCAATCTACCAGCCACTCAGTGGAAGGAAGATCTATTTCCATAAATATTTACCACCTTGGAACCCAAAGGTGGGTTGCTTTGAGTCAGAATCGACTCGATGGCAGTGAGTTTGGTTTTTTTGGTTTGATCTTCATAGTTAGAACCACTTTTTGGTTTAACACTTTTCCAAAAAGAACCTAATAAATGCATTTGTTCCCTAGCAGGCTTGGCACATTAGCAGAAATCACTCTCATCGGTTAACTTCACTGTCATTAAGTGTTAACAGAATCCTAAAGAAATGGTACACAAAACTAGGGAGCTTGGATAGAAGACAAGGACTGGGAAAAATCTGTATCATGAGGAAAACAGACCAGGGAGGGTGGGAGGAGTGAAGAGTGAAAGTGATGGATAGTAATGAAGGCCATCCTAGACATGGGGGAGAGGGCACAGAAGAGGAGAGGGAAGATGACTCTCTTCTGTGCTTAGTGCCTCTCCATGCACATAAGCGTTTCAGTCACCTCAACTTCCATGATGTTGTTGATGATTAGGACCCTGATTCATGGGGATACCACACACAATGGAATGAAACACTCCACAGTCCTGTGCCATTCCCATGATCAGTTGTGGATCAGACTGTGCTTTCATTGACTGATTTTCATGTCGAACACCAGACCTTCCTTTCTAGTTCATCTGAGTCTAGAAGCTCCACTGAAACCTGTTTAATATCATAGCAACACACAAGCCTTCACTGACAGTTGGGTGGTGGCTGCATACGAGGTGTGTTGGCCAGGGATGAAATCCAAGTCTCCCACACAGGAGGTGAGAATTCTACCACTGAACCACCACTTCCCCCTCAACTCCCATGATTGTCTTCATAATATGTTCCAATCACAATTACTATAGTGGGTTGGTTAGCAGGGGACTCTTCCTAGAGGTTTGACCACAGGCCAAAAACGCTTCACCTCCATTGAGTGCCTTTCTGTCCTTCTCGGGTAACTCAAGCAGGCATGAGAGTGAGCACAGACAAAATGTCCATAGTTTTTTGGAAAGTCACAATGTAAAATAAGAATAACTAGAGAAAAGCAATAGAAAATAATCTGTGCATGCAATTTGCTTATTGTTGGAGTCTGAAATTCTGCCAAGTGTTTATACTTCTCAGTTGTCAGCAGTTTAGTTTGAGACAATAGAGAAAGTGGCCCTTTTGGCCTCTACCTAAACTTCAGCCGAGAAAAAACAGCTTTAGAAGTTGAACTTGAATGGTCTCCTTACCTTATTTGCCCCGACCCTGAGTTGCACTGCACTAGCAAGGAATCTAGAACACGTGATATGGAAACGCTGTGTTTACAAGGTTGGGGTTTTACACATTCTGAGTCACAGCCTCTGGAGCTGGACGGTAATTTAGTAGGGATGTGGGAGGGAAACACTTTGCCAACTTGAAAGCCCACTTCTTAGGTTCAGCATCTTAACCAGAGTTGAAAACTCCATTCTTTCAGCTTTGGGAGTTTATTTTCTCTTGGAAAAGGTCTGCCTCCCCCACTTTTTAATGTAACAAGGGAAGGAAAGGCTAAGAACAAAGATGACAGGTTTACTTGGACATGAAATCACTGTTGGATGACTTGCTTTTGCTGAGTTAAATGTCAACAAATCCTTAATTTACAGAATAGGTTTTCCTGAAATTACATATAGGCTGGGTAATTGAGAGCAAATTACATGAGCTGTTGGGCTGTGGCAGCACTGCCCTTTCTGGGACTGGCCCCTCCCATCTAGAGTTCCCGGAGCACGTTGGTTATTTTGAGCCTGGGCTCTGATGACACCTGCTGAAACCCCAGCCCCAGGCTTTGCCTGTATGCCCTCACTTCTGAGCAGCTGGGAGGCTAGCTTCTGGATTGACTTGTAGAAGTATTAATTTTTACAGAGCATCACCTGCTAACATTTCTACACACAAATCTTTGGAACATTTGTGAAGAATTAGTGTCCTATATAGCCTGGAGGGGAGGGAAGGCATATCCTCCCTATTGGCAACAGGTGACTGAATTTCTTATGTGTAACGGTCTTCCTGTCACAAAATGGAGTTGCAGGTGAGAAGCAGGCACTCTGTAGTTTTCCATTCCTGTCTCTAGGGGTTCCAATCCATGGCTTTCTCATTTCCTTATCCTCTGGGTGATTTTTTTATGACAACCCCTCATTATAGCAGTACTACCTGGAAACCCAGAAGAAGCTATGACATTTTACCTCAGTGAAGAAAATTACTTCCTTCATAAAGTCTATACATAATGTTGC
>NW_006921721.1:7937670-7953588 GCF_000298275.1 Orycteropus afer afer
GTATTTTATTTTTTTGGTAGCTATTGAGAATGGTATTGATTTTCTTATTTCTTTTTCAGCAATCTCTTTGCTGGTGTAGAGGAATCCAACTGATAAAGCATGGTGTTTTCAGGATTTATTTATGTTGTACATGTGAAAAATGTCTAAATTGATCTATATATAGACACACACACACACACACACACACACTCATTCCTCACTTATTGACATAGTAAGTTCTGAAGACCAGGTTGTTACATGAAATAAGCATCATGCGACAGTGGAGAGTGACTACATCAGATCACACAATGGAGGATGACTGTATCATTACATAACTGCCAAACTTCATCATTACAAAACTGAAATATTATATCATTACCTAACTGCCAAATACTGAGAATCATGGCCCAGCCAAGTTGACACGTAGTCTTCACCATCACACCTTGCATCTTGCACCTCAGCGTTTGTTACTGCCAGGATGTATGTCATTAATGTTCAAAATAGTAGTAAATGCAAGATGTTGGATAATGAGATAGTCGATAAGTGAGCAGTAGGTGTACATACATATGTATTGTTGTTTGGTGCTGTTGTGTTGGTTCTGACTCATAGTATCCCTATGCAAAACAAAATGAAAAACTGCCCAGTCCTGCACCGTCCTCACAATCTATGCTATGTTTGAGCCCATTGTTGCAGCTACCATGTTAATCCATCCTGCTAAAGGTTTTCCTTTTTTCACTGACCCTTTACTTTACCATGGATGATGTCCTTCTCTGGAGACAGATGCCTCCTAATAAAATGTCCAAAGTACGTGAGATAAAATCTTGCCTTCTTTACTTCTAAGAAGCATTCTGGCTGTACTTCTTTCAAGATAGATTTGTGTCTTCTTCTGTAGTTCATGGTATATTCAATATTCCAGCACATAACAACAACAACAACAACAACACAATAAATAATAAATTAATTATAACAAACTAAGGCTAAATTAGGAGCTCTCGTAGCATAGTGCCTAAGGCACTTGACTGCTAACCAGAAGGCTGGCAGTTCAAACCCACCAGCCACTGCTCGGAAGGAAGTTTGGGCAATCTACTTCCATAGTGATACTGCCTCTGTAACCCAAGCAGGGGTCACTAGGAGTCGGGTCCGACTCGATGGCACATAACAACAACAACGAGGCTAAATTACAAGTAGTTACATAGGGTAAGAAAAGACCCTGGAAGGAGTCAGGGAACGTAGAGAGTCACATGTCCCTAGCGATGACAGCTTGAGCTCCGCCTGCTTCAGCTTCTTGTAACAGAATTGCTAACTTCTCCATGTTGATAGGAGACAGAAGTCCCAGATCTATGCTTAGCTTTCACATCCAGGGTTCAGTACTACCAAACCAGCTTTACTGCTCCAGGGCCAGACAGGCCCTCCTTGCTAAGGTGCTGGAATCGGGTCCCCTCTGGGCCCATAGAAAGGGATAGAGTTATGTTCATGGGGAAATTCAGACCAGCGGAAGTTCCTTTCTTCAGATATCACACATTCTGAGAAGAAGCAAAAGTTCTCCAGTAAACAACCTTTCCTCTGGTCTCTCTTGACTGAAGTGTAAATTACTTTTGAGAACAGAATCAGCCAGTCGATGAATTGAGTCTTTGAACTTCTCTGAAGTTGTTCTGAGTCTTTGAAAATCTTCAAAGACCTCAGACCATGAAATCAATAGTTCATTTTTTAAGTTGCTAGAACTCAAGGAAGAATTCTTCTCAGCAAGTATAGTACTAAGGACCTAGTGTGTGTGAAGCAGCAACCTGGACACCAAGAAGGGAACTGAGATAGGGAATCACAGTCCTTAGGAACTAACTTGGGGAAAGAATAAAGGACAAGATGGACATGTCTATAGGATTGGTGCAATGAACTGCGGGAGTCAAGGGTGAGAGCAGGCACTTTGAGAGAGGAGTTGAGGTGTGAAGATAGGAAGGAAATAATCTAGGCCTTTCTTCCGAGGCACCTTTAGGTGGATTTGAACCTCCAATTTTTTGGTTAGCAGCCAAATGCTTTAACCATTTGTACCACCCTAGGACTCCCATTTAAGTATAAAGATGGCAGATGGGGAAGTGGTGGTTCAGTGGTAGAATTCTCACCTACCGTGAGGGAGACACGGTTCAATTCCCAGCCAGTGTCAATGTACCTCGTGCACAGCCACCATCTATCTGTCAGTGGAGGATTGCAAGTTGCTATAATGCTGAGCAGGTTTCAGTAGAGTTTTTTCCTTTAATTTTTATTTCTAAACATAACTTTTTATTGTGATTTAGGTGAAAGTTTACAGAGCAAATTGGTTTTCCATTCTATAATTCATACACATTTTGTTTTGTGACACTTACTGCAATCCCCACTGTGTCAAAGCACTCTTTCCACTTCCTCCTGTGTTTACCATTTCCATTCTTCCTTCTTTCCTATCCTTTCCCACCTTCTGAGCTTTATCCCTGGGCAAATGCTGTCTTTTGATCTTGTATGGTTGATTGTTCCAATGAGTGTGTACCTCCCTGGAGTTATTATTCACCTCTTGGGAGCTCTGGTAGCATAGTGCCTAAGGCACTTGACTGCTAACCAGAAGGCTGGCGGTTCAAACCCACCAGCCACTCCTAGGAAGGAAGGTTGGACAATCTACTTCCATAGTGATACTGCCTCAGAAACCCAGGGAGGGGTCTCTATGAGTCGAGTCCGACTCAACAGCATATAAAAACAACATGGGCCTCTTAGTTGAAAGTTGAGCCATAGTGGTGAGTTCAGTTCCAGGTTTGAAGGGTGTCTACGGGCCATTGTCTCAGGGGTTCCACCAGTCTCTATCAGGCTATTAAGCCTGTTTTTTTTATGATTTTGAAGTTTAGTCCACATTTTTCTCCCACTCTATCCAGCACCTCCTTTTGTGATCTCTTTCTGAGCTGTCAGTAGTGGTAGGTGGGCACCACCTAATTTTTCTGGTCTCAGGGTTGTGGAGGTTGTAGTTCATGTGATCCATTGTCCTTTGGATTAAATATTTTCTTGCATCTCTGATTTTCTTCACTTTCTTTTGTTCTAGGTGGGGAGGAATCAATAGTTGCACTTTAGATGGCCACTCATCAGCTTTTAAGACACCAGTCATTACTCACCAAAGTAAGATGTAGATAGTTGTCTCTGTGGACTATGTTATGCCAATTTATCTTGATATCCTCCAAGACTATAGTCCTTCAGCAAGCAAAGTCTTCCAGATTAAGATGCACTAGGAATAAAGTCCTCGTGATCTACTTCCAAATATCAGCCAATGAAAACTCTTATGGATCACAGTGGTCTAATCCACTATTGATCACAGGGATGGCACAGGGCTAAACAATGTTTTGTTCCATTGTGCACAGGGTCACCATGAAATAAGGCTGACTTGATAGCAGCTAACAACAGAAAAGTTGGGAGAAAACTGAGAGGATCTGAAATATATGCCTTCCTTGTGCGTTTCTTGACTGATAATTTTGAAATAATGATACTAACACTAATGACACATAACATTTATTAAGCACTTACCAGGTATCAGGTTCTGAGCTATGAGTTTACATGCATTATCATGAATTATTTTATTTAATCCTCACCATAAATTTTATGAGATTTGGAGTATTAGCCCCATTTTTTCTTTTCCACATGAGAGAAAAAAAAGGGGGTCAAAGAAGCCTAAGATCCCTTAGCTAGTAAATGCAAGAGCTAGAAGATAAATCCATTTATGGAACTTTCCCTTATAATCAGTGTCTTTTTGTGATGGTTTGTTTTTATTTTTGTTAGTTGTTTTTGAGAACTGCAAAAAAGAAACAACAAAAATTGCCATCGTCAGCAAGTCAATTCCAATTCATTGCAACCCCATATATGTCAGAGTACAACTATTTCCATAGGCTTGTCAATCATTAATCTTTTGGAAGTAGATCACCAGTAGATCGCCAGGGCTTTCTTCTGAGGTGATTCTGGATGGATGCAAACCTTTCATTTTCTGGTTGCAGCTGAGAGTGTTAACCCAAGGACTCCTTAGGAACTGCAAAAGAGTTAGGGTCTTAGGTTCTGAAAAGAGTCTACCAGAATTTGGGAACATTTATTGTGCTTCTCATTTTCATAGCCATGACTTCTAGTACCTGGGTCCCAGAATCACTTCGCATACCCAGTGCTGCTAGTTTCCAGGTGTCAGGCTCTAGGGCTGAGGCTTCGCCTGTCAGTCATCTCCACAGGCCCTGGTCCCCCTCCCACCACCCCTCACCCCTATGCCGTGAGTGCTGTGTGTTTGTTTTCTGCCTTAATCAGGCTGGTTCCCTTACCCACCTGCCATGTTGGCTCTTAGACTGCAAACAGGACCCAAAACTAAAAAAAGGGAATATCATCAGGCTTTTAAGAAAAGGAAAAGCATTTCCCTTTATGTAGTGAGGCTCTGAGAAGAAGAATGGTGACTAACAAGTTGGAGAGACACTCTTACCTGGTGACAGGGAGTGAGAAAAACCTGATCCTGAACAGACTGTGTGCCATTTGTGGTGTGAAAGGCCAAAATTGTGGCTTCTTGTTAGGAGAGTATTGTGTGAGTTGTCAGCTTAACACAGGCTGCCACCCAAGCCTACAGCACCCCAGAACAAACAGTAGAATAAAACACACACTTGATGAAAATTTTCAGCTTACACATGCCACTAAGCTGAAGTATGGTTGTTGTTATTAGTTGTCTTTGAGTTGCTCCAGACTCATGGTGACCCCATGAACAATAGATGGAAATTCTACCTGTCTCTGTGCCATCCTCATGATTGGTTATGGTAGGACTGCTGTGATCCTTAGAGTTTTCACTACCTAATTTTCAGATATAGATCTCCAGGCCTTTCTTCCTAGTCTGTCTCAGTCTGGAAGTTCTGCTGAAGTCTGTTTAGCACCATAGCAACACCCAAGCCTCTAATGATGGCAGGTAATGGTCGTGTATGGTGTGTATTGGCAAGGAATCAAACCCTGTCTCCTGCATGGAAGGTGAGAATTCCATTGCCCCCTTAAAGCCATGGTTGCTAAGAGCAAGCAAGTCATTGCTTGCAGTATTGAACGTCATAAACTTG
This sequence comes from Orycteropus afer afer, assembly GCF_000298275.1. Classification (NCBI taxonomy): domain Eukaryota; kingdom Metazoa; phylum Chordata; class Mammalia; order Tubulidentata; family Orycteropodidae; genus Orycteropus; species Orycteropus afer. The sequence goes on from NW_006921721.1 coordinate 7,942,722, forward strand.
ATGCTCTTTTTTCCTCCCCATGAGTGAAAGGGGATATAGGATAAACCCTGGTTTTTGGCAGCAGTTGCCAGGAATATCATTTTGTGTTTTGAAACTGATAGTGAATCATTAAAGAGCCGCTCCACTGCTTTGAGTAATTGTGCTACTGATGAGGAAGACAAGGAGAGCAAAGAACCTGAGACCCATGGAGTGTAGAGGCAGGCCAGGGTGCCCAGCTTGTCCTTCGTCCAAGGCCTTTGACTCAAGGGGTGAGGGGTGAGGTGTGGCTCTTGCCTTAAATTGGAATGGGCATGATTGCATTTTCTTCTGGCTTCAGAGGTCATTGTTCTTTAATGTTTTTCACTCTTGTGGCACATGATCTGTCAGACTTTGGGGCACCTGTTCTTTCCTGGCACAGAAACACCATTCAGAAATAACAATGGGCTTTGCAAACAGCAATCACAGGTAGCAACCAAGGGGTTATGTGTGTGCTTGGGCAATATTTACATGCAAATTTTTATTTTAAAAGAAGTTTGAAATTATAAAATTTTTTGTCCTTATACTTGGGAAGGCTGCTAAAGGAAATGTTGATGGATCAAACTGACTAGATGCTCTGTAGGAGAAAGATGTGACAGTATGCTTCCATAAAGATTATAGCCTTATAAACCATGTTGGGTAGTTCTACCCTAAGGAGCTCTGGTGGTGCACTGCATACAGCATTAGGCTGCCATCCAGAAAGTCAACGGTTCAAACCCACTACTGCTCCATGGGAGGAAGATGAGGCAATCTATTTCTGTAAAGATTTACAGCCTTGAAACCCTGTGGGTGTCACTGTGAGTCAGAATAGATTCAATGGCAGTAGGTATACTTGGGAAAGTGAGAGAAAACACAGCCATAATTTTATTCTTCTAGTTATCCACTATTATCATGTTTGCATACTAACTCCTAGTCTTTTAACATAGGCATATCCTTTACATCTGTGGTTCAATTTTGCAAGCATTTGTCCAGCCTCTAATGTGCACTAATTACAGAGGGTGCAGAGAAGCTCTGGGAAGTCTCAGGAGTGTCTATTTAACTAAATGGTAAGCAATTTAATATATAGTGCTTTTTTTTTTTTAATTAAAACAAATGTGGTTATACTATGGAGTAGAATGAAAAAAAAATGTGCATAACTCAAAATTTAAATACAATTAAGACCTCAAAGAAGGACTGTATAGCTTCTGTGTGAAAAACAGATTAAAAGGATTAGAGGCAGGAACCCCTGAGAAGACCCTGGTGGTTTGCTGAAGTGTACCAGTGAGAGATAATGAAAGCTCCTAATGAGGATGGCAAAGAGAGTGTGGAACAGAGAAAGAGTCCTAGAAAGTGAAATTGAGAGGACTTGGTGATTGATTGCATATGGGGGCACACAGAGAGAGGAGGAGCTTATATTTTATACTGCTTCTTATGGATTATTTCCAGAAATCAGATTTTTATGGATCTTAAGCCACATTATAGCATTTTGTCTACTGCAGTTGCCTAATGATAATGCCTATCGCCTGTCTGTCTGTCATACTGTGGCACTTGCATGTTGCTATGATGCTGGAAGCTATGTCACTAGTATTTCAAATACCAGCAGGGTCACCCATGGTGGACAGGTTTCAGTGGAGCTTCTAGAGTAAGACTGACTAGGAAGAAAGACCTGACAATCTACTTACAAAAATTAGCCAATGAAAACGTTATGGATCACAATAAAATACTGTCTGTTTAATGCTAGATGAGCACACTAGGTTGGAAGACACTCAGAATACACAGTGGTCGTAACAATGGGCTTAAACATACCAATAATCATAAAGATAGCACAGTTGCCATGAGTCAGAGTCAACTTGATGGCAACTAATAATGACAATAAAAGGAAGACTTCTCTTGACCTTCCACATAGTGAGTGAAGATGCAAGCTTTTGTCTGCACTGCTTCTCGGTTGTTTTCATTATAGCAGCAATAAGCTCAAGAAATATTCTTAGGGAGGAGTAGAGGCCTGTATAATGGTTGGTAAAGAACATGGATTTTAAACACAGAGAGAACTGAGACTGAGCCTTTCAATGCCACACTCTTGTTTTCAACCTTGGAAATAATATCAGTGCCTAGCCCATTTTGCTAGAAGGGTTAAATGCAATCTGATGAACAATGATGAAAATGATAGTAATAATGACAATTGTTGTTATTGTTGTTATGTGCTGTCAAGTTGGCTCTGACTCATAATGACCATATGTACAACAGAATGAAATATCTCCCAGTTCTGCGCCAAGCTCACAATCTTTGCTACACTTTAGCCACTTGTCAGTCCATCTTGTTGAGGGTTTCCTGTTCTTCACTGACCCTCTACTTTACCAAGCACGGTATCCTTCTCCAAGGAATGGTCTCTTCTGATAACATGACCAAAGTCACATTCACTCACTGCTCTCAAGTTGATTCCAACTCATAGCTACCCCTCCTTGGGTTTCAGAGATGGTATCTCTATAAAAGTAGATTTCCCAGTATTCCTACTGAATGATCAAAGTAGGTGAACATATAATAACAATGGTGTTGACATTTTCCAAGGGCTGACTGTAAGTCAAGTGTTAGTCGAAGCCCTTTATGGGTATTAACTTACTTAACCCTCACTTTTACCCTCTGATGTAGGTGAATGGATGTTCTCCATTCATAGATTGAAGAAACCAAAACACAAAGAGGTTGGGCATGTTACCTGAGATGACACCAGTAGGAAGTGGTAGAGCTGTGGTATGCACCCAGAAGGTGGTGCTCTAGTGTGAGGGACACTCAACTAGTTGCTGTGGAGTCAGTTCCAACTCACAACGACTCTATGTGGGCCAGAGTAGAATTGTGCTCCATAAGATTATCAGTGGCTGATTTTTTTTGAAGTAGATCATGAAGCTTTTCTTCCCAGGCCCTTGTAGGTGGACTCCAACATATCAGTTAGCAGATGAGTGTCTTAATCATTGTAGCACCCAGGGACTCCATGCTAGGGACATTACCATTCCTGTTATTTTCCAGGCATGGTGTTCTGAACTGAATTATGTTCCCCCAAAAGATATGCTGAAGTTGTAACCTGTGAATGGGACCTTGTTTGGAAATAGGATCTTTGAAGATGGTATCAGTTAATATGAGGTTGTACTGGAGTAAAATAGGTCCTAATTCTATATGGCTGGCATCATGTAGAGGAAAAGGGATACAGAGAGACAGAGGAAGGACACTATGTGATGTTGCAGCTTCAAGTCAAGGAATGCCTGAAACTTCTAGAAGCTAAGAGAGAGGTGTGGGATAGATTTTCCCCCAAAAGCCTCAGAAGGAATCAGCATGGCTGATATCCTGATCTTGAACCCCAGATCTATGAGACAATAACTTCTTGTTCTTTCAAGCTACCCACTTCATGGTATTTTGTTACAGCAGCATTGGGAAACTAATACACATGGTTATTTTTTCTGTGTCTGCCTCTCTTTGCCGTACCCTCACATTCTGGCTCAGGCCTTTGTGGCTGCCTTCTCCTGTTTCCCCTCCCCTTCCCCCCTCCCCTCTTCTCTATCCTTTCTTCTTTGTTCTTTTCCTCCCCTTTGCCTCTCTTTCTTCCTTCCAGTCCTGAAATGGCCTCAGTCTTTAGAAGCTTGAGCTTCTGAGAGATGACTACAGGTCACTGAGCATGACTAGAGCAGGTGGCTTTCCCCTGGCATGTGGACATGCCTCCTTGTATCCATGTGCTCCCCATGCACACAGCTGGCTACAGAGCAGGAGTTGCTACCTTGCCACCAATTAAGCCCGTGTATCATAATTGTACATTTTTCCTGTTGAAAGCCAAATGATGAAGCTAATAGGGCGCATGCTGAGAACAGATGTTCTTGTTTCTGCCCAGATGCTGTTCATGGCAAGGATCCTCTGGCACTGGTGTCAGTGAGACTTTTGTAATTTCATTTGAAGTGTTTCTGGCTGAAGGGTTCTCAGGGAGAGCTGAAAAAATTGTGCTATTATTATATCAAAAAACTGGGCCCAGGTCTTAAAAGGGTATGAAGTAGCCATCCTTGGGACTTTATAATCCATCTGCTTCATGAGGACATAATCTTGTTCCTATTTGAAAACTGCCTTTGTTCACATTTAATAATTAAGCATTCAGATTTTTGGTTTTCTGGTTGCTGCAATCTCAAGCTAATGTGGTAGTTAACAATTCTTCCATTTTCTGCTTTATTTCCTCATCTCTCTCTACTTGGAATTCATGGACGTTTTTTTCCCCTTTCCCATTAGGAATCTTAAAATACTATGATAACTTTATTCATTTATTTAGCCATTCATTCATTCAATATTTATTGAGTGTCTTTTATGTGCCAGGCACATAGGAAGCACTCAATAAAGGAGCAGAAGGAGTGCCCCTTAACATCACATCACCCTCCTTTCCCACTTTATGACCTTTTCTACTTATTTATTTGTGTATTTCTACGTTATGACTTTCTTTGGTTTAAATGGAATTAAATTTACCCTTCCTTGGGGCAATTTCCTTGGAAATGCAAAAGGATGCATTTCAGAAACCATATCCTCAGAGTGTAGTAGCTGCCAGGGTCCTTGCCTAACAATTTGTACTTTTATTTGGTCCTTCTAACAACCCTGTTGGTGAACTCATTTTGCAGCTGAGAAAATTGAGGTATAGAGATAGAATGATTTATCTCATGTTACATAGATAGTGTTGCAGAACCTGGATTTAAACCCAAACCTGTCAGACTTTAATATGTGAGGACATCCCATTAGCCATAATCAGCAAATGTCTGTAATATAGTTAATGCATCTATTGCATACACATCATATGAGAAGGATTGTTGTAGAAGTACCATATATTCGTGCATCTCAGGGAGCACAGTTCAGAAAGAAAGAAGAATTTTGAATTTTGTAAATTTATATAGTATTTTAACTTATAAGTTTTTGTACCTCAGTCTTATCATCAATCTTCTAATAAATAAACTTTTTTTTTTCCTTTCCTCTTCCCATCTGAAAGTCTCCTTTGACTTAGTAAGTCTCTTGTTAATAGTTGTTGATAGTCCCAGATGTGGGTTGGCAAAGCTAGAGTCTGACAGAATCAAGTTCCTCAGACTGCCTTCCTGTGCTTCCACAAATGCTAGCACTGTGCTGTATTCTATGCACACAGTGAATGTTGACTGAATGACTAGCTGGCTGAGCAAAGCCACAGGGCAGACAGACACTTCCGGAAATCAGAACTGAGAAGCATTGTTTTTGAGTCAAAATAATGGTGAACTATGAACGCAACATGCAGGTAGGAAAGGCAGCACACTTGACAAATATTAGCATCCCTCACAGACCAACTAATAGTCTGTTTACCACATGTTGAGTGCCGGCCCAAAGCATCACATTCAGGCTGTGATTATTGTCAATTTTGGTCTTGAAGTGTAGTGACTAAGACATGAGCTCAGGATGGGAATGATACTCTTGCTTCTTACTATGCCAACCTGTCTGCAGTGTGTGAACTGAAGAGAGCAGGGCCAGGACCAGGTTCTCCTGAGTTTCCCTGGCTCATGAGGACTTAATATTGTACACATGTTGAATTGTTTTAAGCACAGAACATACCCAACAGGATGTGCCAAGCCACTGATCCAGACCTTCTACGATAGGGTTCAACTAGATTTAAGGCATTTATGGGCGACATAACTACGTGAGCTCATAACAGAGCTGGAAGATGATTTGAATTCTGAATAGTGAGCCAGTGTTTGCCAGACAATAAGTGGGAGAAGGTAACTGTGATAGTTAAGGTTGTGTGTCAACTTGTCTGGGCCACGATTCTCAGTGGTTTAGCAGTTACGATGTAGTTATCCCCCATGATGAAATCTGATAGAATGGAATCACTTCCATTATGAGATCTGCTGTGAGCAGCCAACGAGTTGAAAGGGAGTTTTCTTTGGTGTGTGGTCTGCCTCCAATAATGTGGAAAAGTTCTAGCAATGCTCTCTGGCTTTTTGCTCAATCTGGATCTTGCATCTGGTTCTTGGACCTGAACCAGTGGCCTGCTGTATTACCTACCAATCTTGGGATTGGTGCCTTCATAACCTGTGAGCCAACAATCTGCCATCTTACCTGTCAATCTTGGATTTGTCAGCCTCTGAGCCAGCAGCCTTTTGTATTGCCTGCCAATCTTGGGTTGATCACCCTCTGTAGCTATGTGAGTTATGAAGAGCCTGCAACTCGACGTCTGACCCATGTCCTTGAGCCTTGCCATCCTCTGCAACTGCATGAGTGTATAATATAGGCCTTCAAACACCTGAAAATGGCTTCAGCTCCATCATTCTAAACTTTGTAATCCCTTTCTTTGGCTTCCCCTCCCTATACATTCCTGGGTCATCCAAGTTTGCAGCATCTGATGCCAGCAACTTATCAGGAAGTAACATTTATTTGTGACCACCACTATAAAGAAACGTATTATTGACTGAAACATCTTGCAATACCTCCAGAGAGGAGCTGACCAACCACCTGCATTGGCTGCCAGCCAGACTAGCATGGTTTGTCACCACCACAAGCCCCCTTGTGATTGTTCTACTACTATATAAGTAGTTGTAGACTGGAAGGAGGAGCTCTGGTAGCATAGTGCCTAAGGTACTTGAATGCTAACCAGAAGGCTGGTGGTTCAAACCCACCAGCCACTTTTCAGAAGGAAGGTTGGACAATCTACTTCCGTAGTGATACTGCCTCGAAAACCCAAGGAGGGGTCGCTATGAGTCGGGTCCGACTCGATGTCACATAACAACAACAACAACAGACTGGGAGGGAAGAGTGCAGATGTTGACCAGCCCACCACCACTGGAAGCACACTGCTTTTCCTTGAGACCCCCTAATAAACTCGATGTCTTTTAGAGTGACTCTGGTTCAGTTTTTGGTCTCTCTGTGCAAAGCTATTCTGAGGCGTTTGCTCTCGGGTTGGAACCCCAATAATGAGCCATTTCCCTATCTATCTGTCTGTCTGTCTATAATATAAGTGTCATTGGTTTTCTTTTCTAGAAGACCCAACATAGGACAATATTTTAGGAATAAGAAGGAGTAAATGCAAAGGTATGAGAGAAGGAAAGTGTGTGGGCTGTGTGTGGTCTAGGTAATATGTTATTGTGGGGCTAGAGTCCATTACATTGTGCTGTTTGGTAATAGTATTTTATACCCCCAAATGCACTTTTTAATAGCATCATGATTACAAATATCTACTCCCCTCTTTTGATCAAAGACCCAGTCCCTCCCTACATAGGGTTATCCCCATACCTCAGATTATTCCTGCAGGTTCAGCCCTATCCTGATCCTTAGCACCAATATTCCATCTCTTTAGCTTAGAGAGACGAGAGGTCAAAACAAAGGATCCATAGTTCAATTCTGGTTTCCATCTTGTCTTCTTCCTCAATTTTGATTGCTGGACTTTTACCAAGACTTTATAGACCTGTGAATCCACAGACCAGGGTCTGTCCTAGTTTTACTGAACTTTGTGCAAACATTTCAGTCCTTTCACAGATCTTTAGCCAAATGGCTGGGGAATTGCTACATGCACTCAGACTTCCTTGATGCAAACTGCCTCTCTGTTGATCAATTATTTGTTTAGAAAGGCTACTTCTCCATTATAAATCCTGCTGACTGTATTAAGTAATAATATCTAACTATATATGTTGTGTTGTTAGGTGGCATTCTGACTAATAGCCACCCTGTTATAACAGAACAAAACACGGCCTGGTCCTGTGCCCTCTTCACAATCATTGCTATGTTTTATCCCATTCTTGCAGCCACTGTCAATTCATCTCATTGAAATTCTTCCTATTTTTCACTGACCCTCTACTCTGGTACCAAGCATGATGTTGTCTAGGGACTGGTCATTCGTGATATATTCAAAGTGTGTGAGATGAAGTGTTGCCATCTTCACTTCTAAGGGACATTCTGGCTGTACTTTTTCCAGGACAGATTGATTCATTCTTGTGGCAGCCAATGGTATATTTATATTCTTCACCAACACCAAAATTCAAAGGCATCAATTCTTCTTTGGTCTTCTTTATAAATTGTTCAGCTTTTACATGCATATCACGGGTTGGGTCAGGTGCACTTTAGTCCTCAAGGTGACATCTTTGATATTTAACACTGTAAAGAATTCTCTTATGACAGATTTGCCCAATGCAATAACTCATTTGATTTCTTTACCATGGCTTCCATGGACATTGATCATGGATCCAAGTAAAATGAAATCCTTGACATATTCAATATTTTCTGTGTTCTGTCATACTTATTGGTCCAGTTGTGAGTCTTTTTATTTTCTTTATGTTTAGTTGTAATCCATACTGAAGACTTTGATCTTCATCAGTAAGTGCTTCAAGTCATCTTCACTTTCAGTGACAAAGTTCACTTACTATGCTAATGGGTAATTTCCATTCGTTTATTCATATAGTAGATATTTATTGAACACCTAGTATCTTCTAGGCACTGGGAATATAATACAACAAAGCCATTGCCATTGTGAAGTTTGTTTCAATGACAGAGGATAGATAATGCCCAAATAAAGAAATCAGCAGGCATGATAATTAAAGACTGTGAGATGTGTCAGGAAATTAAAAAACTGATATGTAGGCAGAACCTGCCAAGGTTGGGTGAAGCAGTAGTGGCATGGTATCTTAGCAAATATGCCAATTAAAAGAAGGGGAATGATTAAAAGAGCTGGGGGAAGAGTATCCAAATAGTGGGAGCAGTAAGTACAAAGGCCAGATGGTGGGGAAAAAAAAGCTTGAGGGTTCACTAGAGAAAGTGAGGTATGAAATAACACAGTGTAGTAAGATAAGACCCCAACATGGAGGAGGAGAAAAGGTGTATGGGACTCATTCTAAGAGCATATTATGTTGAACCGTATTATATGGGATCTACATGAGTTAGGATGGACTATTGAAAATGATTTCACTGAAATATCACAGGAATTGGCTGCTACAATGGCAGCTTCAGCGATGGTAAGAGAACTGAGATCAGAAACAGAAGCTGCCCCAGCCTCTTGTAGTGTTCAAGGAAGTCAGAGAGATGGCCAGCTTTAACCTTAAACATCCATCATTAAACAGTATTTGTGAAACCATCCAGAGGATAGAAATTGTTATTAACCTTTTAACCTAATAACCTGACATCATCATACTCTCCTGAGAAAGGTGTGTGTGTGGGTGGTGGGTGGGGGGTTGGTGGAGGGGGCTAGGGTGGTAACATGAACATGTCAGACTGGACTTCTCATTTGTTTTTACTGTAAAGCTCATGTAACACTTTGAGTCAGATATTTTTGAAATGTCAGCTTAAGATAAGAAGCAGTGAAGTTGCAAATAAGCAAAAGATGTCAACAGGTCACCAAGACAAAGCACCTCTAGAATACAGTTTTGCAATATTATCTGCATATCTCTACTGTGGCACAGGAACTCTGGTTCCATAGTGCCTAAGACATTTGACTGCTAACCAGAAGGCTGGCAGTTCAAACCCAGCAGCCAGTCCTCAAAAGGAAGGTTGGGCAATCTACTTCCATAGTGATACCACCTCGGAAACCCAAGGAGGGGTCGCTATGAGTCAGATCTGACTCGACAGCAGTGGTTGTCTACTGTGGCATGGATAAACTGCAACCATTTCATTAAATTTTTACTTAAGAAGTAAGTACTTATTATTACAAAGTTCTAGTTAACAACAAGACAGACATAAATTTGTTACATATCAAAAATTAATTCACTGGAGAATTAACACAAATATATGTGCTATCTTGTACACTTGCTTTAAGGAGCTCTGGTAGGGTAGTGGTTAAAGCATTTGGTTGCTAACCAAAAAGTAGGTGGTTTGAACCCACCAACCACTCCATGGGAGAAAGATGAGGCAGTCTACTTCCATAAAGATATGGGTCAGTTCTACTCTGTCCTGAAGGGTCACTATGAGTTGGAATTGACTCTATGCCAGTACAAAACGCACTGCTGTTGAGTCGGATCTGACTCATAGCGACCCGTCCTTGGATTTCCGAGGCAGTATCACTATGGAAGTAGATTGTCCATCCTTCCTTCTGAGGAGTGGCTGGTGGGTTTGAACCGTCAGCCTTCTGCTTAGCAGTCAAATGCCTTAGGCACTACACCACCAGTAGGTAGGTATATATTGTTTTATGCAAATCTTGGACTAAAACATCTTTAAAAGTATATATATAGGTATATATTATTATTGTAAAAATGTTGAAAATACATTTGGTAATTCACATTTTTAATGTGTACAATTCCATAAAACCAATGATATCAATCACATTGTGAAACCATCACCGATATCCTTTGACAAATTTTCTATCCTCATAAACAAAGGCTCAATACTGCCTAAAAATGATTCTCCCCCTTCCCTGTGCCTCCAACCGCTGATAACCACTATTAAATCTTTGCTTATTCTAGATATTTCATATTAGTGAAATCATACAATATTTATATGCTTGTGATTGATAAATTTTACTCAGCATATTATTTGAAAAGCTATTATCTGCAAGTACTACTTAAACAAATTAAATATTCTCAAGCTAGTGCAACCAGAAATAAAGTACATTCTGAGGCTGATGTAAGACACAACTACCCTCTATAAATTCTAACTTAAAATGTTTAAGTAGCTTCACCATTCTTATTCATTGATTTTTGTGTTTTATCAATACTAGAGTTCTACTGAAGAATGTTGCAAAGAAGTAGGGGAAAAGTAAACCCAATTGAGGAAAAAAGACAAGAAGACAGGTCTAAAGAAATAAAATAAAAGTTTGAAGCTCCCACCCCACAAAAGGGCCTCCTCTGGTCTTAAAGTTTCACTATCTTGATGCTGGTCATCATCCCAACAACTATTATATCTAAATTTACAGTTTTACTTATAA